>NC_092234.1:47874453-47991953 GCF_036320965.1 Panulirus ornatus | reverse complement strand
TCTCTCTCTCTCTCTCTCTCTCTCTCTCTCTCTCTCTCTCTCCCCTTCTCATGGCTTTCCCAGTAACTATGAACCTGGCACATCTCAAAAGACAGGGTTTTTTCACTTCCACCACAATTCATGAATACTTTCCCTTGTCTTTTCCTTTTTTTAGTTTCATAATTCTCTCTATATCTCATTTAATGCCCGACCTTCGATGTGGACTTATGCCCGTGACTGGAGAGCCTCCAACGTACAGATAAAACAAAAAATTGTACATGAGTTATTGGAAGGACTAGACCCCTTACCTAAATATGTTAGCGTACGATAATGGTCCCAAAGTCATGCTGGGGAGGGGGGGAGGGGGAGGGGGTGGGGGTTAGTCCCATGCGACTAGGATGGCAACAAACCTACAAAATGGGGGAAAATATGAACCCTGCCAAAGTTGGCCTGACATATACAGGTTGACGAAATCCAACCCGAGTACATGTAAAAAATAAAAAAAAAAAAAGTAGCTGACGATGGGTTACAACAGTGCTTAAAAGCCACTTTTTTTTCTTTTTTTTTTTGCATCTACTCGGTAAAACTTACGATATGAGCCTACGGTCATGTTATGTACTGAACTACGAATCGTAACATCTTACGTCATATTAAACCCACTAGCGAGGGGAGGTCTGAGCAAGAAGACCCCTTTGTGACCCCTTCCCCCTTCTCCCTGTAATCCTTTGGCGCTCCCGCTCACAGGATGAGCACATTACGTGGCAAAAAAAATTATCCGCCGGGGACACCGGCACACATCAATTACTCAAAGTGCCCTCAAAAGGGACTATATCATCCAGTACGTCGTATGTATGTATGTATGTTCTTGGCCATCTGTGTGTGAGAGACAACAGACTTCGGGTGCCCGTCGACACTGGATGCGTTGACGAAGAAGTCACTTATAGCTGTCTTGAGGTAAATGAATGTTTCGTGGACCATTCACGTACATGGGGGAGAGGACAATGTTCGTGCCAGCTGTTCATATCCTACGTGGGGCCAAAACTAGGATCTGCTTCTCAAAACTAGGATCTGCTTCTCAAGTCTGGTTCCCTCCCGCCGCCGGCAGCACTTCAAGAGGGAGGGAGAGACAGAGAGCTAACGGAGGTGTAGAGGAGGAGGCGACCAAAGATGGTCCCACAATCGAGAGAGATGAGTTGCACGAGGGAAAGGCTCAAGAGAACTTTAACATGGCCTTGACAGACAGTACACTAAGGGGGTGACCTGATCACAACCCTTAAGCCTTCACCTGACCTGATCACAACCCTTTAAACCTTCACCTGATCTGATCACAACCCTTTAAGCCTTCACCTGACCTGATCACAACCCTTTAAACCTTTACCTGACCTGATCACAACCTTTAAACCTTCACCTAACCTGATCACAACCTTTAAACCTTCACCTGACCTGATCACAACCCTTTAAGCCTTCATCTGACCTGATCACAACCCTTTAAACCTTCACCTGACCTGATCACAACCCTCTAAGCCTTCGCCTGACTTGATCACAACCCTTAAACCTTCACCTGACCTGATCACAACCCTTTAACCCTTCACTTCACCTGATCACAACCCTTTAAACCTTCACCTGACCTGATCACAACCCTCAAACCTTCATCTGACCTGATCACAACCCTCAAACCTTCACCTGACCTGATCACAACCCTCAAACCTTCATCTGACCTGATCACAACCTTTAAACCTTCACCTGACCTGATCACAACCCTCAAACCTTCATCTGACCTGATCACAACCCTCAAACCTTCACCTGACCTGATCACAACCCTCAAACCTTCATCTGACCTGATCACAACCCTCAAACCTTCACCTGACCTGATCACAACCCTTTAAACCTTCACCTGATCTGATCACAGCCCTCAAACCTTCACCTAACCTGATCACAACCCTTTAAACCTTCACCTAACCTGATCAAAACCCTTCAAACCTTCACCTGACCTGATCACAACCCTTCAAACCTTCATCTGACCAGATCACAACCCCTATGCTTTCAAAAAACTCTGAGAAAGTCTACGGTGGACAGGCCTTGTATATATATATGCGAGGATACAACACCCACACGCTGTAACATGACATTATACAAGGAGCTTATATATATATATATATATTTATAAAAAAAAAAGAACGTTATGAAGTATCTTAGCAGTGTATGAGCAGCAGAGGAGTGAATTACACTGAATGACGTACATGTTAGTGTGGGCAATATACTGAAGATAATAATAAAAATGAATTCATCAATTGAAAAAATTTTAGAGATGGGGCCCCACGAGCGTACAATCCCCTCCTCCTACAGTACAATTAGTAATCACACACACACACACACACACACACACACACACACACACACACACACACACACACACAAAGCGTATCTTATTTTCATTAATAACCATTGCGCTGCTTCCAGTAGCAAGGAAATGTACACTCCTTTGAAGTGAGGATTTCTTTCACAAGACTGGTACCCCCAGCGGGAAAGTACTGCCACAGGTGGCTTCGTTCGCGGTGTAACCTCGAGAAGGGGCGGAGTCCGGTAACACACACACACACAAATATAAATTATATATATATATATATATATATATATATATATATATATATATATATATATATATATCTTTTTCTTTCAAACTATTCGCCATTTCCCGCGTTAGCAAGGTAGCGTTAAGAACAGAGGACTGGGCCTTTGAGGGAATATCCTCACCTGGCCCCCTTCTCTGTTCCTTCTTTTGGAAAATTAAAAAAGAAAAAAATAATGATGAGAGGGGAGGATTTCCAGCCCCCCGCGCCCTCCCCTTTTAGTCGCCTTCTACGACACGCAGGGAATACGTGGGAAGTATTCTTTCTCCTCTATCCCCAAGGATAATATATATATATATATATATATATATATATATATATATATATATATATATATATATATTATAATGTAGTCTACATTGTACTTCGCTGACGCAGTCAGAACTACTTCACAGACACATGGATCACACAGTACTACAACCAGCCTACATAACACCCCATTCGGTGTTTGGCCAACGCGTCATTCACACCTCAACTCACGGGTTCGTTGTCGTGAAAGGTAACAGGTAAACACACTGAAGCAGGGCACACCAAGGAAGTCTTCGTGGTGGGGGGGAATTCTGAGAAATTCTGAGATGATACGCAGGTAGGCAAGCAGGAGCCCCATCCTCACCTCACCCACTGGACTGACTGTGTAAGCAAGGCCAGGGAATGGCCTGCTGCATGAAGGATACACAGTGGGTATTAAGTGGTAGGATCCTACACCACACACACACACACACACACAGACGTACGGACTTCCCTCTGACAGGCTAAATGGTGCGTGACTACTGGGTGATTGGGGGGGGGGCGACCATCCCACCAATACTGAAGGTCGTACCGTCGTAGTTAAGGGTCGTGCCGTCGTAGTTAAGGGTCGTAACGTCGTTAAGGGTCGTAACGTCGTAGTTAAGGGTCGTAACGTCGTAGTTAAGGGTCGTGCCGTCGTAGTTAAGGGTCGTAACGTCGTAGTTAAGGGTCGTACCGTTATATTGGTCAAGGGTCGTATCATCGTGTGGCTATGGGTCGTACCACCGTCGTGGCCCAAGGGTCGTACTGGTGTGGTCAAGGGTCGTGGTTATGGGTCGTACCGTCGTGGTCAAGGGTCGTATCATCATGTGGTTAAGGGTCGCACCGCCGTGGTTAAGGGTCGTACCGGTCGTGGTCAAGGGTCGTACCGGTCGTGGTCAAGGGTTGTACCGTCGTGGTCAAGGGTCGTACCGTTCGTGGTCAAGGGTCGTACCGTTCGTGGTCAAGGGTCGTACCGGTCGTGGTCAAGGGTCGTACCGTTCGTGGTCAAGGGTCGTACCGTTCGTGGTCAAGGGTCGTACCGGTCGTGGTCAAGGGTCGTACCGTTCGTGGTCAAGGGTTGTACCGGTCGTGGTCAAGGGTTGTACCGGTCGTGGTCAAGGGTCGTACCGTTCGTGGTCAAGGGTCGTACCGTTCGTGGTCAAGGGTTGTACCGTCGTGGTCAAGGGTCGTATCATCATGTGGTTAAGGGTCGCACCGCCGTGGTCAAGGGTCGCACCGCCGTGGTCAAGGGTCGTACCGGTCGTGGTCAAGGGTCGCACCGCCGTGGTCAAGGGTCGTACCGGTCGTGGTCAAGGGTTGTACCGGTCGTGGTCAAGGGTCGTACCGGTCGTGGTCAAGGGTCGCACCGCCGTGGTCAAGGGTCGTACCGGTCGTGGTCAAGGGTTGTACCGGTCGTGGTCAAGGGTCGTACCGTTCGTGGTCAAGGGTCGTACCGTTCGTGGTCAAGGGTTGTACCGGTCGTGGTCAAGGGTTGTACCGGTCGTGGTCAAGCGTCGTACCGGTCGTGGTCAAGGGTCGTATCATCATGTACTTAAGGGTCGTACCGTTCGTGGTCAAGGGTCGTACCGTTCGTGGTCAAGGGTTGTACCGGTCGTGGTCAAGGGTCGTATCATCATGTACTTAAGGGTCGTACCGGTCGTGGTCAAGGGTCGTACCGTTCGTGGTCAAGGGTTGTACCGGTCGTGGTCAAGGGTCGTACCGGTCGTGGTCAAGGGTTGTACCGGTCGTGGTCAAGGGTCGTACCGGTCGTGGTCAAGGGTCGTACCGGTCGTGGTCAAGTGTCGTACCGGTCGTGGTCAAGGGTCGTACCTTTCGTGGTCAAGGGCTACAGTACGACCCCCCCCCCCCGATGCACCTACAGACCGGCAGCCGGCACACGTCTACCCCCCCCCCAGATCCTTCTTTACCCCCCCTTCCCACAACTAACCCCCTCCTCCTCCTCCTCCCCATTACCCCCTTCCCACTCCTCCCCATTACCCCTTTACCCCCCTCCCACAACTTACCCCCTCCCCATTACCCCCCTCCCACAACTTACCACCTCCCCTCCTCCTCCTCCTCCCCATTACCCCTTTACCCCCCTTCCCACAACTTACCCCCCTCCTCCTCCTCCCCATTACCCCTTTACCCCCCTCCCACAACTTACCCCCTCCCCTCCTCCTCCCCATTACCCCCCTCCCACAACTTACCACCTCCCCTCCTCCTCCTCCTCCCCATTACCCCTTTACCCCCCTTCCCACAACTTACCCCCTCCTCCTCCTCCCCATTACCCCTTTACCCCCCTCCCACAACTTACCCCCTCCCCTCCTCCTCCCCATTACCCCCCCTCCCACAACTTACCACCTCCCCTCCTCCTCCTCCTCCCCATTACCCCTTTACCCCCCTTCCCACAACTTACCCCCCTCCTCCTCCTCCCCATTACCCCTTTACCCCCCTCCCACAACTTACCCCCTCCCCTCCTCCTCCCCATTACCCCCCTCCCACAACTTACCACCTCCCCTCCTCCTCCTCCTCCCCATTACCCCTTTACCCCCCTTCCCACAACTTACCCCCTCCTCCTCCTCCCCATTACCCCTTTACCCCCCTCCCACAACTTACCCCCTCCCCTCCTCCTCCCCATTACCCCCCTCCCACAACTTACCCCCTCCCCTCCTCCTCCTCCTCCCCATTACCCCTTTACCCCCCTCCCACAACTTACCCCCTCCCCTCCTCCTCCCCATTACCCCCCTCCCACAACTTACCACCTCCCCTCCTCCTCCTCCTCCCCATTACCCCTTTACCCCTCCTTCCCACAACTTACCCCCTCCTCCTCCTGCCCATTACCCCTTTACCCCTCCTTCCCACAACTTACCCCCTCCTCCTCCTCCCCATTACCCCATTACCCCCCCTTCCCACAACTTACCCCTCCCCTCCTCCTCCCCATTACCCCTTTACCCCCTCCTTCCCACAACTTACCTCCTCCTCCTCCCCTTTACCCCCCCTTCCCACAACTTATCCCCCCCTCCTCCTCCTCCCCATTACCCCAGTCAGAGCAACAAACTCCCACTCCCCCACCCCCAATATCCCTTCCTCGTGACGTCATCGTCGTAGCCACGGCAACCAGCACACGTCACACACGTTTCATTCACGAAAAGAAAAAAGTATTGGGGGGGAGGGAGGGAAAGGAGGGAGGGAGGGAGGGAAGGAGGGGGGGTTTATGTCAACAACGTTAACAATCCCTCCCTCCCTTCCTCCCTCCCTCAACCCACCGCTCCCACAAAGCTCATTGATATGGCGTCATCGTCACCATGGCAACCGCCTCCACACCCGGCCTGGGAGGGGAACGGGAGGAGGGTGGTGAGGGGAGGGGAGGGGGCGAGTACACAGATGACGTCACTGTCGCCATGGCAACCGTATCGCCTCCATTCATAAAGGAATGGGCGGGAGAACACACACACACACACACACACACACACACACACACACACACACACACACACGCATTACCCAGCTACTGATGAAGTGCATTCTACACACACACACACACACACACACACACACACACGCATTACCCAGCTACTGACGAAGCGCATTCCACACACACACACACACGCATTACCCAGCTACTGATGAAGCGCATTCCACATACACACACACACACACACACGCATTACCCAGCTACTGATGAAGCGCATTCCAAACACACACACACACGCATTACCCAGCTACTGATGAAGCGCATTCCACACACACACACACGCGCGCATTACCCAGCTACTGATGAAGTGCATTCCACACACACACACGCATTACCCAGCTACTGATGAAGCGCATTCCACACACACACACACACACGCATTACCCAGCTACTGATGAAGCGCATTCCACAATACCTGTCCTCAAGTCCTTCATTCACGACTATCGAGGCAGTTACTCATCACGTGGTGTGCTTCATTCATCACGTGCCGGGCGTACATCATTCATCACGTGCCCCAAAACACGACAAAGGTCGTAGGTCATTCATCACGTACCGGCACCTTCATCATTATACATTATCCACCGTGAGTCATTCATCTATCTTCACTCCATCATTCAACAACCCAAAATGTATCAGTCATTCATCACGAGTACCTTATTCCATTATTCATCACCAACTCTGCATCTATCCATCTATCTATCTATCTATCTATCCTTCCCGTTGCCATTCTTCATCATTCATCGATGACCCTCTTTATTCATCCCATGTCTTATCTAATAATCTCCATAATATGTCTGTCATTCATCATGCGTCTCACTTCATCATTCACAATCACGTGTTCCCCATTATTCACCATGTAACAACCCATGATTCACCGTTATTCATTTACACTATTCACTCATGAGTAATGGTTTCCCCTCACTGATGACCGTTCAAGTACCTCTCATTCATTCATTCATACACTCCCCTTCATTCTTAATGTGTCATTCATCATCATCTATGTCTTTCAGTTTAACTCGTTCATTCGTTTATCATTCACCGGGTGGTTAACGACAGCATTCACTATCGTATTTATTATTCACCAAGAGTTACTTTCATTATTCATTATAATATTCACGTTTGACTGACTGGAATCTAATGGTTACTTCAGAGATTTTCAGCATAAAAATGATGTCCAGAAACTGATATATATATATATATATATATATATATATATATATATATATATATATATATATATATATATATATTCGATATTTCCCGCGTTAGCGAGGTAGCGTCAAGAACAGTTGGCTGAGCGTTAGGTGGAACAATCCTTTACTTGGCCCCCTTCTCTGCCCTTCTGGAAAAGTAAATAAAAAGTGGAAGGGAGGATTTCCTGCCCCCCTGCTCCCAACCCCCTTCTGTTGCCTTCTATGGCACGCAGGGAATCCGTGGGAAGTATTCTTTCTCCCATATCCCCAGGGATATCACACACACACACACACACACACACATATATATATATGTTTACCAAATATATATACATGTTTACCAAATGGCGTCCTAGCTTCGTCTCTTCGATGTATATCAAATGACTGTTATATTTCTCTCTTGTGTCTCCCCTGATGATATGATTATTACACGAAAGTGCACTTGGGAACTTTTCGTGTTTCGTTTTCCCCGCGGACTCATAGGAAAAAAAAAAAAAAAAAAATATATATATATATATATATATATATATATATATATATACATATATATATATATAAAGTGTGTGTGTGTGTGTGTGTGTAATATAACGCTCTCAAGAGTGAAATCATCGTACATCCTCAGGAACTCGTGTGTTTCTAACAGTGAGAGCATCAACAATCCGCCTCAGTGTGCCTCGGGATATCTTGAGGGTGTGTGTGTGTTCTTTCTTTACTCCTCCTCGCCGCCATTTCATTTGGAGAATTTCGCTTGTGGGCGCTGTATATTTCTCCCCCGCCTATGTTCCATGAAGGTCGGCTCTTTACATCTCTCTAAAGAGGAGGAAGCCCGAATCCACGCCTGGAGCGAGAACATTAGGCACACGCGAGATGTCTCGGTGCACACTGTGGGCACTGGGAACGAACGATCAGGTGGCTGCTGCTTTCCTTCAACATCTCATCACTGCCTCGCCTCATTCAGGAGATCAAGGCCCCCTATGGACCTAAAACACTGACCTTGGAATACTTCAGGAACACAGCCAATTCCAGAACCAGGCGTCTGCAGATGGTAATCAAGGCCAAAGAGATGAGAGAGTGGGTCTATGAAAATGTATGGAAAGGAACATGTTTTTTTTCCTTCACTCTCTGTGTGTGTGTGTGTGTGTGTGTGTGTGTGTGTGTGTGTGTGTGTGTGTTTATACTGGTTTTCTTTAAAAAAAAAAAAAACGTCATCAGTCTATCACCTTCCAGTCTTATTCACATTCACTATTATTTCATGGGTCGGTCGATCATTCATCAC
This sequence comes from Panulirus ornatus, assembly GCF_036320965.1. Classification (NCBI taxonomy): domain Eukaryota; kingdom Metazoa; phylum Arthropoda; class Malacostraca; order Decapoda; family Palinuridae; genus Panulirus; species Panulirus ornatus. The sequence continues at coordinate 47,983,130 of NC_092234.1, read as the reverse complement.
TGTCATTCATGTATCTCAGCCCGTCATTCATAATGCACAACGCCATCATTCACGTGAATGAACTGATGACAGGAATATAAACCTTACGCCCATCATTCACGTTCTGTTCATCATTCACCACAAGCTGTAATTCATCATTCGTTATCAATCACGATTAAGTCAATCACGTGTTTCACTTCATCAATCAATGCCGACCACGTGTCACACGCCAGCCTTACCCACCACGTGCCACCAGTACAGTACAGACCACGTGCCTCGCTCCTACCTAGCCACCCTTAGTCACCATGTGTCCTCAATAACAACAGTGGGTCTTGTTTCACCCTGACCTAGCACGTGTCACACACCCATCCCCCACCACGTGTCAGTTGCCGACCACGTGTCCTTTCCCATCCTCAATCACCACGCGTCACGTATACCGGTGAGTAAAACAGGATCACGAGTGGGTAAAGGGGCAGTTAAGCTCTAGGAGAGAGAGAGAGAGAGAGAGAGAGAGAGAGAGAGAGAGAGAGAGAGAGAGAGAGAGAGAGAGTGGAAGCCATGGAAATTTCCCGCGCCATGCTGGGAGGGAGACAGAAGAACGTACGGCATGAAAAGCAACGTCACAGTAAGGCCAGGTGGACGAGAGAGAGAGAGAGAGAGAGAGAGAGAGAGAGAGAGAGAGAGAGAGAGAGGACGCGTGTGTGTACGATAAAGAATCAAGTTACTGAAGACGTCAAGATCATCCTCACGGTTCTGGAACCCCGGAGCAAACTGAAGACAGGAGTCCATAAACGCAGATGAGTAGGTTTAAGGCTCATATGATATGAATCACAAATAGTTTAACACTTGGGACCCCACGAGTGAAGTAAAATTCCCCCCTTCCTATCCCACAAACAAGCAGAACAGTCAGTCCTCCCCCATACAGTACAAAACGAGTATTCACAAACAAGTAATTTCACACAAACCCATCAATGACAAACAAACAATTACATACAAACACATCAATGATTTAAAAAGTAAATACACACAAACACATCAACGAACACAAAAACACACACTTTATCAGACCTGTATCCTAACAACAGACCCATTATCAGATCTACTTTACCCGAATGAAGGGACAGAAGGTCAGGGAGAAACATGACTGAAACTTTTAACCTTCTCAGTGGGTTCAACGGGGCTGATAGTGGGCATTTCTTTGAAAGATGAGGAGGAAAAGTTCACATGGAGGTCACATCAAACTAACCAGAGTAAAAGTTCACATGAAAGTCATGCCAAACTAACCAGAGGATTAAACATTAACATCAAGGCCATTTCTTTCGTCTGTTTCCTTGCGCTACCTCGCAAACGCGGGAGACAGCGACAAAGTATAAAAAAAAAAAAAATGAAGGTCACGTCAAACTAACCACAGGAATAAACGTTAATATGAAGGTCACTCAAACTAACCTGAGGAGTAAATGTTCACTAGAGGGTCACTTCAAACTAACCAAAGTAAACGTTCACATGAAGGACACGTCACACTAACCACAGGAATAAACGTTAACATGAAGGTCACTCAAACTAACCACAGGAGTAAATGTTCACTAGAGGGTCACTTCAAATTAACCAAAGTAAACGTTCACATGAAGGACACATCAAACTAACCAGATGAGGAAACGTCCACATGAAGGTCACATCAAAGTAACTAAGCTTGGAAAGATGTGCAAGTACTTTTCTACAGCATTAGTGCTGTCATCAAGATGAGAGAAGTGAAGAGGAGGTGAATGCTTAGCAATTCAAGGAATGAACTGAAAATATGATAAGAATAATGGACAAAGAAATGGAGCCATACAAGTGAAATACTCCCTTCATCTATACACAATTCTGTAGCTATGCACAAACATTCTTGGCATGTACACACACACACACACACACACACACACACAGTGACTCCAAGTTGGTCTGATACAAGGGTGATGAAATTCCACCCGAGTAATTGTAAACTAATGAGGATGAAACACAGAGAAGCTTCCGTATAAATAATATGGAATATGTGTGTGTGTGAGGGTCTTGGGACGTGCCACAGTCCTTAACCTCAATGGAATATAAGTGTGAGAGGGTTCTTGGGTCCTGTCTCAGTCCCTAACCTAAACATAATTAAGGAAACAAACTGTCTGCCGGCAAATAGTTGAACAGCATCTAAGCATTTGTATAAGGAAATACTTAGCAAGCTGGTTTTATGCTACATAAGGCCAAAACTAGAATATGCTTCTTAAGTTTGGTCCTGTTAAAAAAGATTCAGAGGAAGGTAACACAGATGATACTAAAATTAGGAAAGCCGGGACACAGATAAAGGCTAGAAGTCTTAAATTTTCCCATCATGGAAGAGAGAAGAGTGGGAAGTGACCTGATTACTATCTTTAAGATTTCAAACCAAATGGATGACAGAGACAGTGAACAATTCCAATGATGTAAGGACTGGACAATCAAAGAAACAATACAAGCAAGAAACTTGTTAAAAAAAAGATGTGGTGGACGAATGGAATAAACTAAACGAGGACATCGTGAATGTTTGGCAACAGTTAAATTTTTTTTTAAATGTTGTATGCCTTGGAATGTTAGAGAGATGGGGCTCCACCAACAGCAAACTCCCTCCCCAGACAAAAATATGTAATTACACACACATACACACCACTTTTCCTGTGGACAAGGGGTTTCTTATAGTACAATTACACTGTGGTACTTTATACACCAAAAAGTATGAACAAAAATATAAAAGGTACAAAATTCTAAAAAGAATCAAATTATCTAACTATCATCTGTCACACTACTTCCCATTCATGTGAAGAGAATAACATGCATCATAGTTTATCAGTAATCATATATATACCCTCACCTTACTTACTGTTTGCTACTGTGAACAAAGGTTTCTCCCCTACTATCAGCTTCTAAATCTTCCACTTGCCACACAACATTCATTCCTCAAGCCTGGCTAACCTATTCATTCATAACTCCACACAAACATCCACACACACACAATGCCACTAACGCACGCACATTCAACAGAGTCATTCCATGACATTATCTGAGATAGCGCGAGGTCCAGTCAGTTCACTCTGCCACTTTGTACACCTTCGTCCGTGTCATACTAGATCTTGACCACAACATTACCTACTAAAGGTTCTATATGACTACCATTTTGAAACATCTTTTGAACGATTTCAGTACACAATCTATCCATCTTCAACCTTCAGTTCTTTATCAAATCTCCTACTGCCAAATACTTAGTACTTAGTTGAGCATCTGTCTCTACAGCTATCTGTAATTTCAACCTATCATGCCTTTAGGAAAATTAAGTCTCGTGTCCATACATCAGAGACACGAATAATCACCCCACCATCTTCATAAATATTCTACAATTAAAGTCCTCACACACAAGAGCTCTCACTACAACCCAAATTCTTCTCCCTTGCATGACTATCTTATTATAATGGATGTGGCAAGTATGTATGCCAGTATCTATCTATGTCATGAAAACTCCAGGAAGTGGGGGAGTCCCTTGGGTGGTTGGGTGATGGTTGGTAGCTCAGAGTTGAGTGAAGGGAGGTCCACGGGTGAAGGCATTGTGGATGGCTGTAGTAAGGGGGGGGGGGGGGGGGGGGTATAGAGACCAGTGTGAAGGGAGAAGCCCATAAGTGTTGGAATGGGAATGGCATTGGGGGTGAAATTGCAGCACCCCATAGGAATATCTGCTGTAGGGCAGGCATGCCTAGACAGATAGTACTTTAACCAGCAGCTTTCAGGCAACCAACCTTACCTCTACTCAATCTCAAATAACAGAACTCATTTTGCAATTAATTCTCCTTCATTAAAACTGATATCATATTGCATCAAGTAATCTCTTGCAAAAACAAAAATCTAACTTTCATTGCATTTATTTTTGACATCCTCACCCTAAATAGCTACATCATAAAAGAGTTATACTATTCTACCACAAATGTTTTCTGATGCAGTTAATGGAAAAACATTATCTACATACAAATGCTGAGGTGACTTCCTCACTGTCTACAACAGTTTACATGTATGTCCCCTAATCATTCCCAGCTCATGTAATTATTCTGTTAACACTTATCTTTTTATTAGCTGCTCATGTTGCTCACATTACTTACTTTATTAAGATCAATTATATCATAAGTTGAGAACCTACAAATTTAGTGTTTAGAGTGCAAATGCGAGACCACTCTTATTTGGTTTGCTTACCACGATTACTCTTTGGCACACCACTAACTCAAATGTAAGAACAGCTCTCTCTCTCTCTCTCTCTCTCTCTCTCTCTCTCTCTCTCTCTCTCTCTCTCTCTCTCTCTCTATCCTTATGCTGTACACATATCTGAATACTGATATAGAAGACATAAGACCTTGATGGGTTCAATCTCAGGCATGAACAGACAGTGCACAGCTCACCAAGCTATTTATCCTTCCCCTGGTTGGTATGTACAGTCCACAAAAATCTTATCCCCCCCCCATGTATTTTTCAAGTTGATGTCACATTTACATTTTAGTACTCTGTCATCTCTCCTTTAGCCTCAATTACAATCTGCATACATCTGGGCATGGAGCAGGGTAAGTTCCTGATGAATTCTTGGTCTATGTTTTGGGTCCATAGGGTCTTGATCTCAAGAAAGAGGCAAAGTACTGATGAGGTATTGCAGGAAGTAACTTGCTTGAATTTCATCTAGTTTCAGTAGTTCTCAATTGGGTTAAGCCTGAGGTAGTTTCCAGGCCACTCCAGCAGTTGAATATTTTTCTCTGATAACTAATTCATCATCTTTCTTGCCTTATGGCAGGGGGCACTATCCAGCATAAGTGATCACACCCATGAACTTCATAAAAAGGGTGCAGATGGTCCTCCTGCACCTCAATATACTGCTCTCCATTCTTTGTAGTGTTTTTAGTTTTGAAGTACAACTCTTCCCTACAAGGGGAATGTGAAGGTCCATTGGCAGGCGATGTCCACTTGTTCTTTGAAAGACATCTCCTAGAAGTTTTGGATGGCTTTTCTTAAGTTCAGCAGCTGAAATGTGGGGTTGCTTTAACACTTCTTCTCTTATGAGGTTATCTGTAGATCTAGAAGTCTTCCTTGGGCAACCAGGAATAGGTTCTAGTGGTGGGATGACACTGTCAAGTAGGCCATGAGAACTGGCAAGCACCTGCCTCATCATGCATTCTGAGTGCCCAGAGCACCTAAAAATCTCATGTTGCATCAAAATTTTCTTTCCAGGTGAAATTCAGGCTTTCTCCTCCTCTGAAAGATATGAGGCAACCCTCTTACAGCAAAGACAGCAGAAATACAGCACCCAGACACAAAATTCCCAAAAAGACATGGCAGCCAGGAGGAGTAAAGAAAGAAAAAAATTCCCGAAAGATAGCTTTAGGCAGGATGCTGGTGCTCAAACTGTTAGAAACAGCAGTCTTAGCAACCGGATATAAGATGATTTCACCCTAAGAGCATCATATGCTTGTACCCACAATAAACTTTAGCTGTGTATCGCCTTTGAAAATATATGGTGGTGTGTGTGTGTGTTGGGGGGGAGGGGAAACTATATTTTTTTTTTTTTGACACTATAAATTGGTACCAACCTTAGCTGGCATAAGGCACCACAGCTGACAGGCCTAGCTTGTCACTTGGGTCAAATCAACCTAACTGGGTCCATTTTTGGGAACATGGCCCTCACTGACAGGCCAGTGAGCCTACCAAAGGTTGGTGCTTATACCTTCACAAATATTGTTACTTATATCAACAGAATTCATATTAATATCTAGGATAGTTCACAGCATCTGTATCTCACGAAAATCAATAATCCTCCTTCTTAAAAGCACTTTCCAACATGAATTCACCTCTGCAATAGAGTATTTCATGCCATCTACAAAACAAAGACATAATCTCAGCATTTAAATACCAACACTACTGCTCTCTAAACTCCTTATTCTCAATCCAAACAGTCTGTACCATCCAGTAACACAAATGCATACCACTCAGCCAAAAATATATGTTCATTCTGTAACTTGGTTAGATATCATGACACTGTGTGCTACTCCTCTAAACATGAAAAGCTCTTTTTTCCCCTGAAACCATTTCATTAAAATATGCTACTTCTATTAGGTACCATAACTGTCTTTATTTTGGATTTTCATGTTAAATGATCTAGTTGTGAATAATATAAAGTACACAGAGTGCATGATGCTCTGGTAAATGGATTACTCAGGAACAGTTCAGCAACACTGGTCAGACTACCCTACTTAAAAATCATATTAGGGGAATTATAAGATTTAGATGATAAGAAGCAGTGACACTGAAAACTCTTTGGACTATGAAAATATACTGAATACATTGCAAATGTTAAGTGAGATTATGAAAGGAATGCAGTTCTAAGGAAAAAATTCTTTTGACACTACATTCATGTATTCTCAGACTCTGTTGCATTTAAGAAACGGTAACTGCTTTAAAAACTGTATCTTCAGCAAAAATGAATAATAAATTACAAAATCCAAATGTAATACTGAATGTAATTTAAAAAAATAATGTAAGTGTTCTGACATAACTATACTTATGAAATTAGCTGCAACAATATAAGAGGCATAAAAATATGAAGAAAACTGAAATACAACAAAACTAAAGAAATACCCACCACAGTAAAAGATCATGCAAACTTTTAAAAAGAGAGGCATCCCCCAAAAATGCCTCAAACTCATTTACACAAACATGCACATCCCTTTCAAGTTACTGGACTCTGCTTGCTCTAAGTTACCACGCAACTGAAAAGTCACCCTTGGTGAGGCTGTATCATTGCAAGTACCGTCTCACTGAAGAACTTCTCACTCCAAAGGAGCTTACATTTCCTTTCTAATACGAGTAGTTCAACTTTGGTCAGCAGGAGCTTTTAGAAAAGTCCTAGGTAACCCCAGCACTCTTTCACAGAAATTGGTTATAGGGTTTATGAATAATATAAAACCCCCTTGCTGTTTTGATTATTTCCATTTACCAAACTTAATCTAAAACTGATCTAGTGAACAAGATTGAACGAAAATTTGAGTTCAGTATCATGCATACTCTTGGTTCAGTCATAACTTATCTAGCTTTAAAGTCCTTCTGTAACAATTTCAAAATTTTTGTCAACTGAATCCTTTGTAATAACTTAGCAAAGAAAAAAACTTTTTTCAACCTAATAAAACAACTACCTACTTCTCATCATTCCATACAACATGAAATACAGAACAAATTATCAAAATTATGATTCCAAAAAGGATACAATTCATATAACAATTTATTCCAGCTATGACCTTTAAACAGATGACATGCAGAAATGTACCATACTTTGACCTTTCCGTATCATCAGTACAGTAATAAAGGTTAGTGGGGTCACTTCCCCCAAGTATTTTCAATCTATCTATCTATCTATCCATATTTCTGATGCCCATTCCCTTTGAAAACTCATATCAAAGGTGTGGTCTGGGGAAAGAAGTCTCCACTTATCCTTTTCCTTAGATGCCTCCTTCACATACAACCTTCTATGCATTTTTTCACCATTTCTCTCCATCCAGTCCTCTTCCACTATATTTTCCCATATTACAGATAGTCTTCCTCTATCACCAACCTCTCTAATCATACTATTACACATTCTTCTTGTAATCTACCCATCTTGCATTCTTTCTACATGCCTAAACCACTTAACCCAAAATTATTATGTTTCACACATTATAGCCCTCCAAAATTGATTCATGTATTTTCATATATGAAAGGATGATATAAAACATTACATAGATTCAGTGTCCAATGAAATTTACTAAACAAAAGTACAATAAATTCTTAAACATTAAAGCATCCATCCATGTCCCTCCAACAAGGTTGTAAAGGAGAAGCACAATCACGTTAGCAATCTATATCCAACAGCCATTCCAATTGTGAAAATGACCATAAAATGCAAAGATCTATTCAACAACATTCATTCTAAAAATGCAAAAAATGAGCACCAAAAACTGAAAGCACTTTCTATATTCAGCTTATTCTAAAATCTGGTAATGTGCAAAAGCAAAGCATTCTACATCTGGTAAACTATCAATATGTCTGGCACTAAAAACAAACTTTCATCTAAATAGTGACGTTGAAGTATAAGGCAACCATTCCTCAGTAACTGCATATTCTCTCCCGAATTTTCTCATTATCCTAATATTCCAAACCACATAACAATGACTCACAAACCCACAAATATCTCGATCATACCTACAATACAGCTTCAATTTTACTTATAATTGCTCAACCATCAAACTTTAATTCACACAAAATCTTCCATTTCTTCACTCTACATCAGCATTACCAACCCTGTAATCCCAGAGTAGCTCAAAAATATGCAACTTAACTTCTTTAACTCAACTATACATCGTGCTGTCACATAAGATTCCATGTAAATTTTTCAGCTTTTTAACTTCTTGCTCTTATCCAATGCCCTTCAAATATAAACAAAGAAACAAACCTGAATAAACACACTATCTGCAATGTCCTAAGACATACAAGATTTTACTTCAATTTTAGGGTTTAACGGAGTCTACACAAATATTCTAAGCCCTGAGAATTCAGAAAATATATGCCCAAACCATGGTGAGTCATATCCAATGCAGAATGCAGATGCACTGAAAGTGATAAACACATATTTCCTACAATATCAGAATTAAGGCTGAGGCATCTAATAAAGGGGATGGAGAGGATCAAATGAAAAAGGATAAGTACAGGGCGTATTGATAGGACTACTAAAATACAGATAATTATAAAGTAGTACATTAGGTACAGTAAAACATGCACCAATACAAGCATGACAAAGTCCACTTACCAATCAAAGTCACAATGGCCACCCAAATCTCTAATAAGCACACTATGTTATCTTATCTACCAGAAATAATGAGGTCCACTTTGCATTTAGTAATTATTGGGAAACTTCAATTCACATTTTGCAGACTAGTTTCACAAAATCGTGAACATTATGTTCCAAATCTCATCTGCTAACAAAGAGAAAGTGGTAGAAATAAGATTTCACGAAATGAAATACTTTACTGTGAACATTTTCCAACAATTTAAGGTGAACATTTTCTAACACCTTAAGGGGAACATTTTCCAACAAAAAAATTCATTGTAACTGAAACAAATATGAACGAGCAAAGTCCTATGGAGGCCTATGTAATATTCATTGTTTTGCTCTATCTTAAATCATAAAGCAATATGTCTCAAGGATATAAACCACGGGAATGAACTAATGTCATGTAGCTAAACAAGAGCAATCATTTACTACAATATAAAATATCAAGGTAAAAATCAGAACAGGTACTGGGTAACTTTGTATTAATACCATATTCTATAGTGTATGAGTGATTTCTCAGTTTTTTGTTCAGACCAAAATATATGTATATCTAGCCCTTTTAAAATAACCTTCTCCTGTCATCAATATAACGTAGACCAGGCTTTACTTCAAATTATTGCTCTTCCAAATTTCTTTTACATTCTTAATTCTATATGCTTTCACTACAAAAAGGAAAACACTGCTGGACTTCGGAAAATGTATGGGAACTTTGCATCAACACCTCAAACTACATCTACAACACACGAACTGAAGTCCCTCTAATAATGCTGACACAAACAAAGATAATAACTCTCTACCTCCAGTAACATTATATGAATAAATCCTAACATACCCTCTATAGGCACCTGAAACATGAAGAAGACTTCCCTATGTTTTTATTTCCTTCTCATTTGTTCTCTGGAACAATATCAGTAATCAATATCAACAATATCATACCAATAAAGTGATCCTTCTCTAACCTGTAGTTCTAAATTACTATGAGACTTGGTAAGATTCGGAAATTATGTTCATTCCTTAAACAACTGAATGATTAAACCTAGCAAACAATTTCAGAAAACATAAAACAAGTGACAAAAGATAAGAAAAGTCTGTCCAAGATGCATAAGTCTATGTTCATTGTAAATTCTATTCCCATTGTAAGAATAAGGAACTGAGTACTATTCTTATACCTTGGACTAAGCATAACATGCTTTTCTTGCGATCTAAACACAAAGCCAGTGTAGCATCAATATGCATGTATGTGTGTGTGGTAATGTTATGCATCTTCCCTTTCCACTTAGATTAAGGGCCCTTTTAAAACTTTTCCTTCATCTTATCAAACAGAGACAATAAATGGCCAGTTTTAATAAATGACCAACTGGGCCTATCCTCTACATCATCAATTTTCAGTTACATGTCCTGTTGGCATCTGAGAGATGGCCAAATGACATGCAAATGCAGTGCTTGTCATACATTATAATTTCATTCTTGAAACTCTTCTAAGAATACCACACCTTCAAGAAGCTCCCTGAGCAGCCCTGAGGGTGCACCTTGGTTTGAATGAGATCAAGAAAGTGGATATTGCTTTAGCGCAGATAAGTGGTCAAGGATAGCTGAAAAAATTTGTTGCACAGTAAAGTCATTGAAGTATTTTTCTACATTAGAACTAGTGGACACGTAAAAAAGTTCCAAATCGCTCACAAAATATTGCTATTTTATGATTACCATAAGAAATATACCCAAACCTAAGGATTTCATTTCAAGCAAGTGCTTGGATGATACTCGGTAGGTTTTATAAAGTACATGAAACGAGAAAAAGGAAAAACTTTCTATCAAATGATGAGAGTATAAAATCACATGATCTAGACCTAATACTGTCACCAACTTATCATACATCATGCCTGACCCAAAAGAGAAAATACAAGTTGGATCTACTGGAGAGTAAAAGCAGATACAGATCAATATTGTATAGTGTTATAGGTGTAATGTTCCAAAGATGAGCATCAATCATTGCTGACTCACATTCCACAATTACTATCAGATGCATCCAAGACAATGAATGACAAGCTCATTCTTTATTGGGTATTTTACTTCATCAAACTACAGTGCTTGCATAGGGGTTACCAGTCACTAATGGTAACAGTACCTAATGGAGAGGACTACATACATACAAATCAGCCATCACAGAGACAAGATGTGAAGAAATACAAGATTCATAGGGGTTGTGATTCAAGGGCATTTGTCTCAAAGACTAATTACATTTTACTATTAGAGCGGTATTTGATTACTTTCTTTGTGCCACTCTACTGCTGGATTAATTAACTTTTCTAGAGGAGAAAAGTGGTTGCAATCATCAAAAGTCTTATAAAGTATCCTCATGTGCAAAATGACAAATTTCAATCTTATCTTTGAAATTTGATTAAGTCTTGCAGAAGTCATCCTGGGAGACCTCTTATCCATGACCAGACAGAAGTGCAGGAAAGTGGTGGATTACAACAATCACAAACCAATCAACTTCATGTGTCCCCTCAACTGGGGGCTATACCCCTAGTCCCCTGCCCATGGCTTATCTTAACGTACCCCAGAAATGAACGATGGACGGTAAGTCATTAATGAATAAAAGACTGGACACCAATAAGCCATCTTGTGATGTGTCTCATACAACAAAAAGTTTGCATGCATTTAAGGCAGCACTTTCACTATTGGTAGTTTCTTCTGGTAAAATCTTTATAAAAAAATTCTATGCTTTAACAGCACCTCACAACAAATAATGATAATAACAAAACTCTCCTACACTGATTAAAAGAAAAAACAATGAAATCAAGGGAAACAATAACCAGAACTGTACCAATAGACTTGAAAAAATGAAAACAACCCATAAATCACCCTAAACAGTTACGACAAACAAAATCACAGGTAAGAGCTCTCCTCTGATGACTTTCACTGGACTGTCAAACTTTCAAGTGAAAATCAATAAGCATCTTGAAAACATAAAAGGTACTATATGCTGGAAATCAGCTTACTCATTACCCTAAATTTAGTAAATTCAAACCTACAAAAACCTAAATCAAGTTAAGTTCAGAAAATGAGAGTATGACATTCTAACCAAAGATTACCTTACTACCAAAACTCGATCAGACGTACATCAGTCTTACTATGCTATGGCCAGTAAGTAACTGTGCCCAGCAAAAGTTATGTTCGTAGAACAAAATATATCCTGAGGCGTATAATTTGGAGCACAATAAATCATTCTCCCATGTCAAGTAATGTAATAGTAGTGAGGGTTATAAACATCTAACAAAATGTATGGTTACTTTCTTCTTTTTTTTAATGTTGAATGTTCCAGTCACAGAAAAAAGTCCACATCAAGGACAGGCCTTAATTGAAATACAGAGAAAATTATGAAATGGAAAGAGACACCAGAACATACTCAAGAATTTTTGAGAAAGTGAAAAACCTGTCTTTTGAAAGGTGGTACGTCTTAGTAAGTTAAACTCTTGCAAAAATTATCAAATCCTTTGAAAATCTCACCTAACCTTGCCAGGCATCCAATATTTGTAGCAATATACAGTAAAGACAATAAGTTAGTCTGCCACTGGAAACCACCAGGAATGGCACCTTTTGGGAGGTTGAGAACTGCTGCAAAAAGCTATTTGGTTTGTCATCTGTTTGTTGATTTCGTCAGCAGTTTGGGCAAAGCACCTTCATGGGTTTGTTTATGCAAACTAACCCCATATTTTCACTTATATTTATAACTCACACCAACATAGAATTGCAGAATGAAAAAAAAATCCAAGTCATGCTCGACTTTTATTCTATTCTCTAACCACTTATTACCTTTGGAAAACAAAACTACTTGAGATAAGAGTATAAAACTGGTTCTGATGTGTAGATAAACTAGCATAATACCAGGTATGGCTGTGGTTTCCTTTGTTATATACAATAAAGGTAAAACATAATACCTCACCTGAGAGAACATATCGAAACGAGTTATAAAAAAGGGGGGCTATATCTCTCTTCTATATATATATATATATATATATATATATATATATATATATATATATATATATATATAACAGTATTTGCATATGAGCTTATATCTACACTGAATAAAATCTTTCTAAGCAACTAACTAAAAAAGCAAGTTACTTCTTTTTTTTTGATATATAAATGCTTCCAGAAACTCAACCCCAGCTAAAGAATACATGTAATCATACCACTAAAGTTTACTTGCCTAGCCAAGTAGCCATGAAAATAAGCAATTACTATTTACCTCATGAGTCATTCATACTTCAACAAGCCTTACTTATCAACCATCATGAGGTGTACTTTAACAGAGCCTCCAAAGATTACTTTTTTAAGCTTGGATTTATCTAGATCACTTTTTTAACCTAGGATTTATCTAGGTACAATCTTATTTTGGGCTTCTGGGTTATTCATGAGATTCATTACATATATATTTAACTAAAAATCAACCCCAACCACATAATTTCCTAATACACCTCGGCTACGTAAGCACATGGGAAATCACACTTCATTTTAATCATATAACACCCATTTCAAACTCAATGGCTAAGATATAGGTCACCACGGGGAGACCCTACTAACAGTTAAGATTCAACAAAATTACGAAAAAATAATACTGCTGAGTGTTAGCTTATTCGTAGAAGTAAAAACTGCCCTGTTAGCAGCCTGATATAGATATACAAAAGGGTTTGCATTCACTGTATACGAGTCACCATCACATGACAGTTACTGTCAAAAAGTCAATGTTTATCACCCCCTATACTTGGCCATTCTCATAAAATAACCAAAACGTATTTCCCGCAGGGAAATAAACAGTTCTGGGAGAATCCCGTGCATCTGAAAACCCTGTGGCTGGCTTTCTGCATAATGTCGCAGTGCTATAGGGTAGAACTGGCGACTATATACAAAACAGTTCCAGGCCAGCAGACGACGCTCGATACCCTCCCACATCCGCCCTCTACATTTCTCCTCTCTACACGCCTCTCACTTCCATCAAATCCACTATATCTACTACCTCTGGATACCTCAGACCTTCAAGCACACAATCCGTAGGGATAACAGGGAAAAATCATTCATAAATACTTACTTTTTCCGACTAATTCCTTGAGAGCCATTTTGACAGCTGTGTCAGTAAGTTGTTGTGTCTGCCACTAGATGGTGTCCAATCGATACGTGATGGCGCCACGTTTGAATGTCAGAGTCAGGTCAATCCCCTTCAGCGCCTCTGCCTTTATAGAATTGAAAAAAAAAACCAAGGTCTGTCTTTTAACACATAGACAGAAAGTCTAACTAAACCCTAGAATTTCTAATAAGTCATACATGAAAATGGCTAAGGGAAGTTGCATGAACACAAGAGGCTCCGCCCCCCCATCTCCCAACCCTAACAAAAATGATGTTTGTGTGTATTGCTGGAGTGACTAAGATGCTGCATTATTATCTGCTGTATTTCGGGATATTCGAAATATCCATGAGCAAATTAATTCCAACACCAACTTTTCCAGAATATGCCAAATTCCCTATTTTAGTAGGATGGACTACAGTCTGCTTTGTTCTTTGTTGAACTGAGCGCATCAGAGAAGGTTAGGCGGGTATTATTCCCTTCTTGGAAAAAGAAAAAAAATAATGCTCAGTAGACGGCAGCCGTTTATTTTCAACGCCAGATCTTTAAAGGGCATGGGGAGGGGGTGTCAACAGTGGATCCAGATAATTCCAAGGGGAAGGGGAGGGTAGCTTATACCAAACGTAGGCAGACAAAAAATGAACCTTGTCCAGAGTGCCAGATTGAAAAAAAAAAAAAAATTATGCTTGAAAATACATCTCTGCTTCACTTGTCTAGTATCTATGGCAGATCCATTTCCAAAGGATATATATATATATATATATATATATATATATATATATATATATATATATATATATATATATATATACAAGGACACTAAGCAATTTCTGGTTGCTAACTGTAAACTATTAAACTGGAGCATTTTTACTTACTTCCAGCCCTACATTACAACACAGATGAATAAAGACTTGCAAAACAATAAGATCATGAGACTATCTACAATCTTCAATATTCAGTGACCATCTTTTAATCTACTCCACTTGCGTCTTAAATCCTGCATTAAGTACAAGGAATAAAGACCCAGGAAAGTCGGCTTCACTTGCGTGAACAGCTGACAGAACGTAAATAATGAGTTACGATGTAGGTCGACAATTAAGCTTAACAAGATGCAAAAGCTTGGATAGTTTACAAATATTTTCTGGGTCAATCACCGTCCATGAGCTTGAAAACAGTCTACAGCTTGCCAGTTAACGATCTAATGCGTAACGACAATATGCGCGGTCAGACAAGAAAATCCATATCGTGTTAATTTACAAAGAATATCTTAAGTTACATAATAAAGGCTCCTCAGTGTCGATAGATCTGCAGATAGACATCAGATAGATTGGGGTGTGGCTCAAAAGATAACCTAATATGGAAACACATCGGTAAAGCTTTCCCTGCCTACAAATTTGAAAAGTCATGTCGTCGGAGCTTTACCACAGATTTAATGTAGTTCTATTCAAGTTCAAATACAGCTAAAGGCCAATAATTTTGGCAAAAAAATAAAGATTTACAGGCTATGACGTAGTACGGGGGAGAGCCGAGAGAAGCAGAACTTTGCCAAAGATTCTGACGGAGGCATGTATACTGTCCCTCTTCACCACACTCCAGTAGGAGTGAAAAGGACCAGATAATTGAAGGGAATCACGCCACAACTGAAAATAGAGTCAGTCCAGCGTCCCTGAAAAGGACTTAATTAATTTTGGTCAATGGCTTGTGAGATGGAGTCGAGGGGCCTGCCTCCCTCAGCCATCGTCTGACGGTGTTAATGAATCACATTTCATCGGTGATTTATATTTCTGAAGATGTCATTCATCCAGTTCGTTTTTACTGTTGATATATTTGGAAGGTCGTGATTAATCTATTATATACAATTTAAGGTACTTATGTCGTCGAAACTTAAAGTACAGTTTACTTTACATGATGGTTAGAGAGTACTTAAATAAATCATGCCTAAGTAATTGAGTCAAAGCATCTTTCAGTGAGTAACGTACATGGAAAAATCATGTCATGGTGGATCGTCTCTTCGCTCAGTTGCGCCATGGAAGCTAAAGGCGACTCATGGAACCTAGCACCCACTCACAAGGTTACTTACTACCTAGCAACCATAATACCAAAGGAGTGGGCGGGGGAAAAAAATAAAGTGGATCTTTACAAAGCTTTCCCGCTCTTGAATTGGATTTCCATTGTACAATCGGTACAATAGAACAGAAGGAATACCAACGCGAGAACAATGTTCTTTTCCCCCCCTCCCGCGACGCCCCCCGGACCATAACGGCAAGTGGGGTTGGGGGGAGGCAGGGCTGACTCACCGCCCTCGGCTCCCAGCCGTACATTGTACACACTAGGAAAGGATGCCGCTCAGCTTCTGGCCTCAAACTCAAGTTTACACTTAGATATTCACTAAGCATTATGGAAGAATTATAAACGCAATGAATATATGGAAAGAGCCCGCGCGTGCATCTTCATTAGGATTAAGGTTTCTAATCTACAAGCAATTAACTTTAAAGGTACACGTCTTAAAGATCACTCGAGAGGAACGACGGGGGGCGCTGACGTCTTCAAGTACTCCTCCCTTCCAAGAACTACTCTGATACTAAACAGACAGACACCTGCTACATAATGCAGAGCATCTACCATTATAAAAAAAAGTTCATGGCAGCGACTAGAGACAGATGGCGCTTTCAAGGTTCCATCCGGAATATATTCGTTCAAGTACAACCAGCAATACAACACAAAACACTTTCACTATTTAAATGTCTTTCACTACTTACAAAATTTAGACCCTTTCTTGCGATGGGTTAATCCATAAGAGGTCCCGAAAACTTAACTGAAAATATACAAGGCTACGCGCGAAGCGCAATATATATATATTCTTGTATTGTTACAATCAATGGAGCCTAACACTATCACCATCACTTTAGCGAACTGCGCATTACGTATAATCAGCAGAGAGGGGTAAAACCGCAACGAGAGCGTCAGGGGAAAGACAGACTCAACACAAAAAGGTTCGTTATTACCTTTCTCTAGGGCGTCGCGCTAGTGACTGCCGACAGACTTGCTGCTCCACCGATGACCAGAAACATCAGTGCCAAATGTTACCACATCCTAGCGAAGCCATCGTTTTAGATCCTGTCAATAAAAACTGATTGCTGTTATAAATGAATGTGTTATTCATATCAAAACTAATAAGAATTAATGTTTCTTAATTACTTACGAGAAAGGATTTTTGCCTTGATAGAAAGAAGACTATGTAAAACTATTTTACGTCTCTCGTAGTTTGGTAATACTGTTTCCTTCCACCCACATCACGATCCGTTCGCGCCAATGCTGTTCCCCAGCGTTGATTGGCTGCGGTTATTGCATTTCTGACGATATATATATTCCTCACCATTTGACATCTTCATACAGTAAGACAACGTATAAGATTTAAAGGCATAACACTAGTAAAGAAGCTGCCATTTCTTAACATTTAACGTGAAATCATTCATTATCTTTTCATCAAAGCTGAGACCATGGCGGTTTCTGGAAGTGGAAGGGTTGGCCCAATTTCATTGATGATGGCGTAATATCATCTGAAACATATATAATTTCTTTGTAGACATAAATACTCTCAATCAGAAACCAATGAATTGAAGTAAAACGTTTATAGCAACTAGGCTATACTAAATGCTAGAGGAAATTGGAATAATGAGGAGGAAGATGGGAGGAGATGCGAACTATACTACTTGCAATAGGAAATTGGAATAATGGAGGAAAATGGGAAGGGATGTGACTATACTAAATGTTTTAGGAAATTGGAATAATGAGGAAAATGGGAGGGGATGCGAGCTATACTAATTGCAAAAGGAAATTGGAATAATGAGGGGGAAAATGGGAACTAAAGGAAATACCATTGCGACATCGAAAATATATTAAGGGAAATAAATGGGTGCATCATGAAAAGGAAACCGAATGCAATGTGAGGATACGGAGGAAAATGTAATGAAGCAAAGAAATGGGCAAGACTTGCGTGAAATTGGTCACGATTTTAAGGATAGCATTCGTATTATAGAATTTCTCTCTCTCTCTCTCTCTCTCTCTCTCTCTCTCTCTCTCTCTCTCTCTCTCTCTCTCTCTCTATCTCTATCTATCTATCTAAAATGGCATAAAAATGGAGAAAATATATACAAAGAGAATAAAAAATGTGCACGACGCAGGAGAAAATAAAACGCTATTCATGTGATTTGGAACCAATTAGGATGATGTAATAGGAAACTGAAGAAATTTTGCAAAAAAAAGATATATACGAGGCTTGTGATGAAAAGCGACAAATACAATATGGATAATGTTTATATGACAAGCAAATGTACACTCGGCCTCCTCACTAACCGAGGGTCAGTCATAGCAACAAAAGTATCATGCAGTCGAAATTTGCACCTAATCGTCATTTTTCTTGTTGAGAAATTGAACTAATTTTGATACTTATCATAGTTTAGAATCATATTTACCTTTCTTGTCTCCACTACAGTCAAAAATCCGAGAAAAAATTAGCACTCAAAATGGGAACTCCTTTTGTTGTCAAGAGCAGCAGCAAGATCACCATCACATCAAACAAAACCAGACTCATTCATAGAGAGCTTCTTAATCATCGTCGGAGAAATAATTGTGCCAAGTTGTGTAATAAATCGGTGATAATCAGTTCTCTTATCTAATCCCATAATTGTGGTCTGGGAAAGTTCTAAACAATAATATAATGACTGTGACTCGACTCGTATTTATGCTGCTGCCGATGGCGGCAAAAGTTGGCTCTTACACCAGTGTTGGCGGCGGCTCCTCATGACTGTTTACTTCTATGGGTGAGTTAAATCGTTTCACTTGGCCCGTATGACCAGATTTCAGGACACCACTAGGCCCGTATGACCGGATTTCAGGACACCACGGCCCGTATGACCGTACTTCAGGACACCACTAAGCCCGTATGACCGGACTTCAGGACACCACTAGGCCCGTATGACCGGATTTCAGGACACCTCTAGGCCCGTATGACCGGATTTCAGGACACCACTAGGCCAGTATGACCGGACTTCAGGACACCACTATTGGGGGATTCTGCAGCTTGAAGATAGCTAGGCTCCTCGGAGCACAAGATGTGTCTATCCCGGTCCCGGCTAGGCTTCAAGGAGCACAGGATGTGTCTTACCCGAATCCCTGGAGTGTGTAGGAGGCACTTGTGGTAGGCCTAAGCCGCTTGGAGTGTTGAGAGGACCTACAAATTACAGCTGTAGAATAGTTGCTTTGCGATGCTGGGGGAGTTATAAAACACCATGAAAATTGTCACCTTAACCTGCTGTAGAATAGTTGTTACCTTAACCTACTCAGTTTCGGTTGTATCAGGTTTGGTAGAATGTAAAGGCTATAGCATCAAAATATTATGCAAAGGAAGCCATATCCTTTAACGGTACATTACGCATGAAGTAGGTAGGAGTGGGCCTGGCGATCGTAATGTGTGTGAGAGGGAGAAGTAGCCATGTTTTAGTTGTTTCAGTCTATCCAAAATATACTTTTAAATTCTAATGTTAAACCTCAAATTATTAAGCAAGCGAAACTGAATAGGTGACTAACCATATGAAAAAAAAATAATGGGTTGGGAATCTATGATTATCTCCCGTTCGATTACTATATACTTCGCCGGGAAAATAGAATCAGTTCCTTCATTAGTAGACGAATAATTAATTATCCATGGTAATTACTGACAGCGAACATGATGAAGGGAGAAGCGGAACGTGGAGCATCCGACAGTGTGCCATACTGCCGACGTCTTCCCTCCCTCCCTCGCCTCAGTGTTCCTCCCAGTCGATACGTGGCCAGGGAGGGTCTTGAGATGAAGTGGGAGAAAGTGGGGTCTTGAGGGGGACGTAGAGACTCCCACTTTCTCTTGTACAGGGAGAGAATGATGACCTCCCTCCTTTGCAGTTCCTCTGCTCCTCTGCGTTAGAGAAAACACGGTCTGGTCTTGAGAAAGTGTGTGATTGTAAGTCCGAGGTCACGAGCGGCGAATCCTGCGTTCGCTGAGGTGGTCGCTGGGACGCTCGCTGCTGGCGCTGGTTATGCCGTCCTGTCGTCCATCTATCCATCTCTAACGTCTCTCATGTTCTTCATGCTGGGATGATTACCTGCAGACTTTTTTATGGCACCTTTGTGGCAGGTGCTAGGCTTTGGCAAACTCTCTCTCTCTCTCTCTCTCTCTCTCTCTCTCTCTCTCTCTCTCTCTCTCTCTCTCTCTCTCTCTCTCTCTCTCTCTCTCTTCACACATACACACACTGTTGTTTTGGTTTGATGGTTGAGTCCCGCTCGATTGATTGCGCCAGGAGCCACGGATATATATATATATATATATATATATATATATATATATATATATATATATATATATATATATATATATATTCTTAAGAATGAATACACTGTACCATTATTTCACTTCTCCCTTCTCTCATCCCTCTCCTTGCTGGAATGACGCCTCCACTGATGGCCACACCGCACGCAGCACGAGTTGCACCTGATAAGAGTGGCCAGCCACCCTCCTACCTACTTCTCTTGGCCACCACTGCCTCTTATCAATACCTGAAATATTGCTCGTTAGTTGAAAAGAAACAGTTACAAAGGTTTCTCATTTGACGCCGCAAAGATTGAGCGACAGATATTGCTACATTCTGAGTATCAGTGGTATACAAATGTCCCGTTACTTTTTGAGGAGGAAACCGAACCCTCGAACCCTGGGTAGATTTGCCATTATGATAGTATTGATACGAATACCAGTGTCGCCAACTGCAAATTGTCTTGTATACTTATATATATATATATATATATATATATATATATATATATATATATATATATATATATATATATAAATGGGTATGTTTGAAGGAATAGTGGTTCCAACAATATTGTATGGTTGCGAGGCGTGGGCTATGGATAGAGTTGTGCGCAGGAGGGTGGATGTGCTGGAAATGAGATGTTTAGGGACAATGTGTGGTGTGAGGTGGTTTGATCGAGTAAGTAATGTAAGAGTAAGAGAGATGTGTGGAAATAAAAAGAGCGTGGTTGAGAGAGCAGAAGAGGGTGTTTTGAAATGGTTTGGGCACATGGAGAGAATGAGTGAGGAAAGAGTGACCAAGAGGATATATGTGTCGGAGGTGGAGGGAACGAGGAGAAGTGGGAGACCAAATTGGAGGTGGAAAGATGGAGTGAAAAAGATTTTGAGCGATCGGGGCCTGAACATGCAGGAGGGTGAAAGTCGGGCAAGGAATAGAGTGAATTGGATCGATGTGGTATACCGGGGTTGACGTGCTGTCAGTGGATTGAATCAGGGCATGTGAAGCGTCTGGGGTAAACCATGGAAAGCTGTGTGGGGCCTGGATGTGGAAAGGGAGCTGTGGTTTCGGGCATTATTGCATGACAGCTAGAGAGTGAGTGTGAACGAATGTGGCCTTTGTTGTCTTTTCGTAGTGCTACCTCGCACACATGAGGGGGGAGGGGGTTGGTATTCCATGTGTGGCGATGTGGCGATGGAAATGAATAAAGGCAGACAGTGTGAATTGTGTGCATGGGTGTATATGTATGTCTGTGTGTGTATATATATATGTGTACATTGAGATGTTTAGGTATGTATATTTGCGTGTGTGGACGTGTATGTATATACATTGTGTATGGGGGTTGGTTGGGCCATTTCTTTCGTCTGTTTCCTTGCGCTACCTCGCAAACGCGGGAGACCGACAAAGCAAAAAAAAAAAAAATATATATATATATATATATATATATATATATATATATATATATATATATATATATATATCATCTTTGAACTCTTACCCCCACAACATGCTCACGTACCTCAACGACCCCCACTACAACAAGTCACAACACGGGCTGAATTGTGCCAGTAGTGGCACACACGAGAGCGGGTAGGCGTTGATAAAAGGCCCCTTGTTAATATACACCCACACGCACACAGGCCATCCTTTCCCTTGCTCCTACATCGTCAAAGCTGCAGGAACCTCAGGAAACCAATTTGTAGGGATTATATGCACCCAGGGACCTATTTTTAGAAGGGGCTAGAGACTGGAAGAGGCTCAAAGTGACATGTGACGTCAGCGGGAGAGGGAGGCCTGGCTAGCCAATTAGAAACGTCACGTGACCAGCTGTGTTGTCACTCCAGCGAACCACAGAGATTACGATTGTCAAACCTCCTAATTGCATGAAAAGAGCGATTTTCTTTTCTTTTTTATTAGTCTCGCTCATTAATTTGAATGAGATTAAGGATTTGTGTGATTTCTGAGGAGAAAGTGATGATGGTAGACGTGAGGGGTGGAGTGTTTCCCGCCTCCTACACCACCACCGCTTGCTTGCTCAACCCCTGTCCTCCCTCAACATCTACCCGCTGACCTCCACCCACCCACACGCTGCAGCCCGATAACCCCCTTCTCCCACATATTGCCGCCCATTATCATCCACCGCCTGTGCCACCCATCTACACACACACACACACACATACACACACACCCGCCCACACATGCTGCCGTCCACGATCATCCACCCACACACACACCGTCGCTCACCGTCACCCGCCCACACACACAGTGTCGCCCACTATCACCCGCCTACACAATGCTGCCCACTGTCGTCCACTTACACATTTCAGCCCACTATCGTCCATTTACACACTGCCACCCACGAACATCCATCCACACTCTTCCGTCCACTATTATCCACCCACCCACCCACACACACACACACACACACACACACACACACACACACACAGCACACACACTGCCTCCCACTATCACCCACCCACACATACGCCATCATACCTAAAGGTCGTACTCAAAGCGTCGTACCGTTTTGCTTAAGGGCCACATTTATCGAATTCAAGCGTCGTACCGTCGCGCTCAAGAGGGTCTGTCTGTATGTAACGGTTCCCCCTGTCGGATGGCGTCACTTAAACCCTTATCTAATCTGGGTGTATATCCACTCCCCCCCCCCGCCCCCCTGTGGGATACTATCCCCACCTGGGTTCTACGGGCACACCATCCTGACCTGGACTTACTTGGTTACCCCTCCTTTGGGATACCATCATTACCTGACCTTACCTGGGTAACCCCTGTGGGATACCATCATTACCTGACCTTACCTGGGTAACCCCTGTGGTATCCGATACCATTATAACTTGATCTTACCTTGGTAACCCCTGTGGGATACCATCATTACCTGACCTTACCTGGGTAACCCCTGTGGGATACCATCATTACCTGACCTTACCTGGTTAACCCCTGTGGTATCCGATACCATTATAACTTGATCTTACCTTGGTAACCCCTGTGGGATACCATCATTACCTGACCTTACCTGGGTAACCCCTGTGGGATACCATCATTACCTGACCTTACCTGGTTAACCCCTGTGGTATCCGATACCATTATAACTTGATCTTACCTTGGTAACCCCTGTGGGATACCATCATTACCTGACCTTACCTGGGTAACCCCTGTGGGATACCATCATTACCTGACCTTACCTGGGTCACCCCTGTGGGATACCATCATCACCTAGGTTCCTCCTTCTGGGTTACCACCTTCCCCTGGCCTTACCTTGGTAACCCTTTATGGAACAACCATCATTACCTTACCAAAATACCCCCCCCCCCTCTTCCCCCGTGGAACTCCATCGTTACCTTACCTCATCTCATTACCTCCCCTGGGACACTACCATTAGTAGTACTTCCCCTCAATTTGAGACACCTTATCAATCATTATCACCTTATCTTATCTTACGAGCGGACCTTTGTTAGTATTAAGACTCGTACAACCCATTCTGGCTTTGATATCCCCAACCTTGTCATGGTTAGGCCTGGGGATAGGAATGGAGACAGCGGTGGCTAGGGTGGGGGTGTGTAGGGTGTATATCCTACGTCAGGAGGGTTGCCATGGACGGCGTGGGTGAGTGAGGCAGGTGGGTGGTAGGGGAGGCAGTGTGGATGGTTCCCGCCTCCTCCTCCTCCTCCTCCTCCTTCGTAGCCTGGGTGAGTACGATCTGTTGCCCGAGTGTGAGCGAGAGGCGTGAAACCTAGCAGACGACGGTAGACCATGGCTGGTGGCAGTGGTAGAAAGGATGGTTGGCAATGGTATGTCTTTTATACGTTACTTCCTAATAAAGACGGCTGGTGTATGACACTGTTGCGCCATGGGACTGGACAACAGGTGTTAGGCTTGCTCCCTGCGTCAGTTATTCCAGTGACATAGAGATAATACGTAAGTTATTACAATTCTAAAACCATTCTGGACTTTAGCTACGCTGTATCGACATTTCTTCACCTCGTGCCGCTTAAGCAATGGCTATTTCAATTCATGGCTGATAAAGAGGTATTAGTATGTCTTAATTTCTATGCTGATTGAGAGCAATGGAGTTCCTAGCTTTTCTTCTGTGGACGAGAAACATCCATTTTTTTTGAAAGACTAACCAAACTGTTAAACCAATTTGACATTCGGTCAAATTTAATAGTTCCGTTGTGTCTATAGCCATTGATAGAACTCCATTAATCGACCATGTTTATATTCTAAGATGTTGTGAATTAGTATCATATCTTTAGCAATAAATAGCCACGTCTATTTGAAATTATGTAGTCATCAAAACACTAATGATGTACGACAGCGGCAGTTGATTCAATTATGTCATTTTGTTACCTGATCCGCTGTTAAATATTTAGCTTGCTGCCCGGGAATGAGTTGATCTGCCGAAGTTGTCAGTTGTAACTGGGTATAGTTCAGCCATAGTTGCAGCATGTGTGGCTATTTAATCAATAAGAACCTGAATATTGGAAAATAAAGAGTCAAGTTGGGATGTTATCACATTTATGCCATGTGCATTAATTAGTGAGTCACCCAACTTAGCCTAACCAATCCATGCACTTTGTAAAAATAAAATAAAGATATCTAGTTATCATACTTTGTCGCTGTCTCCCGCGTTCGCGAGGTAGCGCAAGGAAACAGACGAAAGAATGGCCCAACCCACCCACATATACATGTATATACATACACGTCCACACACGCACATATACATACCTCTACATCTCAACATATACATATGTATATACATATATATATGTGTAAGATAAAGATATGTAAACTTTTTTGTGTCTCCTCAGAAGGAATCATTACTCCCAGCCAGAGTGTAAACGCCCTGAGGATCGGTCGGATAAACGCAATGAAGCCGGGACTACCGGTCGCGTACACACTTAATTACAGATCATCTTTTATTTTTTTATTGACAACGACTCAAGCAGGAGCTTAACAAGAGCTTATTGCCTTTCCATTCACTATGTTACCTCCTTCACTTTGAGACTCTAGAATATATGTCAACCGATGATTACAATTCAATTATCAGTCGTGTTCTTGACCGATCTTTTTATTTTCGATACCACGTTTCATTGTTTTGTCATTTCAGTCAATGTGTGATGTTTATGTAATAGTTATAACTATTACTTCGTTAATCTTAAACTGAGTATGTATTCATTTTATAAGTACTCAAGCTGTGAATGAACACTCAAGTATACCTATAGATCAACGCGCCATCGTGTTCGAAAATGTGACGAGTCGGGATGAATCAGAACTATAGATACTTGGATCCTTTTAGCCATAGCATTCGATGAGAGATTCGAATGCTATTAAGTAGACCTTTGAGCCTTTTTATAGAGTATCTAATCCTTCCTTGCGACTGTCACTTGTCCACGCGAACCCATCCACGTCGAGCCGTGTTGTCTTTGCCAGCTGTCAAACAAAAATACAAGGGATGGGTGAGTATCGATGGTTTTTCAAGCGAGAACAATGACTCCGACCGTTGTCACGGTGTGGACAGTACGGATAATGGACGCTGAAGGGGAGACACGGGTTCTCGCGGAAATGATAGACGACATAAGAACCCAGGAAGTAGCGGAATGATGGTTCCTTGGACATATGAGGAAGTTTCGGCAAAGTGATTGCATACGTGGAGCCCAACCCAGTCATGTAGGATGAATATTTAGATATGAGTTAGAGGAATTATTTGGGGTTATCGTAGTCTTAATTATCATTTCCCGTTCATAATGTTATTCATAAGTCACTGAGGTTACATTCCCATGTGTGATTGGAAACCTTATTAACGTATTCATTAGATGCGAAAAACGTAAACCTAAGATTTTCTAGGTTTAGTGTGAAAATTATGGACTTTAAGGTTGGTTGGAGTTCTCATGGCTAAATGTAAAGTGTTAGCGGATTGTTACCGAGGAACTGATGGAATTCAGGAATATTTTTATTGTCCATTACTAAATGAAGAGGGTGGGGCATTTAAGGACAGGGAAAATGAGTTTAAAATTTGAAAACAGGTCTTTGATATGGATAATTTATTATTTTCTTGACCCAACGTTCAGTAACTGTCAACATTTACCACTAATAAGGTCAAGAATATCGCGTGTGTTTAAGAATACAGGATTTATAGTCTAGAAAGTTAGTCTCAATATTTTGGGTGGATTTGAGTGCTCCTCAGTGGCTTGCTGGTGCTTTGGTGAACCTCAAACCCAAATTGAGATTATGGACACAATGAGATGTTTTCTTTCGCTGGTAATTGCTTGCTATCTCTGGTGAAATTATTGAGAGTTTCCTATTTACAGAATTTGATAAAACTGAAGGAAGTGATTCACCCTCATTATGCTCTTGTATTACAGGATTTTGCTATAAATCTAGTGTGCTTTACGAGTATCTCTATAGACTGAAACTGGCTTTGTATACTAAGTCATTTTGTTCCGTAATGAAAATGTGCTGTTTGAAAATAGTTATAACTATGATGCATATACTGTAGCATTGTATTTCATGATTTTAAGGCAACACTGGTGGATGAGGAAAATTGAAACGTGGAATCTATGAAAATCCCAATTAACCTCCCCAAGCAGCAAAGTTATAAGTAGAAGCTCCTGGAGGTCATGTCAAGTGCACGTTTATCAGGGAGCTTGGTGGTAACTTGAGCTGCCATAGGCTGTCTAATCTGATTGTTGACATTTTTAAGGAGTTGGCACATTGCTCCATCAATGGGTTTTCAGATACGGTATATTTCATCTAGAATGATAGAAATTGACATAAATCACACTTTTTAGGACCGTTGGGTTAGGTTTTCATAGGTTCTGATGAGTTTTACAAGTGTTTCACTCTATGTTAATACCACATTCCCTAGTATTTACAACCATCACCATTATTGCTGTAATATCATTCAGTCGAATTTAATGCACCAAATCGTGCTCCTGAGATTTTGTTCTTTCTAAACGATCCACTGTACTACCATTTCAAAACAGAATTATTCTTTATCAAAAGCTAGATTCTGTACAGTGTTAAACTGATGTATTATGAAGTCCAGATTAACATTACATCGACATCGTTGTAAGCTTTGGATATTGATGAATTTTTCAGATGTAGTGCAGTGTTTATGGAATAGAATAAAAGTGGTGAAGCCTGATATATTTTATAATGATGTATTAATTAGTGATATTGGTGAGGTTTTTGAAGATCAGGTTAAAAGTATGTGAAACTGGTAAAATTTCAGTAAAACCTCTGAGAACCTCACCAAACATCCCTTGGTAGATGAGATGTATCTGAATTTTTATTACTCTAAAAGAGTATATCAGAAGTGTCCATGGTTGAATGATATTATTATCGTTTTGGACATCCAGTGAATTTTGTTGGGTTAGATTAAGTTTGGTTTGGTTGAAATTGTTTTTCTATTGGTTTTAATGTCTTTTGAATGATTCTGACCTTTATTTCTATTAAAAAATCAGTACTTTTTGTGATT
This sequence comes from Panulirus ornatus, assembly GCF_036320965.1. Classification (NCBI taxonomy): domain Eukaryota; kingdom Metazoa; phylum Arthropoda; class Malacostraca; order Decapoda; family Palinuridae; genus Panulirus; species Panulirus ornatus. The sequence continues at coordinate 47,955,294 of NC_092234.1, read as the reverse complement.
TTCCCCCAAACCAAAACCCCAGTTTGCATTGGGTGTCTGCCATTATTTTTTAATAAAAGGGAAATATCTCAGAAGTTGTGATTTGCTGTAGAAATGAAGGTCAGAATTGTGCAAAACATTGAAATCGATTGGTAAAACATGATTCCAACTTCCAAACTGGTGGACATCCAAAATGGTAATTTTACTAATTAAGCATTATGATAACTTTCCAAAAATGTTTACAAAAAACACGCTGCACATTTGTTCATTACACTACCCATCCTTCTCACGAGTAACCATTCCACGTGGTGTACCATTAAAAGACCACATTAATGTCAATATATTTCTGTTTTAAATCGTAGCTATTAGGGTAGAATAGTTCAGGTCCTGCTTTTGTGTATTTTGCTTTTGTGAGTGTTTCACATGCTTTACATTCATATATCCCACATTTTCCTTGATATTCATAACCCTCACCACTAATCAAAATTGTAGAATGAAATAGGATGCACCTAATCACTTTGATTTTTTTTCTTTAAATACTACACAACCATCTCTTAACAAAATCACTGAGTAGCAAAAGCTAACTGTGATATACAGCTACCATGTCAAAGACCCATTTCCTGTAGAAAAAAGTTTGATATCGCAGATTTGAGAATCTGTTGTTACTCACCATTTGGATGTTGGGAAATATGTTTTTTCATAAAGAGTACTTGACCATTTGAATGACCTTCCACTTGCAGCAGTAATGGCTGATAGTATAAATGCCTTCAAAGGTCACCTCGACAAGTACCTAAGAGAAAGAGAGGGGTTTACACAAGCCAGAGAGCAACTGGCTCCTTGCCCCATCACCCTCTACTTCAAGACCTTGCCATGTCATAAGAAGTGGAGGACTCAAATAAATCAAGTAAATAAGTAAATTGGTAGATGTTGAACATTGCAACCTATTTTTTTTTTTTTTTGTTTTCAAAAGATAAGTAAATCCCCCAGTATTAAGAATACAAGAGTTTCTTTCAGTATTATAAAGAATTTTTACACACTACAGTATTATTCAAGTGTCGGAACCAATTTCAGCAGTTAATGTTTTGGTTCATTGGTAACTAAAGCCATGCAAAAAGGACTTAATTCATGAAATGAAAAAATCAGTAAAAGTTTGTTTTTAGGGTTGTATCTCAGTATTGCTTCTTCTGCCATAGGGAGGTTGCTTTTGGAACAAATCAACAACTGCCTCATTTGCACACAACCACTTTGTGTGTCATGTATAGCGTACTGGAACCAGAGCTTACCATCTGCAGCCAGATTCAACATGGTTTTACTTGATCACTTTGTATGCCTTGGATCATCCTAGTGAAAGCATATATTATTACCAAATCATAATAAGTCATTTTATTCATGTGGATGAATACATATTGGGATATACAGTTATTTATTATGTAATTAGTTGAGCTTACATTTGAGATAATGAAATAAGAAAATACAAAAGAACCTAGTAATATAACCTTAACTAACAGAGGGGAAAAGTACCTCAAATAAAAATGTGATGGTCAGATTATGTTTTACCAATGAATTGACATGAGAAATAGTGGTAGGTGTTAGTGGACTTCATCATCTTGAGGATGCAGTATCATCATCATTTGATGAAAGAGAGTTCAGTCTCATCAAGGAACTTCTTGCTCCAAAGGAACTTTAGTATCATCAAGGAACTTCTCATTCCTGCTTCTGAATATATATATAGCACAGATTTAAAGCTGATAAGGCTCCTAAGTGGGGTCTTTTGTACACCAATGAGTGCTTCAGGAGCCTCATGAGGGTAAAAGGGACTTTTAGGAAAGAAATTAGGTAGATACACATTTACATGCATATCTTACTGTATTTTTGTAATTCCTAACAAGAAACTCTGCTATCCCTAGGGGCTCTCCTCAGCTACTTTCGGGGCCTCATTGGTTCCCGAGAGATGCGGATTTTGATCCTTGGGTTGGATGGTGCTGGCAAAACAACAATTCTGTACCGACTACAAGTAGGTGAAGTTGTGACCACCATTCCCACTATAGGCTTCAATGTAGAACAAGTAACATACAAGAATCTCAGGTTCCAGGTGTGGGATTTGGGAGGCCAGACGAGTATCAGGTAAGATCAATAAGTTACTATTAAAAGTTTTAGTATATGCTTTTTTACCTGCTCCTGGTCAAACACTCACATTTCATACTCATATTTTATCAGTCTTAACTGCTTTTCTGACTTTTTTTTTTTATATTTCAGCATACAGGTAATTGTTTTTAAAACTTTTTCATTGCTGTCCTAGTGGTATTTCCCGATATTTATATCTCATTCTTTGTAATAATCATAAATTTCTCATGGATATTCAGTAGGCTATGTATATTGTGACATACATTTTCGTCACAAATCATGCCTTTCCATGCCACTTGCACTTTAGATAGTTTGGTTAATTTTAGGATATGAAATTCATATCTTAGGCAGTTTTTGGCATTCACGAAACTTGGTGGTAGAGTGCATCTTGATGAGCAAGCGAAAATCACATCAAAAGCAGGTCTTCATTTTTTCTTTTATCCTATCTTCATATTCTGTAACTTATTTTAATTTCTTGGATGCTGTTCATAGTAAAGAAATAAGGAGTGAATCTATTTATAATGAGCACCATACCATCATCCCAGTGGTCGACACTCGTGAAGCTTGCTCATAACATTGGTTGATATTAATTCTGAGTTTCTTTTATCACTTTTTTTGTCAATCATGAATTTAATTTTTTGTCTTGCACACACTTTCTGTGTAGCTGTCTTTAGAATATAATACAAAGAAACCAAGTTTAGAGCTCTTTAGACGTAGTTGTTAACATCACTGATGTTTTTAGAAAGGGGAGTATCTTCCAAAATAACATATGTATTGACCTTCAGTGCTTGATTGACAGTTATTTTGATACTCCATTTTTTGTTCATACATATTCGACATTTCCCACATTAGTGAGGTAGCATTAAGAACAGAGGACTGAGCCTAAGAGGAAAAACCTTCATGTGGCCCCCTTCACCCTTCCTTCTTTTGGAAAAGTAAAAACTGGAGGGGAGGATTTCCAGCTCCCCACTCTCTCCCCTTTTAGTCGCCTTTTATGACACACAGAGAATACATGGGAAGAATTCTTTCTCCCATATATATTTTATTTACTTATAATACACTATTGCTGTTTCATGCATCAGCAAGGTAGCTCCAGGAAACAGATGAAGAATGGCCTATCCATTCACATACACACATTTATATATGTATATACATAAATGCCAAGCATGCACATATACATACATATGCATATCAACATATACAGACACAAACATAGAAATATACTCCTATGAGTCCACAGGGAAAATGGAACACAGTAAGGACTCATAGGAATATCTTGATCATGCGCAAAATTGTGATCCTTTCCAACATAGACATATACATATATATACACATGTACATATCATACTTGCTTGCCTTCATCCATTCCTGTTGTTACCCCACCCCACAGGAAATAGCATATCTTCCCCCTACTTCAGCAAGGTAGCACCAGGAAGAAGACAGAAAAGGCCACATTCGTTCACACTTAGTCTCTAGCTGTCATGTATAATGCAACGAAACCTCAGCACCCTATCCACATCCAGGCCCCACAGACTTACCAGGGTTTACCCCAGACACTTCACATTCCCTGGTTCAGTCCATTGACAGCACATCAACCCCGGTATACCACATCATTCCAATTCACTCTATTCCTTGCACGCCTCTCACCTTTCAGTATGTTCAGGCCCCGATCGCTCAAAATCTTTTTCACTCCATCCTTCCACCTCTCTCATTTCTCCTTGCTCCCCCACCTCTGAAACATATATCCTCCTTGTCAATCTTTCCTTACTCGTTCTCTTCATATGTCCAAACCATTTCAACACACCCTCTTCTGCTCTCTCAACCATACTCTTTATATTTCCATACATCTCTCTAACCCTTTCCCAGATACAGTAATTTTGTTTTTTCAATCTTAAGACTCCTCAGTCTCATAATTTTTCAAAAAGTGGGATTAATAACAAGATTCACTAATTGCATAAAATTGCTTATTTCAGACCTTATTGGAGATGCTACTATTCCAACACAGATGCCATCATATATGTGGTAGATTCTGCAGATAGAGACAGAATAGGCATTTCAAAACAGGAGCTTGTTTCTATGTTAGAAGTAAGTCAGAATTTTCTTCTCATTTTTATTGTATGACAGAAATTCATGTTATAGTAACTTGGATCTTGCTTTTTATTTTTATTTTTTTACAGGTGAATCATTCATTCCTCAGATTTTTATTTTGTGATTACTTCTTGCTTGTTATGGGGAGAGAGTTTTTTTTACTTGTGTTGCCCCATATCCTAACCTTGTACATATTTATAATGTCTACTCTTGGTAGTATACACAGACAGATCTTTCTAATCCAACTTAAGGGGAGGACAAACACCTGGGTTGGGCTTGGGCCATCTGCCTTGCCCAGGATTCAAATCCATGCAATCAGGCCTCTGCTGAATTATGGTCAGGAACATTAACCACCACACCATGTACATTTATGTGTTTGTATGTTTGTGACTTCCCTATGTGCTGGACAAAATATATGCAGGATTGTTGCAGAATATATATTTATTTATTTTACTTTGCCGCTGTCTCCTGCATTAGCAAGGTAGCGCAGGGAAACAGACAAAAGAATGGCCCAACCCACCCACATACACATGTATATACATACACGTCCACACACGCATATATACATACCTATACATCTCAACATATACATATATATACACACAGACATATACATATATACACATGTAAATAATTCATACTGTCTGCCCTTATTCATTCCTGTCGCCACCCCGCCACACATGAAATTACAACCCCCTTCCCCCGCATGTGTGCGAAGTAGCACTAGGAAAAGACAACAAAGGCCACATTCATTCACACTCAGTCTCTAGCTGTCATATATAGTGCACCGAAACCACAGCTCCCTTTCCACATCCAGGCCCCACAAAACTTTCCATGGTTTACCTCAGACACTTCACATGCCCTGGTTCAATCCATTGACAGCACGTCGACCCGGGTATACCACATCGTTCCAATTCACCCTATTCCTTGCACGCCTTTCACCCTCCTGCATGTTCAGGCCCTGATCGCTCAAAATCTTTTTCACTCCATCCTTCCACCTCCAATTTGGTCTCCCACTTCTCGTTCGCTCCACCTCTGACACATATACCTTCTTTGTCAATCTCTCCTCACTCATCCTCTCCATGTGACCAAACCATTTCAATACACCCTCTTCTGCTCTCAACTACACACTTTTTATTACCACACATCTCTCTTACCCTTTCATTCCTTACTCGATCAAACCACCTCACACCACATATTGTCCTCAAACATCTCGTTTCCAACACATCCACCCTCCTTCACACAACCCTATCTATAGCCCACGCCTCGCAACCATATAACATTGTTGGAACCACTATTCCTTCAAACATACCCATTTTTGCTTTCCAAGATAATGTTCTTGCCTTCCACACATTTTTCAACACTCTCAGAACTTTCCAGCCCCTCCCCCACCCTGTGACTCACTTACGCTTCCATGGTTCCATCCGCTGCCAAATCCACTCCCAGATATCTAAACACTTCACATCCTCCAGTTTTTCTCCATTCAGACTTACCTCCCAATTGACTTGTCCTTTAACCCTACTGTACCTACTAACCTTGCTGTTATTCACATTTACTCTCAGCTTTCTTCTTTCACACACTTTACCAAACTCAGTCACCAGCTTCTGCAGTTTCTCACCCAACTCAGCCACCAGCACTGTATCATCAGCGAACAACAGCTGACTCACTTCCCAAGCTCTCTCATCCCCAACAGATTGCATATTTGCCCCTCTCTCCAAAAACTCTTGCATTTACCTCCCTAACAACCCCATCCATAAACAAAATTACAACCATGGTAACAACATGCACTCCTGCCGCAAACCGACATTCACTGAGAACCAATCACTTTCCTCTCTTCCTACTCATACACATGCCTTACATCCTCGATAAAAACTTTTCACTGCGTCTTGCAACTTGCCTTCTACACCATATATTCTTAATACCTTCCACAGAGCATCTCTATCAACTCTATCATATGCCTTCTCCAGATCCATAAATGCTACATACAAATCCATTTGCTTTTCTAAGTATTTTTCACATACATTCTTCAAAGCAAACACCTGATCCACACATCCTCTACCACTTCTGAAACCACACTGCTCTTCCCCAATCTGATGCTCTGTACATGCTTTCAACCTCTCAATCAATACCCTCCCATGTAATTTCCCAGGAATACTTAACAAACTTATACCTCTGTAATTTGAACACTCACCTTTATCCCCTTTGCCTTTGTACAATGGCACTATACATGCATTTCGCCAATCCTCAGGCACCTCACCTTGAGTCATACATACATTAAATATCCGTACCAACCAGTCAACAACACAGTCACCCCCTTTTTTATAATAAACTCCACTGCAATCCCATCCAAACCCGCCGCCTTGCCAGCTTTCATCTTCTGCAAAGCTTTCACTACCTCTTCTCTGTTTACCAAATCATTCTCCCTAACCCTCTCACTTCACACACCACCTCAACCAAAACACCCTACATCTGCCACTCCATCATCGAGCACATTCAACAGACCTTCAAAATACTCACTCTGTCTCCTCCTCACATCACCACTACTTGTTATTACCACCCCATTATATACATATATTCAGGAAACAGACAGAGAATGGCCCCTCCACTCATATACACGTATGTATATACATAAATGCCCGTACACACACATATACATACATATCAACATATATACATACAGACATATACATATATACACATGTACATATACTTGCGTGCCTTCATCCATTCCTGGTGCTATCCCGCCCCACAGGAAAGAGCATTGCTACCCCCTGCTTCAGCAAGGTAGCACCAGGAAAACAGACAAAAAAGGCCACATTCGTTAACACTCAGTCTCTAGCTGCCATGTGTAATGCACTGAAACTACAACTCCCTTTCCACGTCCAGGCCTTCCAGACTTTTCGATGGTTTACCCCTGATGTTTCACATGCCCAGGTTCAGTCCATTGACAGCATGTCGACCCTGGTATACCACATCATTCTAATTCACTCTGTTCCTTGGACACCTCTCACCCTCCTGTATGTTCAGGCACCAATGGATGGAGATAAGTAATGTGTGAAAAGCAAGAGAAGAAATAGGAACATTGGTGAAGGGGTAAAAGGGGAAGTGATAGGTGGTGATGAAGTGAGGAGGAGATGGAGTGAGTGTTTTGAAGGGCTGTTAAATGTGTTTGATGATAGAGTGGCAGATGTAGGGCTTGAACCTTTTCCTGTTTAAAGTCATTGTGTATGAATCATCCAAGGTTATGCAATTTATCTTATTTTTTAATTATCAAACTTTACATAACGCAGAAATGTGTAAGTGAAATGTTAGGGTTTATGCAATTATAATATACCCATCACAATGAGAATGGGGCCATGGATGATGAATGTAATCATAACTTTTTTTTTTACCAACTGCTTCATCTGGTGCTGTGTTTTGCTAGTTTGTACTTTTGCGTGAGTCACTTAAAAGGAAAATATACATAAACTGTTAATTGTTATACTGACACTGGAAAATATGAAGATTAGATAAGACAAGTATAAAGATCTCTTAGGATAGATGATTTTACCTTGACCTTTCACATCACAGGATATCTCATCAATAATATATTGCTTCCTCTAAATATCCCCTTCAGAATAGTTTAAAACTTCCTCTTATAATAGGTTGAATAAATTCCTTTTTCCCCATTTTTAAATGATGTATTAGGAATGTGGAATTTAGATGAAATTTTACTTGGGATGTCCATTTTTGCCATTCTTTCAATTTTGTATAACGAGAAGCACTGTGATGAAAGAGGGAGGGAATTTATATGAAAGAGTGGAGCAAGCACTGTACACAAGATTGAATTGTGTCATGACTATGGCCTTTGTTTGGGATTCTTTGGGATGTGGCACAAATTAGTGCATATCACAACCAGTAAAGTATCATGTGTTCATCTGATTTCAAAGTACGGTACTTCCAGACAAATTGTAGTCTAGTTCTGAGTAATGCATTTAATAATTGACTAATTTCTCAATACTTTTCAGGAAGAAGAGCTGAAGTCTGCTATATTAGCAGTTTTAGCTAATAAACAGGATATGGAGGGAGCCATGACAGTTGCTGAAGTTCACTCAGCCTTAGGTTTGGATGCCCTGAAAACACGAACATTTCAGATATTCAAGACATCTGCAATTAAAGGTGAAGGCCTAGACCAAGCAATGGATTGGTTAGCCAATGCTCTATCCACAAGAAAATGAAACACAGTTTCAGTGTAGACAGAGTGGAGGATAATGTAATGTGTGCTTGAGGTTGTCAGCCTTCGCTAATCAGGTGCTCTCTTCCCACAACCAGAAAATATGTAAATACAGTTGGTGTCATTTGAATGTCTGAGAATTATGAAGGTATGATGATTAAACAAGATTTTACTTCATGGTTACATAGGGAGGTAAGTTTTCTGACAAGCGAAGGTTACTTGTGGTTTTCACTTTTTGTGTGTGTAAATGAAGCTGTGCAAATTTGTTGCAATGTGTATGTGATTTTATATGTAAATGAACATTTTGTTATTTCTTTTTTACCAGAGGGAATGCAAGGTAAAAAGAAAATTTATGATGTGATGAATATTCTTTGTGTTGAACTGACGGTCTAATGATTGCCATATGAAGTAGGCTTGATTGTTGTAAATGTAAGATTGGAGGTTGCTATCAATGGACATTTTGTATATACCTCATCATTTGTAATTTGGACCACAAGGTTACTTGTAATTTATATCTTTCTTTTCTTGGTTTATCATTTGAAATAACCCTGAGTCTCACATCTTTTTATTAGCTGAACTTTTTGCATCACACAGGTTACTATGCTAGCAGTGACCTAAAAGTTTATATAGCTGCTATGGCAAAAGTTTGTCCTGTTTCTTTAGCTACACTTTGACCAACGAATTAATGGTAAAAGTAAAGAGTCAGAAAAATGACAACAAACCTACAAGTGTATAAGTGATCATGTTAGATAAACTACACCTACTACAGACAGTTAGATGAATGATATAAGTCTTATAAACCTGTAAAGCTTTCAGTGTATATTTATATGCATTTTCATGCAGTGAAAAATGTATTTGCCACTGTGGTGAGAATTTACGCTTTTCATTTCACCACTGAAAGATTTGTTTTGCCATAAGGGACATGGCAGATATCCAGCACGACCATAAGTTTAGGTAGTCTTGGTAGAAAGTCATTAATTACCATGGGAGGGATTCATAGATGTATAAACTAAGCACATGTGGCAGCAGAAAACGGTACTTTTTGATGAAGAAGCAATATGTTCAACCAAATGTACAAGGTTGCTTTGCATTTTAAGCAGATAAATTTAGGTCGTTTAAAATTGTTTAGAGTGATTTTACAAATGATCCCAGTATGGTTGAAACTTGTTTTGCTCTTAATCCCTTCATTTCTGAGTTGTTTTTGTTTTATGTTTATGGTACTGTGACGGATTCCACCCAGACCACTGGTTGACAATCCACCCGAATGTTAGACGTAGTGAAGCACCAGACCCCCGATAAGGAATATTAGCATCATTGGTTTGTATAATCATTTATGCTATGCCAGGAAGATTCATATGGGTCATTGAAAACATTTTGTTAAACATGATGTTTAGTAATGTAAAGCTCATAGTTCACATATCTTCATGTGGAGAATATGGCTCATATTTGTAGATTATCTGGAATGACCCTCAAGTCATAGCTGTAGGGTATATTGAATGTCATTTGAACAAGGAAGCACAGTGTTGTCTGTGAATGTCAACAACAAATATATGTTCATTTCTATTATGCTGTCATAAATTATATTTTCTAGTATATATTAAGCTTGATAGGTAAGAATTACTGTTTAAGGTTATAATTTTTAGTGTGGGAAACAAAATTTAAGGGGATCTTGAAAAACATTTTCCTTAAGTACAATAATGCTGAATTACTTTCCATGTTAAGAAAACTTGTTTTACTTGGTGATTCACACTTGTAAAGTCTCTGGTCTCGACCATTTGTATTGTCTTGCACTAAAGACTTTCTGTATATTAGTTTTCATGATTATGTATTATTACCCTCAAAGGAAGCAAATAAAGAGAATATATTTAAATTACATTGACTTTTTTATCCTTTGATCAGAATGCAGATCTTGATTGACCGTACATTTGATTATCTTGCCTTTTTTTTTTTAAATGGAGTCTATGTTATGTCTCTTGTGAATACAGATATGAAGTTATTTTACCTAATCTCAATACACCAGATTTGAAAATAATTGCTGGGTAATATTTTCTGGTGTGTATTCTGCAGATTTAAAAGCAGAATGGTATAAAATAGGATTCTCCCTCTTGAATGCTCTGGCTCCTGCACACTCAAATATCCCTATCACCACTTTCCTCTTGAAAAATCACCTGTGTGTTTCCTTCATTTGACCATCATTCTTGAAATTTAAGTTATAATGTCTTTTTATTATTATTTATGCAGGATGGCTGATGTAGACCTATGTTAATCAAACAAAAGTCCAGTTTGCATATATGTACACTGATGCCCCATATTCTGACATTACCAAACTTTCAGATCAAGCCTGTTTTACTCAAATTATCTACCGTAGAGAGTACTTTAATTAGTTACCATCATGCTACCTACATGGTGTATTTTGAAGGACTAATGGGTAGCGATGATTAAGAAATTGGGTTATTGATATGAGAGAAATAGGATCTGAAAGGATAGAATAGGTGAAGATTGGAAGACATCACAGAAGAGGAAGGAAGAGCAGAATTAAATTGATTTCGAAAAAGGGTAAGTTCAATTATTCTGAGTAAAGGAAAAGGCTAAAGGAACAGGACCCCCATGGTGAAGTGGTTAGTGTTGCTAACCATGACTCACTCTAGGGCCATCCGAGGTCGAGCTCAAAGGTTCGAATCTTAGCTGTGGCAGTTAGACCAAAGTCAACCCAGCTGCTCATCTTCCTTTAGGGGTTTGTTCAATAAAATGGGTACCTGACAAAAAAGTTATAGTGACAAGTGTGATCCCTTGGTGCTGACACCAGACAGGCAGCAGCTGCTTCACAAGGTTATGTCAATATATGCAGTGGCAGTTCATCGCTACATACCATTTCCAAGATGCTACTTCAAATGTTCAAAGTGCAGACACATTGAGAAATTCTGTTACAGTTGAGAAGGTAAAAAAAAAAAAACTAACCAAAAAGATATGTGAATAATGTAGAATGAAGCAGATCGTCTTTATTAAAACTGGAAAAAAAAAGTTATTCTGTGAACCAACTGATTGCATAAGGCAGTCATGTTGGCTTTATATAAAGTAAACAGTTGGCTTGTTATCAAGGCTAAACATAATGTACAAAAGAATTCTGACATCTTCAGTTTTCCTCACTGATAATCCTGAATAACCCATTCAACCATTACGTTTGAAGGATGATTCCAAAACCGTACATACACAATTTCTACATTGTATGGCTCCTGACGGGGGATGAATTTCCCTCACAAAACTTTCGAAGTAATACAGAATTTTTATATTCACGTTAAATACAGCTCTTTTAAAGATTTTCCCCCCTGTTATTTCATAAAAAAGCGTGATCTAATCGTTGAGCATATTGCATTTTTTTGCAACGTTGCATGATTAATTTGCATAATGGAGGGCAGAAAGTTATTACAAATTACTTAATGGGCGAATCAAGGAACCACGATATTTTGAAGGTGGAGCACATAACCATGACAAACTATGCATAATCTATAATTTTTCTAAAGTTGTCACATTCATAAGAAAATAAATAAAGGCATTATTTTACTACATGATACTTCACGTAAGTAAATACTTTTTTCTGAGGGGATTTGTCTTTTCTTCAAAGAGACGGGAAATCCTCATATCCTTGTACAAAGAAGGGAACATGTGTTAAACCCAGACAATAACTAAACGTTCTTTATACTAACTGATTTAGTATTTGTATCACATCTTGTTTGTCTGTTTAATCCTTGCTATATTCTATTTCTTTTTTTTATGAAATGAGAGAACTTATAAGAATAGTAAAGCAATCAAGAAACAAGTGATATATTTCCTAATATATCCACGATGTGGAGGGAGCATATTTATAAGATAGCGGTAAACGCTGAAAACAGCGCTAGGTAGACCACGTGATGCTCGCCACGATGTTGTGGCACATGGTTACTGTGTGGCCACTGGTAACTGAAGGCTGGACTGTTGCAATAACTGGTTTTTTTTTTTTAACTCTCTACCCTCATCTGGCAACTCAAGGGTGCACTGTTGCAATAACTGTTTTTTTTTTAGAACACTCTACCCTCATCAGTTTCCCTGCCACGCCGGCCTCATAAACTCTTTCGCTCACAAAAAGAAAACTAAAGTACTCTGTGTTAAATTACCTATCTGTTCACCTAACCCCACATAATTCCTACAGTACCAAAGTTTTCCATCCCCAAACCTCCCCAACTTCCTCGCCCTTCGTCCCGCACCCCCAATTCCCCCCACTCTATAATCAAGACTCCCTTCCCCGACCCACAAAAGCACAAACACATTAAATATACGACGAGGAGCCGGAGGAGGTAACGCAACCTCGGAGATGTCACAATCGACTGTTTTTAGCGGTTACCGCTATCTTACAACTACGCTCCCTCCACCTCTTTTTATATTCTTCTTGGTTAGATTAAGGCCTACATCACTTGTTTCTGGGCCGTTTTCCTATCATTATATGTTCTTCCATTTCATTATGGAGAAATAGTATAATACTAAACATATGGTGTAAATACCATATATGTTGTTTTTAGGCTGATGACAGCAGTAAGGAGGGATTTTTTCCCCTTTGGCTTTAAATCTTTTCCTATTGTATAAAACAATGTTCAGCAGCTCATGTGAATATAACAGGCGACTTCGAAGGCGTGAACGGCTTTATTATGGTATTTAATGGCACAATTCGTTTTTTTCATACACGTTCACTTTTTGTCTGGGTTTGGTTGGCTACGTATGGTTGTTGTACTCTTATAATCGCCCTTCTTTTTTGCTTTTGTGCATAGGACACAGTGAAATAGATTTACATAAATTTTCTATCCCTGCTTCATAACAGTCGCTGGTCACCTTTTGAAAAATTATTCCCATCCTTTAAACGTAGGAGCATTATAAGCCATGTGGGTCTATTGTGGAACAGTATTTCCATGGCATTAATTTCCTCCAATTTCTAAACTTGACTTTGTTTTCATCGCTCTTCTCCTGTTCCATGTGTCCCTGGATTACTGTGGTCTGTTCCTGTCTGGAAGACAGTAATCCATTGCTTCGGACCATTTACGTTTCTTCCATAGTTTAGTTCATGACCTGAAGACGACTGAGAACATTCGTAAATCATATTTCCTACTCAGATCTCAACACTCTTCTCATCAAGTGAAAATATAAGACCATAAAATTTTCTAAATGAGATAAGATATATATATTTGACGTAAATATAGAACGGAGAAAATGAAAAGAGTGATTAGATGAAAAATATATATTCACTCAATAATGAACGCCAGTATTTGTTTACCTCGAGCTCCTTTGACAGAAGAAGCAAGTGAGCGCGTGACACTGGAAGACCCGGCACGCCCTATCTCACCAGCTGAGAACCTGCGAATAAATACATGACATAGAAGAAGAATTGCACCAACTTGGAGAGTACGTCAGCTATGAAAAAGGGAGATGTGTAGGAACCGGAAGAACGTAAAATAAGCAAAGTGACATGAGGAAAACGTAAGTAGGATTCAAACAGGGGAGATACCATACGTCTTCTCGTAAATTCATAGGATATGGGTTTTGAGAATAACGCACTTGAATGGACTCAATGCATTTTGTAGGCTTGTATATACCTTAACACACTAACCACTCGGCTATGCTTCTCATTATAGCGAAAATTATGAGGAAATGACAATTTATTTATTAGGAAGCAACTCCCCTTCGGCTCACGTGCTTGAGCAACTAAGTATAGACCTGTCATATTCAGTCAGGCTGACATTACCCATTAGCCAACAGTTTTACCAAAGTTATTGTTACAACATGGAGTTGCTTAAACATAAATATAGTTCATATAAAGACGCACTTTCATGGGACACATAATGCCCTCCAACAGCAAGAATTTGAACCTATTACCATTTGTGTTGTAGCTTGGTACACTAACCACTTAGCTATTCTGCCCATGATAGGGCAGCATAGCTGAATGGTTAGCATACCCATCTGACAAGCATATGGAACAATGTTTAAATCCAGGCCATTATTTATTCTATGACTGTGCACATTCATATGCATGTTGTGACAATAGGTTTGGTAAAATTGCTGATTACTCGGTAATGTGAGCCTGATAGGATATGACTGGTCTGGAACCCATTGTTTATGGAATTCATATGAAGGGTATTCGATTACTAGTAAATGAATAGTCATTTCCCTATCATTGGCAGCACAGCTGAGTGGTTAGTATACCCAGTTACCATGCAAATGGTGTGGGGTTAGAATCCTTGCTATTGGACAGCGTATGTGTTCTATGAAAGTATGTGATCATATATGCACTATATTTGTGTGTGTATTTATTTATATACTCTATTTTTATGATATTGCTTTGATTCTATAACAAGGGTGAGTAGATTTTTGTACTTATGGTTTATAGTTTACTTTGTTTCATCAGTCATTAAAAATGTGCTTTTGCATTATCCTTGGTGAAATATTCTGTATGTACCATACAGCTGTATATATATGAATTTTTATCTAATAAATTAACTCACATTCATTAAGTATGTTAATGGCACAATGATAAATTGGAAATGTCTCCAGAACTGGTAACTGGATCCAGATTTGGTAAAATAGAATGTAAGGTAATTTATCACCTTATCTCTGTATTGCTGTTAACTGTAAAAGTCTATTTTAGCTCTGTATAGCTATATGCTGTAGATATTGAGTGCTTTTGTTCTGCACAGCTTGTATAAAACTTAGAGAACACAATATTGGATCTTTTTATCATAGTAAGTAATTTCATATAAGATGATAGAAGTATATAGGATTGATTAAAGTGAGGTAATACTTTCGTAAGAAAATCAGTGCTAGAATGGTGTTTAGAGAACACAATAACAGGTGTGGAGCATGATTTTAGGATTTTATACAGTATCATATAACAAAATGAATAAGGCAGTGATGGTATTTCATGGAAAACCAAGGATTAGTTACTGCAAAAAAATCATTGAGCATACAAAAACCTCATCTAATCTCCCTAGCAGTCAAGATTTATCATAATTTTCAATATTCTTGTAAAAATACATGTCATACCAATGACTGAGCACTGCAAAAATGGTGCTGAATGCTAACAAACTGATGTCACTGTGAGTAGCCATGTAATCCCCAGCACCAGACAAAGTTATCTTTACTGCCTCATTATTGCTCTCTTTTAAGAACTTAAAGGTGTGATCAGGTCACTCCTCAGTCATCTTACTTCCAAGGTGGGTAAATTTAAAGCCTCCAGCCTTTCCCTGTAACTTAGCTTTCTTTATTCTGGTACAGTCTTTGTTGCCTTCCTCTGGACCTCTCCATGAGCTCTTTTTACTTCTTTAGGTAAAGTGGCCAAACGTAAGAATGTTCTAGTTTTGGCCTTTAGCTAGCATATCAGTAGTTTTAAAATGGTTTCTCATCCATATACTTCAGAACTATTCTGATTTTTGCCTGCTGAGAGTTTGTCTCCCTAACTATTCTCCTAATGTGGAACTCTGGTGACAGGTTATGGATGATGTTGACATCCAAGTGCTTCTCATACACACAATCCTGCTAGGTAGTAATTACATTTAGGCCACCTTTTCTTATTAGTTCTTTGTGCTTCTTTAGGTTTAGTGACCTAGAAGAATATTGTGCTTTTGGCCTTATGTAAGATATGAATAGCTTGGTAAATATTTCTCTATCCATATACTTAAATGCTATTCAGATATTTACCTGCAGACAGTTTGTCTTTTAGCTATTCTCCTAATGTGGGACTCTGGTGGTTGGTGAGGGATGATGTCTATTCTCAAGTCCCTCTCAATCAAAGAATCTTGAAGCTTACTTTATGCTAGGTAATACTCATATTGAGACTATCTTTCAGTCTGTCCCATCCTCATTACTTTACATTTGCTAGGGTTGAATTTCACTAAGCACATTTAAGACCAAGCTCAGAGTCTTTTTAGGTCCCCCTTTGTAATCTAATGCAATCCTCTTTGCTCTGCACTTCTCTTATGATTTTTGCATCATCTGCAAGCATATTCAGGTAGAATTCTTTGCCCTCAGGCTAGTCATTGATTTAGATCAAGAGGAGTAATGGTCCCAGAACCGAATGCTGGGGTGCTCCACTGGTTGCTTCAACTCATTTGGAAAAGGCTCCTTTGACATATGTCCTTTGTTTCCTCCCACTGAGATAATCTTTTATCTAACAAAGGAGTTTCCACCTCATTCCTGCTTTGTGACTCAGCTTTATGATAAACCTCCTATGTGGTACAGTGTCAAATGCCTTCTTACAGTCCAGGTGCAAACACTCCATCCAGCCTTCTTTTTTGTCCAGGATGAAAGGTAATTATGTGTGTGCACATTATTGCCTATTTGGAGTTACCTATTTATGCTGTGCAGAGAGAGAGTTTTGCATTCATGGAGCCATATCACTTTGATATTTTCTACCATACAGCCTTTTAAACTTTCGTATGCTGTCAGCAGTTACTGTATTATCATTCACTGTATTAGATTTACATAGACTAAGAAATGTAACAATCTCAGACCAAACCAATGTAACACTCCACTAGTGACCTCCATCCATTTTGAGAAGGCTTCTCAGATATGTGACCATTGTTCCCTTCCTTTAAGATTAACTAATATACATCAGAAGTCTTCCTTTTTTTCTTACCTGATGATCAAGACTCCATATGGTAAGTGTCAGATGCTTTCTGACAGTTCATGTTCAAATTATTTACTCTCCATTTCTTTTGTCTAAAGTAGAGCTTAGTCTCAGAGAAGTCAAAGAAGTTCATTACACATGACCTCTTTTCTCAGAAATCATATTGTCTTTCACTTAGATAATTTCTCCTCTTCAGGAAGTCATCCATTTACTCTGTGATTATCTTTTCCAGTACCTAACAGAGCACACTTGCTAAGAAGACCTGTCTGTAGTTCAATGCTTTTTCCCCATTTTCCTCTTGTAAAGACTGGTGTGACTCTGCCCTTTTTCACTCCCTTGGCACTTTGTCATTCTCCAACACCTTGAACAGCATTCTAGTGGTTTATTAAGTGTGTCTACTTACATCTACGTCTTTTGTACATATGGTGAGATTTCAACAGGGCCACGGGCCCTGTAATGTTTTTCCATATTATCTCAGTGCTTACTAAAATCTCTTCCCCATTCTATCTCACTGGTGTTGAGACTTTAGTTCCTTCCACTGCAAACACATTTTTGACCTTGTCATTCAGTTCCTCACATATTCAAACACCATTCTTTACAATGCTTCCCTCTGAATCTTTTGATATGATTAGCTGTTCTTTAACTGACAATTTATCTCTGATGAATTCATGTGCATTACACATGACAGGTAGCGATGCTGTTTCCTGTGGGGCAGGGTAGCACCAGGAATGGATGAAGGCATGTATGTGTGCATTTATGGGCATTTATGTATATATTTGTGTATATATGGTTATAAGGTTGCAAGGCATGGGCTGTAGATAGGGTTGTGCAGAGGAGGGTGGATGTGTTGGAAATGAAATGTTTGAGGACAATATGTGGTGTGAGGTGGATTGATCGAGTAAGTAATGAAAGGGTAAGAAAGATGGGTGGTAATAAAAAGAGTGTGGTTGAGAGAGCAGAAGAGGGTGTGTTGAAATAGTTCGGACACATAGAGAGAATGAGTAAGGAAAGATTGACAGAGGGGATATATGTGTCAGAGGTGGAGGGAAGAATAAGTGGGAGACCAAATTGGAGGTGGAAGGATGGAGTGAAAAAGATCTTGAGTGATCAGGGCTTGAACATACAGGGTGAAAGGTGTGCAAGCAATAGAGTTAATTGGAATGATGTGGTATACTGGGGTCGACATGCTGTCACTGGACTGAACCGGGGCATGTGAAGCATCTGGGGTAAACCATGGAAAGGTCTGTGGGGCCTGGATGTGGAAGTGTGAATGAATGTGGCCTATTTTTTTGTTTGTCTTTTCCTGGTGCTACTTCACTGGAGGGGTGGTGGGGTGCTATTTCATGTGTGGCGGGGTGGCGATGTGAGTGGATGAAGGCAGCAAGTATGAATATGTACATGTGTATATATGTATATGCCTGTGTATGTATATGTATGTATACGTTGAATTGTATATGTGCGTGTGTGGGAGTTTATGTATATACATGTGTATGTGGGTGGGTTGGGCAATTCCTTGTTTGTTTCTTTGTGCTATCTCGCTAACGCAGGAGATGGCAATTAAGTATAAAAAATGTAAATATAGATATGAATAAATATGTTTATATGAGTCGATGTGTCATTCTTCATCTGCTTCCTGGCACTACCTGGCTGACATGAGAAATAGCGATCAAGTAAAATAATCATAGATTAATTTTATCTCTCTCTCCTCAGAAATATTAATCTTCTGTAAGATACAAAAACTTGTAAAAAAGCAGTGTGCAAATGTACAAGGGTTTAGTGGCTACTGTAGTATTATATTTTTTATTATACTTTGTCGCTGTCTCCCGCGTTTGCGAGGTAGCGCAAGGAAACAGACGAAAGAAATGGCCCAACCCCCCCCCATACACATGTATATACATACGTCCACACACGCAAATATACATACCTACGCAGCTTTCCATGGTTTACCCCAGACGCTTCACATGCCTTGATTCAATCCACTGACAGCACGTCAACCCCGGTATACCACATGACTCCAATTCACTCTATTCCTTGCCCTCCTTTCACCCTCCTGCATGTTCAGGCCCCGATCACACAAAATCTTTTTCACTCCATCTTTCCACCTCCAATTTGGTCTCCCTCTTCTCCTTGTTCCCTCCACCTCCGACACATATATCCTCTTGGTCAATCTTTCCTCACTCATCCTCTCCATGTGCCCAAACCACTTCAAAACACCCTCTTCTGCTCTCTCAACCACGCTCTTTTTATTTCCACACATCTCTCTTACCCTTACGTTACTCACTCGATCAAACCACCTCACACCACACATTGTCCTCAAACATCTCATTTCCAGCACATCCATCCTCCTGCGCACAACTCTATCCATAGCCCATGCTTCGCAACCATACAACATTGTTGGAACCACTATTCCTTCAAACATACCCATTTTTGCTTTCCGAGATAATGTTCTCGACTTCCACACATTCTTCAAGGCCCCCAGAATTTTCGCCCCCTCCCCCACCCTATGATCCACTTCCGCTTCCATGGTTCCATCCGCTGCCAGATCCACTCCCAGATATCTAAAACACTTCACTTCCTCCAGTTTTTCTCCATTCAAACTCACCTCCCAATTGACTTGACCCTCAACCCTACTGTACCTAATAACCTTGCTCTTATTCACATTTACTCTTAACTTTCTTCTTCCACACACTTTACCAAACTCAGTCACCAGCTTCTGCAGTTTCTCACATGAATCAGCCACCAGTGCTGTATCATCAGCGAACAACAACTGACTCACTTCCCAAGCTCTCTCATCCCCAACAGACTTCATACTTGCCCCTCTTTCCAAAACTCTTGCATTTACCTCCCTAACAACCCCATCCATAAACAAATTAAACAACCATGGAGACATCACACACCCCTGCCGCAAACCTACATTCACTGAGAACCAATCACTTTCCTCTCTTCCTACACGTACACATGCCTTACATCCTCGATAAAAACTTTTCACTGCTTCTAACAACTTTCCTCCCACACCATATATTCTTAATACCTTCCACAGAGCATCTCTATCAACTCTATCATATGCCTTCTCCAGATCCATAAATGCTACATACAAATCCATTTGCTGTAGTATACCACATTATTCATGATATATGTGCATTCCTCAATTTTTCTTACAGATAGACACAACATTGAACTATCAAAATGGGAAAAATATTTAGCAGAGTTTGGCAGTGCTGCAAAGGTGAGGAATCACTCTCTGATCCACCTTCTGATGCTGAGGAATGTTTACCCATTAGTGAACCTGCTACCTCATCTGTCAGCCATTCACCAGTATCTGAACAATATCCTCAAGAGGTTAATGAAAGTCCGAGCTGCATAAAACAAGTTACACCATCTGATGCCACACCACTTTTTCTCCAGTCAAAGCTACTGAAAGATCATGAAGCCTTCTTGAATTACCCAATTTTGCAAGATAAGAAAACAATGGAGTATGTTCAGAAGAGCAAGGTTAGTCTATTAGTTTGGTATTTATGGTAGAAAAGTTACAGGCTCAGTTTATATCTTCCAGTTTGTATCTTTATATATAAAAACATATCTCCATTTCCAGAGTTGTGAATGAAGCTAGATATTTCTGCTTTCATCTCTAGGAGATGACGGCTTTCATTGCTACTTTTCAATTTGGACGCAAAAGTGTTTTCTGTCTGTCTATATCGTTGATGCCTGTTCCCTTTTGGAACATTCTCAAGGGTGTGGCTGTGGCATTAGAATCTCCATAACTAGTAAACTCCAGTGCCTCTCCACAGCCTTTAGTGTCTCACCCTCAACAGGTCACTGGCAGAGGGCAAGTCTTGTGCAGTATTTGCGTAGGCTTCCATAAGACCTTGAATTAGTACTTAGCTGTTTAGCCAATTTTGATTATTTGTAATGTCATGATAGCTGCTGTTTAGTAACCTTCACAAGGATCTAGGTTCTGCAAATTTTAGCTCAGCTAATTAGCCATGTTATCTGGTCTTGAAAGAATGTCAATGGATTGAACCAGGGCATCTGTGGTAAACCATGGAAGGTTTTGTGGGGCCTGGATGTGGAAAGGGAGCTGTGGTTTCGGTGCATTATACTTGACAGCTAGAGACTGAGTGTGAACGAATGTGGCCTTTTTTGTCTTTTCCTAGCGCTACCTCCCATGCACACTTGGGGAGGGGGTGCCATTTCATGTGTGGTGGGGTGGTGGCAGGAATGGATGAAGGTAGCATGTATGAATATGTACAGGTGTATATATGTATATGTCTGTTTATGTATATGTACGTATACTTTGAAATGTATAGGTATGTATATGTGCGTGTGTGGGCGTTTATGTTTATACATGTGCATGTGGGTGGGTTGGGCCATTCTTTCGTCTGTTTCTTTGTGCTACCTTGCTAACGCGGGAGACAACGACAAAGTATAATAAAAAAAAGAAAAAAAAAAAAATATATATATATATATATATATATATATATATATATATATATATATATTATCCCTGGGGATAGGGGAGAAAGAATACTTCCCACGTATTCCCTGCGTGTCGTAGAAGGCGACTAAAAGGGGAGGGAGCGGGGGGCTGGAAATCCTCCCTTCTCATTATTTTTTTTTTTAATATTCCAAAAGGAACAGAGAACGGGGCCAGGTAAGGATATTCCCTCAAAGGCCCATTCCTCTGTTCTTAATGCTACCTCGCTAACGTGGGAAATGGCAAATAGTTTAAAAAAAAAAAAAAAAAAAAAAATATATATATATATATATATATATATATATATATTTATTTTATTTATTTATTATACTTTGTCGCTGTCTCCCGCGTTTGCGAGGTAGCGCAAGGAAACAGACGAAAGAAATGGCCCAACCCCCCCCCATACACATGTATATACATACGTCCACACACGCAAATATACATACCTACACAGCTTTCCATGGTTTACCCCAGACGCTTCACATGCCCTGATTCAATCCACTGACAGAACGTCAACCCCGGTATACCACATCGCTCCAATTCACTCTATTCCTTGCCCTCCTTTCACCCTCCTGCATGTTCAGGCCCCGATCACACAAAATCTTTTTCACTCCATCTTTCCACCTCCAATTTGGTCTCCCTCTTCTCCTCGTTCCCTCCACCTCCGACACATATATCCTCTTGGTCAATCTTTCCTCACTCATTCTCTCCATGTGTCCAAACCACTTCAAAACACCCTCTTCTGCTCTCTCAACCACGCTCTTTTTATTTCCACACATCTCTCTTACCCTTACGTTACTCACTCGATCAAACCACCTCACACCACATATTGTCCTCAAACATCTCATTTCCAGCACATCCATCCTCCTGTGCACAACTCTATCCATAGCCCATGCCTCGCAACCATACAACATTGTTGGAACCACTATTCCTTCAAACATACCCATTTTTGTTTTCCGGGATAATGTTCTAGACTTCCACACATTCTTCAAGGCCCCCAGAATTTTCGCCCCCTCCCCCACTCTATGATCCACTTCCGCTTCCATGGTTCCATCCGCTGCCAGATCCACTCC
This sequence comes from Panulirus ornatus, assembly GCF_036320965.1. Taxonomy (NCBI): domain Eukaryota; kingdom Metazoa; phylum Arthropoda; class Malacostraca; order Decapoda; family Palinuridae; genus Panulirus; species Panulirus ornatus. Next base: position 47,932,699 of record NC_092234.1, on the reverse strand, counting down.
CAGATATCTAAAACACTTCACTTCCTCCAGTTTTTCTCCATTCAAACTCACCTCCCAATTGACTTGACCCTCAACCCTACTGTACCTAATAACCTTGCTCTTATTCACATTTACTCTTAACTTTCTTCTTCCACACACTTTACCAAACTCAGTCACCAGCTTCTGCAGTTTCTCACATGAATCCGCCACCAGCGCTGTATCATCAGCGAACAACAACTGACTCACTTCCCAAGCTCTCTCATCCCCAACAGACTTCATACTTGCCCCTCTTTCCAAAACTCTTGCATTTACCTCCCTAACAACCCCATCCATAAACAAATTAAACAACCATGGAGACATCACACACCCCTGCCGCAAACCTACATTCACTGAGAACCAATCACTTTCCTCTCTTCCTACACGTACACATGCCTTACATCCTCGATAAAAACTTTTCACTGCTTCTAACAACTTTCCTCCCACACCATATATTCTTAATACCTTCCACATATATATATATATATATATATATATATATATATATATATATATATATATATATATATATATATATATATATATATATATATTTTTTTTTTTTTTTTCATACTATTCGCTATTTCCCGCGATAGCGAGGTAGCGTTAAGAACAGAGGACTGGGCCTTTGAGGGAATATCCTCACCTGGCCCTCTTCTCTGTTCCTTCTTTTGGAAAAAAAAAAAAAAAAGTATATATATATATATATATATATATATATATATATATATATATATATATATATATATATATATATATATATTTTTTTTTTTTTTTTCAAACTATTCGCCATTTCCCGCGTTAGCGAGGTAGCGTTAAGAACAGAGGACTGGGCCTTTTTTGGAATATCCTCACCTGGCCCCCTCTGTTCCTTCTTTTGGAAAATTAAAAAAAAAAACGAGAGGGGAGGATTTCCAGCCCCCCGCTCCCTCCCCTTTTAGTCGCCTTCTACGACACGCAGGGAATACATGGGAAGTATTCTTAATCCCCTATCCCCAGGGATATATATATATATATATGTGTGTGGAAGAAGAAAGTTAAGAGTAAATGTGAATAAGAGCAAGGTTATTAGGTACAGTAGGGGTGAGGGTCAAGTCAATTGGGAGGTGAGTTTGAATGGAGAAAAACTGGAGGAAGTGAAGTGTTTTAGATATCTGGGAGTGGATCTGTCAGCGGATGGAACCATGGAAGCGGAAGTGGATCATAGGGTGGGGGAGGGGGCGAAAATTTTGGGAGCCTTGAAAAATGTGTGGAAGTCGAGAACATTATCTCGGAAAGCAAAAATGGGTATGTTTGAAGGAATAGTGGTTCCAACAATGTTGTATGGTTGCGAGGCGTGGGCTATGGATAGAGATGTGCGCAGGAGGATGGATGTGCTGGAAATGAGATGTTTGAGGACAATGTGTGGTGTGAGGTGGTTTGATCGAGTAAGTAACGTAAGGGTAAGAGAGATGTGTGGAAATAAAAAGAGCGTGGTTGGGAGAGCAGAAGAGGGTGTTTTGAAGTGGTTTGGGCACATGGAGAGAATGAGTGAGGAAAGATTGACCAAGAGGATATATGTGTCGGAGGTGGAGGGAACGAGGAGAAGGGGGAGACCAAATTGGAGGTGGAAAGATGGAGTGAAAAAGATTTTGTGTGATCGGGGCCTGAACATGCAGGAGGGTGAAAGGAGGGCAAGGAATAGAGTGAATTGGAGCGATGTGGTATACAGGGGTTGACGTGCTGTCGGTGGATTGAATCAGGGCATGTGAAGCGTCTGGGGTAAACCATGGAAAGCTGTGTAGGTATGTATATTTGCGTGTGTGGACGTGTGTATGTACATGTGTATGGGGGGGGGGTTGGGCCATTTCTTTCGTCTGTTTCCCTGCGCTACCTCGCAAACGCGGGAGACAGCGACAAAGTATAAAAAAAAAAAAAAAAAAAAAAAAATATATATATATATATATATATATATATATATATATATATATATATATATATATATATATATATATATATATATATATCTGGGGATTAGGGGAGCAAGAATGCTTTTCATGTATTCTATGCATGTCATAGAAAGCAACTAAAAGGGGTGGGAGCAGGGGCTGGTAATTCTCCCCTTTAGTTTTTACTTTTCCAAAAGAAGGAGCAGAGAGGGGTCTAAGTGAGGATTTTCCCTCAAAGGCTCAGTTCTCTGTTCTTGATGATACCTTAGTAAAGCAGGAAATGGCAAATATGTATGGAAAAAAGAATATGTATAATCCTGGGGATAGGAGAGAAAGAATATTGCCCATGTATTCCCTGCATTTTGTGGAAGGTGACCAAAAGGGGAGGGAGCAGGGGGCTGAAAATCCTCCCCTCCCATTTTAATTTTCCGAAAGAAGGAACAGAGAAAGGGGCCTATTGAGGATATTTCCTCTAAGGCTCAGTCCTCTGTTCTTACCCCATGGTGAAAAACATTATATGTTCAGGGACAAGAGGTCATGCATAACAGATCACTTGGATTCCTATTTACCACTGTTTTATTAGATATTAGGTCGTTAATAAAATGGAATTAAGATTTCAAGTTTATTACAATCATAATTTTATCATTTTATAAACTCAAAAGATAATTTGGTTGATGTGAAAAAGAGTTTAGGAGAAGCTAAATCTTACAAAAGATAGTGTTGAATGGAGGGCAAAAAATGAAGAATAGAAAGGGGAGTTAGTAGATGTGTTTAGAAGAAAAACATAAGGATTTGAGAGAAAATGATTTGTTAAGGTAAAGGCAATAGATGTACAAAGAAGGTTTGTGTGAAAATTGAAAGCATGTTATGGTCAAAGATGGTTGATTGCTGTTACATTAAGTTGAAATTTCTGAATAATGCAGAGGGTACTTTAAAGGTAAATATGAATGGATTATATGCAGTTAAAGGTTTATGTTTAGTGAGATTATAAGTCTGAAGTTTGTGGAATAAGAGTGGAGAAGACATTAAAAGAATTAAGTATAAAGAGCTATAATTCTACAGTAAAATAAAAAATGCAGTGTCAGATAAAGAGAATAATATCAAATGCAATTGCTTCAGCATTATATGTGTTTTCATCACTTTATTCAGTGCACAGATATTCATAGAATAAACACCATGACATGTTTAGAATTTCATAAGAAACTTTTCCTCTCTTTACAGGTTATGGTGATCATGAAGGGCTTATCAGGCTCAGGCAAGAGTCATATTGTCAGAAGAATTCAGAAAATATATAAAGATGCTGTGGTATGTTCTGCAGACTCTTACTTCATGAAGGATGGAATGTTAGTAGCAGTTGCTTCCTATATGCATTTTTTTTCCATTTCTTTGGCAAAGTAAAGATGATATGACTTTCAGGCAAAGTGTTTGCTCATTCTTTTTTTGCATCATTGCCACTTTTATTGTTGAATTTTGATAAGCCTTCAGAGTGTAATCACTTTCATGATATCCTGTGTTATATATCTATCTATCTGTCTGTCTGTGTCTCTCTCCCTCTCTATCTATTTGTCTGTCTTCATTATATCTGACCTGATGCCTTGTTCACCTAGAACTCACCTCTGAGGGAGAATGGCAGTATAGACGGAGTGGGTTATGAGTGGGTTGAGGCTTGTGCTGATTTTGGTTTCGAAGTGGATGGTGGCAAGAGCAGAGTCTAAGGAAGTCTTATATCCTGGGAGAGTGTAGCTTCAGATATTTGCATCTCTAGGATTAAAGTGTTTGTTATGTGATTTGGTGTTTGTTGGTTGGATTGGTTAGCAAGGTGAATTTGTAAATGTTTAATTTGGTGGTGGCCTTTAGAGGGGACGAAGATGTGAGTGATGTTGTATGGTTGTATTTTTTTTATTGTTTTGTGGTGGTGGTGGTGTGTGTGTGTGTGTGTGTGTGTGTGTGTGTGTGTGTGTAGGGATATTTTATTTACATTCTGTGTGTAGTGATTCTTTTTGTTGTGCAGATTTGGTGCTTGCTAATGCTTTTAGTGTATTCATTTTATGTGACTTCATATTGTTGATGTTATCTGTGTGTTCTATGAATGTCATATGTGTGTCAGATATGATATCAAGAATGTATGGGTTAGGTGTTTAGTGAGTGGTATTAGTTGATTGAATAGTGTGATGTTTAGATGTGCTTTCAGATTTCTTGTCATTATAAAGAGTTATGGATAGAGTTTTGTTTGAGCCAATAATGTTCTGTGGTTTGGTTATATTATTGGTGTGTGATTGTTACCTGTTGGATTTTGGTGTGTTGAAGAGGTTTTGGAAGAGTCCTCTGAGTATAAGAGAAAGATAGAGTGTAGGGTCGGGAGTAAAATGTCTTGGAGGATCATTATGATGATTGCTGAGAAAGAACAGATCCCTAGGGGATGTCATAGGGGAACTTCCTTGTGATGGATAGGGTTTAGGTATTTTTGACTTGGGCTTATTGATTATTGCACATATGCATACAGATACAAGTTAGAGTCCTTGAGAATGTGGAGTTGAAAGCCATGCTATTAAAAAGATATGACTTAGGATATTCTTACACAGATGAGTTTCTGTGTATGACATTTTGTATTGTTGTTATGATTCAACATTCCTTATGCTTTTCAGATACCAATTCAAGAGAGAGGAGCTCAAGGATGCTCATAAATCATGCCAGCAGAAAGCACAAAATGCTGCACAAAGAGGTTGTCACATTATTGTGATTGACAACACCAATGTTCAGGCTTGGGAAAGTAAATATTATCTTAAATTGACAAAAGAGTACAATTATACACCTCTGATCCTGGAACCTCAAACACCATGGGCTATGGACCCCAAAGAACTTGCTGAGAGAAATAGTCATGGTGTTAGTGAAGATATTTTAGCAAAGAAGGTAATACTGTGCTTTTAAGTAGTACAAAACCATTTTTTATTTTCTAGTTGCAAAATGGCTTACTATTACCTGGTACAAATCTGTGTTGGCCTTCAGTTATGAATTCATTGTTAATGTGTTGCTTGAATATTTGACATGATAAACTGTGGGGCCTCATTATGGAGAGTGGGCTGTGGTTTTGATGCATTACTCATGGAGAACATTTAGGTTGCCGTAAATGGGACCTAAGAGATTGATAACATTAAGAGACAGTTACAGACAGAAGGAAAACAATACAAGACAGTAACAGGCAGAAGGAAAAAACAATGAAAACCTAAAAGAATGGGAAAATGATAGGAATTGAATGATTGTGTCTGTGTGTGAAACATTTGTTGAAATGCCGGTCGCACTGCATATTGAATAGAACTTTGAAAAAGGTCTGTTATCCATTAGTAGGAAATAGGTTGATTCCATTGCTTCTTCACTTTTCTCTCTGAAGTGTTTCAGTGGTTGACAAAGGCCATCTGTATCTGATTGAGTGTGAGTGAAGGTTTGTGGAAAGACTTGTTGTGACGATTTTATGACATTATTTTCCAGCTGAAAGACTATCAACCAGTCCTACCTCTGTACTACTGGTGGTTCCTGAATGAAGCAGATTCAAAGAAGGTGTCCATGATGGTACAGGAATGGTTGAGGAGGGCCCTCCAAGTACGTAGATTTTTCCAAGACTTCACAGACAGTACAAATCTCACATCTGATGAAGGTACTTTCTGCAACTTATTAAAGACTGGTTTTTAAGGTGGAGTTGATTATATTACTTTTTCTTGAATAATCAAGTTACCAAAATTATCTCTTTTTTATATTTACTTAAATACTGTAGTATCAGAAGTTTGGAATCCAAGCCAGGGGAGCATTGTTTCTCAACTGCTCAGTCATTTTGTTTCTGGCATGACCATGCAGAAGCATGAAAAGGTGAGCAGTTACTATAAAGAGAAAGTTGTAAGTGCATGCAATATTTAACTTGTCAGCTAAGGCACTGACTAGTGTTATTTGATAAAGTGCATAAACGGGAGGGTTACACCATCTTCTTGTGACTGCATATTTAGCCAGTTAAAGTTCAAGTAAGCCAAAATGTGATCCAAGACCACCGTTGAGAGATAATTACAGTGCTTAATTCATGTGAACATATCATTTGTCACTATAGCAAACCCAGCACATCCCTTCAGACTCATACCCAAGGTAAGCTAGTTTTGCTTCTTCACCCATAAATGTTTACAGACTTTACTAACTTATAATGTATTTTTCCATCCTAGAATGTATTTCTTAATGTATATTTGTTGTGAGTGATTATTCTGTAATATAAACTAGGAGAGAGAGAGAGAGAGAGAGAGAGAGAGAGAGAGAGAGAGAGAGAGAGAGAGAGAGAGAGAGAGAGAGAGAGATGATTATGTATTTTTCATGCTTGGTAGAGGACAGTGGATATTACATGGTGATTCTTGGCCAGTCTCCAAGCTGCATTACACATACAAAGGAATTCAAGCAGTAACAGACCATTAGGGTCCTTTGGAGGCTGTTTGTGATTTTGAAGGATATTGGAAAGTCACAGATTAATTCGGTAAAAGTAAAGAGGTGTGCAGATTTTTCAAAGATAAAAATCTGCAAACTGTTGATGAGACTAAGGAGCTGAAAATGATGTTATTCATGGGTTTGAATTGAAGGTTATAAAGTTTATTCTTAATGTATGTATAGTACCACTTCTAACCATTCTAATTGGGAGATCATTTGATTTAGCTATCATTTAATAATTCTACTAGCTTCATCTAAGTGAGTTATATGGGATTTGTAAACTCTTAAGTTTACTATTCTCGCATGGTGTATAGGATGATTTTTTAAGGAAAATCTGATGAGGGCAGTATTATTGACATCAATAAAGTGGACTATGAGGTTATGAATGGATTGACTGTTGCTCAGTTAGTTTTGGTTCTAATGTGTGATGCTAAAGCCTCTTGTGACCTGGCATCTTATAAAACTGATTGTCAGTGACTCACTTCTACTCATGCTTTATAAGATATTAATGATTCTGATTTACAGGAATTGTGAAGTATAGTGAGATGTATCTGTATTTCCTTGAGAATCCTTTATGCAAGCATTTGTTTATTATAATCCCCAAGGTCAAGCAAGACCTTTTTCTATTTGGTCTTCAGGGAAACTGCTGTTGAGCCAGAGTCATTCTCTTTGTCTTAGGCTTAAACATGCATGAGAATCTGAACCTAAGAAGAGGTTTGTTAGTTAATGTTACAAATCTTAGAAAAAAGCTTTGGTGACATGAGCTGCCTTCAGGTAATTTAAATAGATGTACCATTACACTTATTTTGTATGATGAGATCTAAGTGAAATAATGAATCTTAAACTGTTTTGAGCTATATTCAGATCACTAAACTTATGTATGAAAGGATTAATAGAAGAATAATGTAACCAAGATATTTACTGTGCATCAGAAGAAAACAAGTAGTGAGTGCTAATCCTCCTCTAAGGCTCAGGCTGGAGTGTCTAAATGTGTGTGGATGTAATCAGGATGAAGAGAAAGGAGAGATAGGTAGTATGTTTGAGGAAAGGAACTTGGATGTTCTGCCTCTGAGTGAAAAAGCTTAAGGGTAAATGGGAAAAATGGTGTGGGAATGTATTAGGAGTAAAGTTGGGAGCAGTGAGAGGACAAGGGCTAAGGAAGGAATAGCCCTACTGCTGAAGCAGGAGATGTGGGAATGTATGAAAGAATGTAAGGAAGTGAGATCTAGACTGATGTGGGTAAAAATGAAAGTGGAAGTCAGGAGATGGTTGCGTATTAGTGCTTATGCACCTGGCCATGAGAAGAAAGATCACGGAGGGCGAGTGTTTGGGGAGTAGCTGAGTGAGTGTGTCAGCAGTTTTGATGCAAGAGACTGGGTATTAGTGATGGGTGATGTGAATGCAAAGGTGAATAATGTGGCAGTTGAGGGGAGACACATTATTTTTGGATTGGAAGATCATACACCAGATAAGGAAGAAAGGGAAAAGAAGAAGGAAATGTATATTGAAAGAATGATGGAAGCTATAGAACTGCTAGAAGTGTCCTCCATGATAAAGGAAAAGAGAAGAATTGGAGGTTATACCTAAGATGTAAGGGGGTGATCCAGCTATGGTTGTTTGATGTAAAGTCATTAAGCCAGGAAGTACTTAGAAAGGTTAAGAATCTTGAGAGCATGGTGGAATTCATTGGCATATTCATCAAGTGTATACATGTATTCACTCGTATAAACATGGATAATGAGAACCTTGTATGCCATTCACCACTTGGAAGAATTGATCATGTAATGCTCAAGTTTGAATGTGTGGTAAAAGAGAACATTAAAAGAGCAGAGGTGAGAAAGGAAATAAAGATGACATATAATCATGGAGACTTCACAAACCTTAGTCATTTCTATGATAATGTAGATAAGGAAATGGAATTTAAGAATTAGGAACCAGAGCATTGAGTGGTTCTGTGAAATTTACAGTGAAGGAATAGAAGCCTCAAATATTTTGGGAACATTAAGGATGAGAAAGGAATGTCTGTTCAAAGACATCATGAAGCAGAAGAGCTTCAACATGTGTAGTGATGAAGACACCCAGTCCTTGTTTTATGTGGGATCATATATGCAAAATCACTCGTATGCAAGGAATCTACTTTTATCAGTCCCTCTTTTTCATGTGGTCAAAATTTACTACTGTGCTGGTGTGTGCCATAGAAAGTGCACCAAAACTTCTTTGAGGATTGGCAGGTGGAATAAGCATGGGTCCTAGGTGAAGCATACCACATTCTTGCCAGAGAGTCTGTCTTACACTTTCTATGGTTGTGTGGGGATCTGTGTTGCTTGTTCAATTTGGGTATACCTGCTAGTGTGATTTTCTTGCAACCCGCTGAGTTTATTAATATGGCATTCAAACCTCCAGCAACATTTTCTACTTTCGAACCTGCAATTCAATGGAATAGAACGTCTCTGACCTTAGAAACGAAGTTAGAAACCTTACAATGTGCTGATGCTGGTGAGGGAATATCAGCTTGGTGGAAAGGGCACCAAAGCTTCTGTAAGGATTGGCAGATGGAAAAAGTGTGGGTCATGGGTGGAGTTTGCCACTTTCCTGTCTGTGAGTCAGTCTCACAGTTACTTCTACTATGTGCGAACCTATGCAGTTTGGATATACCAGCTAATATGATTTTCTTGCAACCCACCCTGTTAATATGTCATTCAAACATCCAGCACCATTTTCAACCCCAGCATTTGAATGTAAGAGAACTTCTGTTAACCTTAGAAATGAAGCTAAAAATCTTACAACACCCTGGTGCTTGTGAGAAAATGTCAGCATGGTAGAAAGTGTGCCAAAATTTCAGTGGGAGTTGATAGGGGCTGTAAGTGTGGGTCATGGGTGAAGCATGCCAAATTCCTGTCATTGGGTCAGTCTTGCAGTTACTATTGCTGTGTGCGGATCTGTCCTACTTGTGTGATTTGAGTATACCTGCTAATGTGATTTTCCTACAACCTGCTGTATTTATGTTTTTAACATGGCCTCCACACAGCCAGCTACATTGTCTTTACATAAATGTTTGTAAATCTTCAGGGCTTTGGGCATGAGCTGAAGGTTACTAAGACTTCTTTTCTTCTTCACCTCATGCTTATGTACAAGAAGTGCATTTTTCCCCATAAGTAGATTTCTAACCTTTGTAGTTACTTTGGCAGAACACTGTACTTAGAATATTTTTTGGATTCTTCTTTGTATTTCAGATTGTATTCACCCAGGTTGAAAGCATGCTCAAGTGCTGACGTTTCCTCGTCAGCATCAGTGAACTGTAAGGTTTCCAACTTTGTTTCTAAGTTCAGAGAGGTTCTGTTCCATTTACCCACTGATTTTAGGGTAAGACAAGATGTTGTTGGATGTTTGGATGCTGTATTAACTAGCACAAATACAGTGGATTGCAGAAAAATCACAGTAGCATGTATGCTCAAATCACACAAATAGCACTGCACACAGTAGTGGTACCTGCAAAACTTACATTTTCCACACAGGACCCACACTTACTCCACCTGCCTACCCTCACTGATGTTTTGGTGTGCTTTCTACCATCCTGATGCTCCCTCATCAGCATTAGGGCACTGTAAAATTTCTAACTTTGTTTCTAAGAAGAGAGGTTCTCTATTTAACTGCTGGCCATTGGTTAGTTGTTGCTGGATGTTTGGATGCTGTAAAAACACTGGATTGCAGGAAAAATCACCTAAGCAAGTATACTCAAATTGCACAAGTAACACAGATCCAAACAAATTGGAGGTAACTGTGAGACTAACTCACTGGCGAGAATGTTACTCGTGAAGAGGAGTTGCAGAAGGTTGAAGTATGTTTTATGATGTGTGTAACCATAAGTATTTGATGGTAAATATGAGTAAAAGTAAAGTACACTCAGTCCTCATTTTATGCAAGATCACTATATGCAATACATATTGATATGATGCAGGGAACCTACTTCTACCAGTCTCTCTTTTCGTGCCAGTCCTCACAGAAGTTTTAGCAGACTTTCTACCGCACACACCTGCGTGTTAGCAAATTTTGTCAGCACAAAAAGAGAGACTGGTAGAAGTAGGTTCCTTGCACAATATCAATATGTACTGCATATAGTGATCCTGCATAAAATGAGGACTGAGAGTACTTTACTTTTACTCACATTTACCATCAATTACTTATGCTTACACACATCTAAAACACACTTCAACTTTCTGCAACTCCTCTTCACTCCCAGTAAACAACATAGTCTCATCTGCAAATAAGCTTGGCACCATATCTCACCACCATATTTTCTGTATCCCCCTTTCCTAGCTTTACTCTTATCACTCTGTCCATATGTAATGGTAAAAAGCCATAGTAACATACCCACATATGTACAGAAGCTTTCACTCACCTCTCCATCCACTCTTACACACAAATTTGGTTTTCCATAGAAGGCTATCACACCATCCAGCAGTTGTCCCATCACCCCATATATCCTTAACATGTCCCAAAAAGCATTCCACTTGACTGTCATATGCTTTCTTCAGATCCATAAAAGCTGCATTCAGTTTCTTAGCTATTGCTGGATATTGTTCCAGTCATTCTCACCACAAAAATCTGATCCACACATCCCTTGCCCTTCCTAAAACCCACTTGCTCTGTCACTTATTCTGCATTCTGTTACTTCCATCACTCTATCAATCAACACTTGTATACACTTTTCATGGTATACTTATCACACGTATTCCCCTATAATTGCCACATACATCCTTAGTACCTTTTCCTGTGAATGAAAGAGCAATATTAGCTTTCACCCAATCCTCAGGCACAACCTTCTGCTTCCTGGCTAATATCAATGTATCCACTGTCACACTTTTTCTCAAAAATTTAGAATTTCAACTGTAATCCCATCCACTCCAGGTGCCTTTCCTACCTTCAACCTCATTATCGCCCTTTTACCCCACTTCATGCCATACGCCCCCTCCACTTGAATTTTTCTTCCAGCCTCATTACCCATGCTTGTAATAGCTGCTGTTGTACCTTCTTCCACATTTAGCCATATGCCTTTTTCTCCTCTTTCACAGCATTTCTAATATCTAGCGCTAATCCACTATGCATTTCCACTTTTATTCTTATATCTCAAAATCATGTATCCAACTACTAATTCTACAACCTTTAGCTGTCTTTCTTTAAACATTTTAAACACCTCATTCACACATCACTGCATCCTTACATTTACTGCAGATTCTTTTAAACTTTCTGTCATCCATCTTTCATACTTTTCCTTGCCTTCTTTTTGATTCATCTTCTTGCTTGCCAGCATTTTTACCTCTCTATTCTTTTTTATGCCATACTTCCACTTCTCCTAGATCCTTACCTCCACAAGAACTGCAGAATGGTCAGAATCTCCAAAGAAGCCTCTCACAACTCTAGCATCCAGCACAACATTTCTCAGTCTTTCATTTGCTCCCATATAGTCAATCAAACCTTTTGTTTTTCTCTCCCATCATTTCTTATCCATGTATATGTGTGGATCATATTGTGCTGAAAAATTGTTTACTAGGAATAAACCTTTCTCTGCACAAACATCCTCAAGATAACTTCCATTCTAATTTACTCCAGGCTTTCCTCATTTACCAACTATATTGCCAGTTTCATCACACCCCACCTTTGCATTCATAATACCCATTACAGCCACCTTTCTCTCCTCCAACCATTTTACAGTGATTCAAATTTCTCCAGAGATGCTTCATTTCAGCTTTGCACAGCCTTCATTTTCACAGGTGTATGTACACATACCCATGCATAATTCTTATTCACAATTCCAATCTTTCCTCTCACTCTCACTATTCTGATCTATTCCATACATGCTATGTGACACTTTCCCGTACCTTTCATTGAAAGCACAATTGTACACCCTTCTTTCCCTTTTACCCGATAATTTTCATTTATTCCTCTCCATTCCACACCTCCATCCATGCCCTCTCATGACTTGCAATCATCATTTCCATTTTTGCTCCATACAACCAGTCCAAGATATTGGTTTCCCTAACCCCATCACATCTAGACTATAACTTCTAAATGTCTCCACAAGCTCCTTCCTTTTACTCTCATTAGTCATCCCATCAACATTCAGAGCCATTACCCTCAACTTTTCATCCCTTTTCATTTCCTGGCATAACTGGTGGACTCACAGTGCCTTTTCTCAGCCTTTGGTGCCTCACCCCTAGCAGAGGGTGACTCCAGAGCAGTGATTCCCAGAGGCAGCAGGGCTCTCAGATTGCCCCAAAAGCACACCTTAAGTGTTTAATGGAGTTGGACAGCACCTCCCCATTTGGTTTCACCCCAAAAAGTGCACTAACAAGGTCACCATGGGAATTCTAACTTTTCCTAATCATTGAGTTCTTGACTGCAGTAAAAACATCTCTTAACTTCATTGGTTACTATAGTGCCATTGCACAAAGCAGTTGTTAGTTATAGGTAATATGTAAGAATGGAAGTAGGATAAAGTTAAGTGACATATGTTTCATGATGTTTGCCATCAGATGGTAGGGAGAGTTTAATGCAATCTTGTTAGTCTCTTGGTTGTAATAAGTTCTCAGTTGAAATAAGAGTAAATATAGTGTCAATCTAGGAAAATGGTGTTTTGTTTGGAAAAATGGGAATAACAGAGGACCTCTTGGAGATTTGGATTTTATGATGACATTTTTTTTTATTGCTGGTAGTATAATGAAATGTACAAATATTAATGTTGCATTTCTGTTTAACATGTAACTGAAAAGGTATTGATAAATTCCTTTTCAGAGATACTGGATTACTATTCCAAGAATACTGAGTTTGGTGGGTATAAAGTTCTTCATGCTACAGCCAAGGTTAGCAAAAGAGGTAAGGCACCCAATGCAATGGAGTATATAGATAGTCCTTTAGTTAGAAAATCCATTGGCAAGTGCTTTAGTTTGCACATTATAGGATATGTAATCACTCCGAGGACGTTTGGTGCAAGACTAAAGTTAGGAGAGAGTGAGTTGGAATTATGGGACATGAATGATAATGAAACTGAAACAGAAGAAACTACACGGCTTACAACATCTAGTAACACAGAAAAGCTCTCCACATGTGTGAAGGAGTCTTCTAATGTAGTAGAAACAGAATCAGATAACAATATTGATTGTAAAAAGAAAGGAAAATTACAAATGCTAGAATGCCATCCTACAGTCTCTATTATTTCTCCAGAGCTAAAGAATGACAGGTTTTTCCCGACTTCAGGCAAGGGAAGTCGTGCACATTTGACCCTTGGTTGTGCACCAAATGTTCATGCAAGAACCACTGGTTTTGATTTGATAAATGTTATCTCTTGTGAACAAAGAGTAAAGGAAATTGAAAAATCTGGTGATACTGAATCATGTAAGAATAAGGTAGAAACATATTCCATTACTGAGGGTGTCCTGAAAACTTATGGAAAAGGCATCTGGGTTATATACCCTGAACAAGAAATGGTTGTTAGTTCTCTTTTTTCAGCATTTTATTGAGAATGTAATGTCACTGATGTAAATGAATTTAGAGAGTGATTTCCAAATCTTCCGTTTTGAAACTGGACTGAATGTTCCTCAGAGCCTATGCATGACAGGGCGTGTCATACAAGTTGTTTTCAAGTTTAGAATGTTCTGTAGAAAGGAATAAGGTCAGCATATTAGAAGTAAAGATATATGTCACTGAGGACATATGTGACGTATGTTGCTGCCCATGCCATCTCAGCTAACATAAAGAAAAATATGTAACTGAGCTCATATATAACAGCATATATTTTACCTATTCTATCTAGGTATGTAAGGTTTGCTTACGGATGATGCCTGTTGAAGCTACTTGGTATGTAACTTTTTGCCTACAAAAAAGGACTTTCTTAGTTGATAACTATAACTGTATTTGAAACTCACATTGTGGAGCATGAAAGTAAGAAATCTAGGGTTCGCACTTAGAGGTTTTTAATGGAGAAAGGTGGGATCTGTCTCCACTGCAGGCAGTTTTGTGTAGGTTTACTGATGGAGTTGTATGCACGATTTGTTGGCATGGAGTGAACAGCCACCTTGAACTCTTTTTGCCTTTACTGTGACACTGAGGATTGTAAGACTTGGTTACATTTTTGGAAATGAACATCTCCATAATCACATAGTCAAACATATTGTTAGGGAAGTGAAACCTCTTAATTATATGCTTTTGATTGTATCTAAGGAGAAAAGGTGCATGTTTAGGTACATATGGCTGAGTGGAGTTAGGAAGATACTCATATACCAGTTTTTAAACATTTCTGTTCCTAGCCATCTTAGATTATGTATTGAAAAGCTAGCAAGAATGCCAGAACATACAGATTTCTCACTGGTTCATCCATCAGATAGATGAGGCAGTTTTGTACAAACAAAAACATGATAAAAAGAAAAAGTTGTCAAAGTATTCTTTATGGGAAAAATAAAAGGAAAGAAAAATTTAGAAGTTAGATAACAAGGCTAACAGTGAAGAAGTCAGACAGATAATAGAAAATTTTGCGGGTTGCTTGGGTTTTAAGAATATGAGCTCAACCAACAAATGAGTTTCATTTTTTACATGTTGCTAAAGAGAGGATTGTGATGAAAAAATCTCTTTTCTTGTAGTACATGAAGTGCTTTCATTGGCATTTATTGCTGTTTTATTTACTGCATTACCAGCAGTATATTTTTTAGTTGCATTTTGCCCTTCCCATTATGCAGAAAGCAAAAACCTTACAAAAAATAAGATTTGGCTGTCTTGATGCATAACCTGAGTGAGTCTTATGGTGTTGGTAACATGCCCATATGCTGTTTACATATACTGTTCTATAAACAACTAACATTTAGAACCTGCTTTAGGTGTACAAAACACTGTTCAGATTATATTCTCTAGTCCATATGTGTAATATCTGCGTAGATCCTTAATCTGCACAGTACTTGTTTCTAAGGATTGTATTGTACTGAACAGAATATAAGAAATCTGTAAACTTCCAAGATAGGTGTTGCTGCATATTTAAGATTACCATGAGCTTCCTTTATCAGGGTTGGCCTCTCTGGTTACTATACATCATTGTAACCCATGCCACTATCCATATTGTCTAGATGCCTGGTAGTAAAGCTCCATATGCTTTTCTCAGTTATTTGTGTAATATTTCCATAAAAGCTGCTTTTATAATTATACTGACATTTAGAAAGCATACTAGTGATAATGATGGGTGTAGCAACTGCAGTGGATAAAATGCAAAACCTTTCTTGTTCCTCTTCTGTTGCCTCAGCCTAAGCCTGTGCCTGATACAACTCCCAATACTGGTATGTAATTGCAAACTTCTACCATAACCTACACAATCATTTTGGAAGTTTAAACAAGGAAGGGTTTTGAGTAAGTATTATACAGTAATTTCAGTAAAATGTTATTAGGTGTTTTATATATTACATATTTACATATTTCTATACTACAAACAATTAACATTAGAACCAGTACTGTTTTAGGTATACAAAAAATTGTTTTAAGGTTATGGTATATTCAGACCACGGTCTGTGTCCCCTATTTCTAAAGTCCACTAATAGGATTATTGATATTTTACTCGTACCTTACAGAAGGAATTGTTTGTCTGAATTGTTATACTCTGCCTCAGTTGAGGACATCTTATGTTTGTGTTAATAGTACAAATTTATTTTAATACATAGTAGCCCTTCCTTTTTCAAATGAGTCTTCCTTTTTATCTAATGAGAATTTTACAGAAATAGAGTTAGTGGGCAAGTAGTAGCGTACTAAAACAAGTTTACTGGCTTCTTCTGCTGCAGCCTGGTGTTTGCCAGTCACAAGAGTATTTTAGCTGGATGTTATCAAGAGTTCTTGAAGTAAATTTTTCTTTCAGGTGACAGCTGTTCTTAATTATTTTTTCTGTAAGAAACTCATTATTCCTCATAACTTAATCTCATAACTTAATTCCTCCTGCTGCACCTTCAGTTTCCTATACTTATACTTCATGTGTGCATTAAAGGAGTGGAAATTTATTGGTAATAGAGATGAACCACTAAATCTCTCAGTGAAGTTTTTTGTCCATTATTGTACAACTTATGTTTTTGAGTTGTCTGAAAATATTTTGTACCTACAGAATGAGAGATAAACAATGTAGAATTAAATTTACCTATGTAAAGTTTACTATAATTTGCTGTGCCATCAGTATATAGGTAACAGTGGACAGTGTTGCCACCAGGCTTGCTTTATCATGAGTTTTTTTTCGTACTTTACATATTGATGGAATGATTATCATTTTGCTTTGTTATCACTATATTACATACATGTACTTTATGATTGAAATATATGACAACACTGCACACTGAGCTCACACAACACATCCATAAATGGAATCAACCAACCGCAACCCCACTCCTGCTCAGTACTAGTGGCGATAGACATCAACAAAGCATTTGACAGTCCCCCAACACATCCACACACATAAAATTCTTGACACCATCCTTCTCAACAGTGACAAGAAGTGGTTGATCAGTTTCATAGCTGATGCCCTGCCAGATTCACTCACAACCACTTCACCACCTCTAAATCACTTAAACTCTACAATGAAGTTCCCCAAGGAGTAGCTCTTTCTCCAGTTTTCTTCCATCTCTTTTTACACAACCTCCTATTGCCTTTACATGATCATTTCATACTCAGATGACCTCACAGGCACATCAGAACACCCTGACACCACAGTAGCAACATCAAACATGCATCTCAACATTACAGAGTTGGAACAATAGCTCCCCCAAAACAGAATGTCAGCATCTCCACAGAAATCATCAAGCACTCTTTTAACCCTATACAAACATGAATCCAACTCACTCTTGCCAGTCATCTTGAATGGACGGTCTCATGATATTTACTCCTCACACCAATAATGTCAACACAATAGTAACACAAACTAAATGCCCTCAAAATATTGACTGGCACCAGATTTGGACAAGATAAAGAATCCCTCAACATCCTGTGCAAACAAATCATCTGCTTCTCTTTAAAGTATGCCTCATCTGCCTGAACATCTCGGAAGTAAATATAATGAAGCTGCAAATAACACAACATAGTGCACTCAGAACAGTTAGTGGCTGCCAACATAGTGCACTCAGAACAATTAGCGGCTGTCAGCATGGTACACTCAGAACAATTAGCAGCTGCCTGACAAGTACACAAACTCAACTACTTCATAATAAAACAAAGATCCTCTAAATACTGTCCCACCTCAACATGTTTGGGACTTGATTTTGTACAACAGCTCTAGACCCCTCTCACGCTAACCACTCTGTAATAACCAATCTCCAACCCCCAGGTAGAAATAAAAAGCTTACCCCTATGGGTTCTCTTCATAGATTCCCAATTAGTGATTGGGACATGCAGGAAGATCTAGCTACTTTCTAATTCTGTGCTTCTTTTTTTTGTGTGTGAAAAAACCTACACAACATGGGTGGTTGTCAGTAAGCGACCTAGCTATGTATAGATAGTGAAAGAAGTGTTTGATTGAAGGAAGACTGTATGGACACAATAAGAGGAAGATTCCAGATCAAACTGCTGATAGCATAGGTAGAAGTAAGTTGAGAGGTGGCAGTAAGATGATGGTTCGATAAATACCTTACTGACGGAAACACAGTGACCTCCCAGCACCGCTCAACCTTCCAGTACAGCCTGTCAGACAGGAGCAATGGGCAACCCCGCCAAGG
The DNA here is from genome assembly GCF_036320965.1 of Panulirus ornatus. Classification (NCBI taxonomy): domain Eukaryota; kingdom Metazoa; phylum Arthropoda; class Malacostraca; order Decapoda; family Palinuridae; genus Panulirus; species Panulirus ornatus. The sequence goes on along the minus strand of NC_092234.1, from coordinate 47,914,578 downwards.
TGTCCACCACCCGTCCGACAACCTGTCCTCAGGAACTGGTACCTGCCCGGGAGCCACGGGAGAACAGCCTAGTCCCGCACACCCTAAGCCAACAAAGGGGAGATGACCTTTAGCCCTGCCCGGCGGCCGACACCAGATGGACAAGGCAGGCCCGATTGTTACCCTGTGCTCTTGGACCACATTTGGTAGAGAGAATGGGTCCAGGTTAGGGCTTTGACACTGCACACCTCCAGGTCCCGGTGTGTCAGCCCTAGCCCAACGAGAGCACTCGCGCTTTCTTGGCACCATGCACCTCGCCAGTTTACCGTGGCAGATGTTATGTGCACGGTGCCTTTACCGGTAAGATCCCGTACACCCTGTAGGACTTCCGGGGTGCTGTAGTAGCTGCACTTATGCTGGTGTGCAGCCGAAAGCACGAAGTGGACTCCAGAGACCTGTGTGTCTATGACCCAGGCCTCTGTACCTTTGGAAGCCACGATGTCTGGCTTCCTAAAGGACCCTACAACTGGAATGCGGGGTTCGCAGAACACCTCATAACCCCTCTGCCTCAACCGTCCGGCCAAATAGGCACTGATGTTGTCGTGCCGTTTAACCCGCCCCCCATGGGTACGAGGACACATCTTTGCGATGTGTCCAAGTGTCCCAGGTTTATGACAGGTGTCACAGAGGCCATTGATCTCGGGCCGGCCTCTGGACGCCCTGGCTGGGGTGGGTAGCGTGCCAATCCTGACTTGGACATACTTCACATAGTCAGAACCAGATAGGAAACGGTTCCCGCTATTAACCCATCTGCTAACCTGAGGCATGGCAGCAGATGGAGCGAGACCCGCTCCGTCAACGGTAGACCAGATTGGCCCTCCATGCGTGCAGGCATTCGGTCTTATTACCCGCCTGCCGACCAGCAATGCATGCGGGTCCGGCCCAGCGCTGCAGCTTGCTCAACACTGCAGGCTCCCGGACTGCCGCATGCATCACCAGGTCGGTCGAGGTGAGTAATTTCTCGAACCGCGCTTGTTTATTTAGACGCACGGTTGAGACAAAGTCTGGTATACCCAGCCCACCATCTCCAGCTCCCGAGTGAAAGTATGCACAGGGCACGCACTTGCCTGTCCATGCGTGCTAACTGTGTCTTATAGACTTCACCCAGCACCAGTCGATGCATGAGCTTGGGCACCAGATGTCCCATGAGCATCGCAATCCTTTGTTGAGATTTTAGAGGGGCTCTGGTGATATTAAGGAGCCCCTCTTCTAGCAGGGCACTGTAGGACTTCCTCCGCCCCTTGGCTCCGACAAGGACGCCTATATACTTATACTCATCCTCAGCGCTCATGGAGCCGACAGCACTGCCCAAGACTTGGAACGTCCTATTTTCATTGGCGTACCAAGTCTTGCGTTTGCCGTCAACCTCCATGCTGAGGGTACGACACTTTCCCGGATTTACATGAAGTCCGCCCCCCGCAAGGGTCTCGGCCATTACATTCATTGCCTGCTGAGGGCCAGTGGGCGTCTGCGCCACCAGAACCAAATCATCGGCAAACGCCAATGCTGCTACTCTTTGGTACCTGAGCATGATGTATCCTGTGAAGGCATTCATTACCCATGGACTCCTCTCTCATACCAATACCCAGAAACTAGCTTTAGTACTGTTGCAGGAAATCTCAGTTTGTATATGTGTGGGTCAAGAGATTACCTGTGCATCATATATATATGGGTGGTGATTGGAGGTTTAAGGTTCGTTAAATATGGTAATTTGCTTAAATTATAGACCACTCAAGTTTTATTTTTGAAGGGGCTTCATGTTTTTAAGGGTTTTCATTTATAGTGTAACTTTTTAAAGTTGTTCTTGCTTTTAGTTGGTTGTAAAATTCTCTCTTTATATCTGAAATTTTTTCTATCAGGTCTAGAAAACCAGGTAGAGTAACGTTTATGTATACATATGTGTATATATATATATATGTGATATGTATGTAAGCAAAATATTTTTTGGTATTCGAAAAATTTTATATGTTAATGATGATGTAAATATGGTAAGAACAAATAAACTAGTTTTTGAAAAATAGCAGAATTTATAGCTGTAACATTCAATAAATCTTTTTACAAGACAATTGAAAGGATAGAAATGAAAATAAATAATTTAGACTTTGTTTAATGTACATGAAATTTTCTTAAGTAAGGAATGGAGATTTTGATGCCCAACAATGATCTGTTCATCCATAGAACTTCATCAAAGCAGGAACATTCTAGACTGTGACAGAATATACTTGATGAAAAGAAACACTGTCTAGTTGTGTTTTTTAATTTTACTTCCATGGTTTTGATTGTTGAGATCATCCTTTTCGTATGGTTATAAAACAACTGATCACCTGATGAATTTACTAGTTATAGAGTGTTGCCATAAATTTCTCCCCCAAAGTTTTAGCAGTATCAAAAATGGTCAGAACACTTGGGTTTAAATGCTGACAGGACAGTGTCTCTATTAAAAAAAAAAATCTTAAACCATTCAAAGAAATGGATGAGATGAATAGAAACACATGGAAACCCACAGTCACTCTTTTATTTTTTACAGTCACTCTTTTATTTTACATCATTTCAGCAGTAATTCTAAATGTCTCATAAAGACTTACATGACACTACAAGAGCTTGTATGGAATTGAAATATTATGAAACTTTTATTATAAGTACTAAATGATGCTCTTCATTCTCCCTCAAGAAAATATTGATGAAAGCAAATTTTAGATAACCAGAGTTTGATAGCTTGGTCCAAGATCAAAGTAATGCACCAACACTGTTTATCTTGATGACAGTAGTTATTAGTTTTGCATGTTCATCAGTCAACATGAGCAGTGTTAATCTCAGCAATCATTATATAATGGCTGCAAGTGGTATAGATTTTACATAATCAATAATCAGAATTCTGTCATTGAGCTACGTAGGAATATCATTCAAAAAACAAAAGTCTTAGCAGTACAGTGAAGTTAGGCTCCAGGGGAGTAGGCAATGTTGTGAACAAACACTCCTTTTCCAGCAATAGTGTTTGTCAGTAACGCAGATTGCATAGGTAATGAGCCAGGTTTTTGCATGAGGGAAAACAAGTGGTTGGTTGATGTTTTATCATCTTGGATCTTGCTGAATTTGTTGTTGAGTGATGCCACAACCCATTCATAGCTGCACCTCTGTATTACACACAAATTGTACATCTTTGCACAGTGCATGAATTTGAAATTTGAACATGAAATGTCAAGCACAAACATTGAAGGAGTGCATGTATTCCTATTCTTCAGGGAGAATGTAAAAGTAGATATTAGGTTGATGTAGATCCTATTGGCTCACTGATTTTGAGGGATATGATGATTCATTTTGATGAGGGATTCAACCAATTTTAAAGCTGTATATAACGCTTTTAGTTGGTTCATGATTCAATACAAAAGGGACATTAATATTTCTATTCAGTCTCTGCAAATTCTCTTCCTTTTAAACAGGTTCTTGTACATTATGATGATTCATGTTTTATTAAACATATAAGCAGCCCAAATGCCATGAATTTACCTTGATAAGATCTTGCATTATTAAGTGTATTTGACCTTATTTTTCATCAATTAACTATTTATTTTTTTTTTACTAAGCAGTAATCAATTTATTTTTAGTTACATGCACCAAAACCAAAGTTTCCTATCCACCTCTTTGTCAACCTTTTCTCACTCATTCTCTCCATATGTCCAAAACCATATCAGCATACCCTCTTCTGCTCTCTCATCCATACTCTTTTTGTTGCCACAGTTCTCTCAACCTCTCATTAATTACTCAAACTATCTCATATCACATACCATCCTCAGACATTTAATTTCCAATACATCCATCCTCCCAGATAATGGTCCCTCTTTCCACACCTTCAACACTCCCAGAACCTTTTCACCATCACCCATCATATGACTCATTCTGACTTCCATGGCTCCATTCACTGCCATGTCCACTCACAGGTATCTAAAACACTTCATATCCTCCAATTTTTCTCCACGTCCTCCAATTTTTTCCATTCAAACTCACATCCCAATTAATCTGTCCCTCAACCCTGCTAAACCTAATAAACTTGCTTTTATTCACATTCACACTCAACTTTCTCCTTTCACACACTCTTCCAAACTCAGTCACCAACTTCAGTGGTTTCTCACTTGAATGCCACCAGTGCGGTACCATCAGCAAACAACAACTGACTCACTTCCCATGGCCTCTCATCCCCCGCAGAATGTATTCTCACCCATCTCTCCAAGACTCCTGCATTTACCTCCCTTACCTCCTCATCCACAAATGAATTGAATAATCATGGTGACATCACACATCCCTGCCACAAACCAACCTTCACTTGGAAGTATTCACTCTCCTCTCTTCCTATTTGTAGACAAACCTTACACCCTTGACAAAAACGTCTGCTTCTAGTAGTTTTCCTTCCATGCTGTATATTCTTATGACCTTCCACAATGCCTCTCTATCAACCCTCTCATATTCCTTCTCCAGATCCATAAGTGCCACATACAAATCCATGTTTTTCAAAGTATTTCTCACACACATCTTAAAAGCAAACACCTGATCCGCATGTCCTCTACCACTTCAGAAACCATGCCATTGCTCCCCAGTCTGAGACTCTGTTCATACCTTCACCCTCTCAATCAAAACCCTCCCATACAACATACCAGGTATACTCAACAAATCTATACCTCTATAATTTGAACACCCACCTTTATTCGACATGCTTTGATGCAGTGGCCCTATACATGCATTTTGCCAATCCTTAGGCACCTCACCATGATCCATACATACATTGAAAATCCATACTAACTAATCAACAACACAGTCACACTCTTTCTTAATAAATTCAACTACTGTACCATCAACTTCAGCCACATTTTATCTTATGCAAAGCTTTCACCACCTCTTTTCTCTTCATCAAGCCACTTTCCACGACTCATTTTGCATATCACATCGACCCAAACACCCAATATCTGTCACTCCATCATTAAACACATTTAACAGTACGTCATAACACTTGCTCCATCTCCTTCCTTCATCACTACCTGCTATCATTTCCCCTTTTACTCTCATCACCTTTGTTCCCATTTGTTCTCTTGTCTTTCACACATTGTTTACCTTCTTCCATAATATCTTGTTCTTCCTATAGTTTAGTGTTACTCTCTCACCCCGACTCTCATTTGTCCTCTTTTTCAATCCCTGCACCTTTCTCTTTACCTTCTACAGCTTTCTCTTATGTATCCCTCAGTCATTTGCACTCCTTTGGTATAAGTATTGTCCAAACGCCTCTCTTTTTATTCATTCACTTGCAACTTTATTTCTTCATTCCACCACTCATTACCCTTTCTAATCTGCCCATCTTCCACATGCCACATGCATCTCTTACACATGCTAGCACTGCTTCCACATTCCTCACCCACTCCCGTTGCTTCATTTACTCTCACCTTTTCCCATTCCACACTCAATCTCTCATGGTATTTCCTAACAGAAGTCTTTTCCAAATTCACTTACTTTCACCACTCTCATCACTGACATTGTTGCTGCTTTTTCGAAAACCCCTACAAATCTTCACCCTCAGCTCCACAAGGTAGTAATCAGACATTCCACCAACTGCCCCTCTTAGATTTTTGTATCTGGCACCATGCCCTTCATAAGAAAATGTGGCCAAGATAGGAAACCATATAATTTTTTGCCTATAACAAAGCTATTCTGGTTATACAGACTTTAACTAATATTCATGTCACAATTCTTTGTGTATTTATTAAGGGAAGATCCAGTTATATTTCTCGTGATCAAGGAGTTATAGGTTAAAACTGGTCCAATCAGTACAAAGAATGGTCATAATTTCCAATATGATTAAACAAAGCATCTGAACTTTGCACGTTCTTTTACAATATTTATGTTACTAAAGTCTAACCTAGAGATCCTTACTAATCTGCTCAATATAAAACATATTACAGCTTTATCAAAGTATTCTGTAAACACAACTGCAGACTGGTGTGTTTTTTAGTAGGATAATGACATTGCTGAAGGCTACATTCATGTTAAGGCTCTGAGCAGGTTGAGAACTAAAGTAAGATTATCCCTGTATGGCAAAATTAAAATATTTTTGGTATTAAGAGGTGGTTTGGGTTAACTTTACAAATTGATTTCTTTGCCAAATTAAGAGATTCATTCATGAAAAATCTTTGATTAAAGTACTTTAAGTTGGTTCCAATAGAATATATCTGCTTCAACTTTTCATCAATAAATTCTGGACCGCATATACGTAATGCCCAAAGGGAACATCGACTGGAATGATGATTGTTTAATTCTATCATTTTGTACTCAGTAATAATGAATATAAGAATAAAGACTGGTAGGTTTTCCATAGACGCTAAACTTTCGCATGGTTACCAACCCTATGGATCAAACAATCTAATCCTCTCTGATCGTTTGCTTCTCCCGGTAATCTTCTTTCGAAGTCCGAAAAGCGCTTCTCTCTCTAGACACAAGCAAGGCTTATGGTTCTGATGGCATCCAACCCCATGTACTGGAAGAGTGTATCTCTGAACTTTGCATCTGTGAAGGCCCTTATCTTGATGTGGACTATTGTCAGTGACTTGAGCCACTAACGGGAGCCGATAGGCAAGGCAGGTAGGGTTTCAGAAGAAATTAAGGAACTAGTTAAAACGTCTTTTAAGGAAATTAACCTGTGTTGTTGTGTGTCGATGTTTGTCTGTCTCTTGCGGTAGATTAGCTTTGGCTGGCTGGCTGACTTCTGGTGTCTGAGCCATTGGAATGAAGCATAATTGTATTTCAATAGTGGAAGCAATAGCCAAGAGAAGCAAATTATATGATATTGATTACCTGAAGTAGAAAGTTGTTAGACAAGTATGATATCAGTTCAATGAATTAGAATCATTGTCAAAGTTACTCGTAAAATTTGACATTGTTTTTAAACATAACTCTAAACTTAATGAAGTTATGATTATACCTAAAGTTTAACCAGCTCATAAATGCTAGACAAAACAACTAAGCGACGTTTGTATAAGATTTAACTTGTTTATGAGTGTCAAACGTCAGGTTTTAATGATGTTAAAATCAGTTTAACCTATGTTCAGATCACTATAATTCCAGTGATGAGTGTGTAAAGATAACTAATATCATATGGTTGTTTAAGCTGATTTAGGTCTATCAACTGCCATTATCATCAAAGCGGTCAATGACAAGTTTTACCCACCAGTCCTATTCAGGTGTTTAGCCTCATACTATATATATATATATATATATATATATATATATATATTTTTTTTTTTTTTTATACTTTGTCGCTGTCTCCCGCGTTTGCGAGGTAGCGCAAGGAAACAGACGAAAGAAATGGCCCAACCCCCATACACACGTACATACACACGTCCACACACGCAAATATACATACCTACACAGCTTTCCATGGTTTACCCCAGACGCTTCACATGCCTTGATTCAATCCACTGACAGCACGTCAACCCCTGTATACCACATCGCTCCAATTCACTCTATTTCTTGCCCTCCTTTCACCCTCCTGCATGTTCAGGCCCCGATCACACAAAATCTTTTTCACTCCATCTTTCCACCTCCAATTTGGTCTCCCTCTTCTCCTCGTTCCCTCCACCTCCGACACATATATTCTTTTGGTCAATCTTTCCTCACTCATTCTCTCCATGTGCCCGAACCATTTCAAAACACCCTCTTCTGCTCTCTCAACCACGCTCTTTTTATTTCCACACATCTCTCTTACCCTTACGTTACTTACTCGATCAAACCACCTCACACCACACATTGTCCTCAAACATCTCATTTCCAGCACATCCATCCTCCTGCGCACAACTCTATCCATAGCCCACGCCTCGCAACCATACAACATTGTTGGAACCACTATTCCTTCAAACATACCCATTTTTGCTTTCCGAGATAATGTTCTCGACTTCCACACATTTTTCAAGGCTCCCAAAATTTTCGCCCCCTCCCCCACCCTATGATCCACTTCCGCTTCCATGGTTCCATCCGCTGACAGATCCACTCCCAGATATCTAAAACACTTCACTTCCTCCAGTTTTTCTCCATTCAAACTCACCTCCCAATTGACTTGACCCTCAACCCTACTGTACCTAATAACCTTGCTCTTATTCACATTTACTCTTAACTTTCTTCTTCCACACACTTTACCAAACTCAGTCACCAGCTTCTGCAGTTTCTCACATGAATCAGCCACCAGCGCTGTATCATCAGCGAACAACAACTGACTCACTTCCCAAGCTCTCTCATCCCCAACAGACTTCATACTTGCCCCTCTTTCCAGGACTCTTGCATTTACCTCCCTAACAACCCCATCCATAAACAAATTAAACAACCATGGAGACATCACACACCCCTGCCGCAAACCTACATTCACTGAGAACCAATCACTTTCCTCTCTTCCTACACGTACACATGCCTTACATCCTCGATAAAAACTTTTCACTGCTTCTAACAACTTGCCTCCCACACCATATATTCTTAATACCTTCCACAGAGCATCTCTATCAACTCTATCATATGCCTTCTCCAGATCCATAAATGCTACATACAAATCCATTTGCTTTTCTAAGTATTTCTCACATACATTCTTCAAAGCAAACACCTGATCCACACATCCTCTACCACTTCTGAAACCGCACTGGTCTTCCCCAATCTGATGCTCTGTACATGCCTTCACCCTCTCAATCAATACCCTCCCATATAATTTACCAGGAATACTCAACAAACTTATACCTCTGTAATTTGAGCACTCACTCTTATCCCCTTTGCCTTTGTACAATGGCACTATGCACGCATTCCGCCAATCCTCAGGCACCTCACCATGAGTCATACATACATTAAATAACCTTACCAACCAGTCAACAATACAGTCACCCCCTTTTTTAATAAATTCCACTGCAATACCATCCAAACCTGCTGCCTTGCCGGCTTTCATCTTCCGCAAAGCTTTTACTACCTCTTCTCTGTTTACCAAATCATTTTCCCCAACCCTCTCACTTTGCACACCACCTCGACCAAAACACCCTATATCTGCCACTCTGTCATCAGACACATTCAACAAACCTTCAAAATACTCATTCCATCTCCTTCTCACATCACCACTACTTGTTATCACCTCCCCATTTACGCCCTTCACTGAAGTTCCCATTTGCTCCCTTGTCTTACGCACCCTATTTACCTCCTTCCAGAACATCTTTTTATTCTCCCTAAAATTTACTGATAGTCTCTCACCCCAACTCTCATTTGCCCTTTTTTTCACCTCTTGCACCTTTCTCTTGACCTCCTGTCTCTTTCTTTTATACTTCTCCCACTCAATTGCATTTTTTCCCTGCAAAAATCGTCCAAATGCCTCTCTCTTCTCTTTCACTAATACTCTTACTTCTTCATCCCACCACTCACTACCCTTTCTAAACAGCCCACCTCCCACTCTTCTCATGCCACAAGCATCTTTTGCGCAATCCATCACTGATTCCCTAAATACATCCCATTCCTCCCCCACTCCCCTATATATATATATATATATATATATATATATATATATATATATATATATATATATATGACTCAGGGTGTGGTGGGTGTAGTAATGATTATACTGTATATCTTGCTAAGACTCAGAAGTACCCCCTCTCCCCCCCAAAAAAATGCAAATGAGGCCTTTGTATTCGTGGGCCTTTAAGCGTATATTCCTGGACCTTTAAGCGTCCGTCATCCGCCACGGCCTTCGAGCCTTCGTCCATAAATGAGGCCTTAGGGCCTCGGTTTTCCGGTTCCGTCGTAAACCCTTGGGCTTCGAGTTCTGCCTCGTCTTCTTCTATTTTAGCGGAATCGACCTCGTGTATTGGGATTGTCACCCTCAGGTGTGGGAGCAGCCGTGGAGCTCTGAGGGTCAACTTGGGGCCTTCGGCTAAAAGTCCGTCGTAACAGCCTAAGTAAACGCCCAACTAGACTACACCCGGATATCTATGTGTCCTAGGCATTATATTAATGCCCGGGTATATTTTGGGCTTGGGCATTTTTACACCTCGGGGTATATCTTGGCTCATCTCAACTTGTTCTGATTCCGGGGTTCAGCGTCTCGAGTTAATGTTTCGGTAGCTACTAGATTCCAGGATTTCGTTTATTTTCTTCGGTACTCAGATCCCAGGGTTTAGCTTATTGGTGAGGTGGTCATGATGCTTAGGGCTATTTCCTGAGCTGTTATGGGAGCGAGCAGCGTTTACACACAGACATGGACGATAACCTGGATGGCCAGATTTTGAACTCGTACACCAGCATAGATAAGAAGTATATACCCACATCTATGACATGGATCCTGAAGAGTACGTACATTATTGCTAAAGTCCTATTTTGTCGAACAAACGGCCGAGCCTTTCCACATGCAGGATGGAATTTTGTTAAATGGTGAGAAGGAGGTGGTAGCCTCTAAAGTCGACTGCCCACCATCCTCGCATCCTAGTGGCAGGTGGACACTTCAGCAGAGACCAAAACTTTCATCAAGACTTCCCAACGGTACTTCTTGAGAAGGGCATGAAGAATGATGTTCAGTACATTAAGAAATGTCCAGAGTGCTACGCTGTGTCATCAAGGAGGCCCCCAGCACTCCATCCTGATCTGGAGTTTGGTGGAAGTAAACATCATACTCAGCCCGTCAAGGTAACAGGTATTTATCACCGTCAGGGTTTAGGAGTACTGTACTACTTACCCTTACTCGTCTCTTCACTCCCATATTTACACCTCTACCCTTCATGATTCTATGTAGAGACCCATTGGCTCCTCTACCCTGCACTTCTATTTCCCTTTATCTCTCCTTCCGTATCACCAAACTTATCCAAGATAGCTCCTTAATACGTAAATTCTCTCGGCTCTCCCAGTCTTTCTCCCGTTTCTCTCTCTATCCAAAACACAATTTAGTACACACTCTTCTTTTACTGTATAGTTTTGCATAATGTATACTTTCACTGTTTCCTTTCAAGCACCGTTACTTGACTTTTCCTTGCCTAACTTACGCACATCTCTGTTTCCTTTCAAGCACAAATTCTTAACTTTTCCTTGCCTAACTTACGCACATCTCTGTTTCCTTTCAAGCACCGATATTTAACTTTTTCTTGCCTAACTTACGCACATCAGAAAAGATATTTTCAATCTTAAGTAACATCTCTTCACTCTCAGCTAACAACTCAGTTATCTGCAATATGCTTGCCACAAGCCACCATAACCTCATTACCAAACTCTTATCTCTACACCTCCTTTCCCTAGTTTTGCTTTCATCTCTCATCACTCCATCCATATATATATATATATATATATATATATATATATATATATATATATATATATATATATATATATATATATATATACTAAAAAGCCACGGGGACATCATACAGCCCGCCGCACACCTACACGTATCCCAAACCTTTACTCGTCACACCATCCACTCTTACACAAGCATTTCCTCCTCTATTGAAGGCTTTCACACCAATCAATAGTTAGTTCTCATTTTTGGCTTAGTCAAATATGTGTTTGAAGCTTGGAGTCAAAGTAATTCTTTCACTTTATTTTTTAGTGGGTGAAATGGATGCCAGGTTGTGAGGTGTTACCCTCAAAAGCTCAGTTATTTTGTTCCTGGTATTACCTTACCGTGGTAGGAAAGACGAGCAGTTATTATAAAGGTGATGATAACATGCATGGTTTGGCATGTCACCTAAGGCACTGACTGGTGTTGTTATTATTAAAGTACCTAAAACAATTGGGTTACATCATCTGATGATGATTGCACATACATAGCCAGTTAGGTAAGATTCAGTTGAGTCAAAAAGTGACACTGCTCAGGAGTTACTTCCCCACATTTCAGTAACCTTGGTTTTGACTGCCCGAAATTCAGACAATAAGAACAATTCGTTTAATACTTTATACCCCCACTGGACCCACATCCATAAAAATGTTTGCAGCTTTTTCTAATAATGTTATTTCCCGTCATAGATCGTATATCTTATATTTGTAAGTGATTTTTCTGTGATGTACACCGAAAACTAAGAGATAGGTTGACATGACTGATGATGTATTTGTCGTGCTTTGTAGACGACGATGGATGTTGGTACATATGTCGGGTCTTTGGCAAACTTCCACTAACTGCTGAGGAAGTGGGGAAAACATTTTGCACCCAAGATAAAAGCCATCATGAAGAACAATCGACGAATAAACGAGTTTCTAGTGAACTTTTGGGCAAGTGAAGTTGCATTAATTATCGGTGTGTCTACGTAAGTGTTCTGGGTGATGTGAACGTCATAGGTTCATCAGTTAATATTTGTCTGAAAGTGTCATACTATGCTTCATTATATATATATATATATATATATATATATATATATATATATATATATATATATATATATATATATATATTTCCGTTGCTTTTTCCCGTTTTTTTTGGCACAAAAAAGCTGATGACAGCCACCCAATGGAGATGGGAACAAGAGGTAAGTGAAAATATATAAACACGCCATAAAGTGTGTGTCTATGTGCAAGACGACCGAGTCTTTGGTGTCGTCTTTCTGGTATTTGCATCGTGGGCATGAAGGGTAAAGGGATATATTGAAATGATGCTTGTAGTGATGGATGATGTACACATGATGTAGTGATGGTTGATGTACATATGCTTGTAGTGATGGATGATGTACATATGCTTGTAGTGATGGATGATGTACACATGATGTGGTTGCTGGTGGGTGTATTATTATTCTGTCTGGCAGGATGGAATGTAAGACTTAACTTGGGAGGTTTGACTGTTTCGTGGTTGTAGGACTATTCCAGATTATTTGCAATGTTATATTTGTCAGGGGTGGGGGATATGTGAATAGAAGTTACTGAAGTATGTATGAGGTAGGGGGTTCAGCTTTTATTTTCTACCTGGGGGTTGGTGGTTAGTTATATAGTATCGTTTGGATGGGAGAGGTCCAGTGCTTTTTACCCTAGACTTCAGGTAAAACTATTTTTGAAGAATTCTTTAATTCATTGTGAAGGTAATTTTTTTCTAATTCTTTTATGAGCAAAGAGTAGTGTATTAACATCTTTGTTTCATTGTGATGGCAATTTTTTCTAATTATTTTATCACCATCAAAGCTTAGCACATTAACAGAGTGAGAAGGTTAGACTATAATGAGACTTAAAAAGACCACAAGGACCCTTTAGAGGTTTAGGAAAATAACAGTCAAATGAAGTGTCCACCAAAGAAAGATTTTTTACTGAAAGATTGACAGATCAACAGATGGGCCAGTACCATCTAACACCTCTAACTCCTCAAACACCACTGGGGTCACAATGATGGTCATGAATATTCTGTTTACGCGAAATAAATATACATACAGTACTAGTTGCCTGATCATAGACACTGTATGTAGATAATGGAATTGTATAAAAAGGAACATTTTGTGCAGCTCTTTCGTCTGCTACACATTCTCTCTCTCTCTCTCTCTCTCTCTCTCTCTCTCTCTCTCTCTCTCTCTCTCTCTCTCTCTCTCTCTCTCTCTCTGTGGCAGACTTACATACGCAGAAAGAATATGGAAACAGTGTCCCTCCCTCCCCTCCCCACCATTCACTTGACAGCAACACCTTTCAGGCTTGGCCTTAAGACTTGGAAAATGAAATGGTCCACGGAGTTGTAGCATCGCTGGGCCTGGACCTTAGCGAAGCCAGCTTGTTGGATGGCTGCCAACATGTCTTGGTTCAAATAGCAGCCATCAAAGATGAAGGGCCAGATGCCTAATACCGACAGAATGTTCTGGACTTTTAGCCTAGTTGCGTGACGCTCCTTGTCGAACTCTCGTATGTGCTCGAAGAAGTAGTACTTTCCTCCCTGCGAGTAAAATATTGACATTCTTGTACGGTAAAAGTAATTCTTAAAAAGTTTCAACAATACACTGATATCTATGTATACATTAATGTTAATGTTATTCAATATTTATGTACTTTAATGTTCATGCATTCAATATCTATGTACATTAATGTTCATGCATTCAATATCTATGTACATTAATGTTCATGCATTCAATATCTATCTACTTTAATGTTCATGCATTCAATATCTATGTACATTAATGTTCATGCATTCAATATCTATCTACTTTAATGTTCATGCATTCAATATCTATGTACATTAATGTTCATGCATTCAATATCTATGTACATTAATGTTCATGCATTCAATATCTTATGTACATTAATGTTCATGCATTCAATATCTATGTACATTAATGTTCATGCATTCAATATCTATGTACACTAATGTTCATGCATTCAATATCTATGCACATTAATGTTCATGCATTCAATATCTATGTACAATAATGTTCATGCATTCAATATCTTATGTACTTTAATGTCCATGCATTCAATATCTATGTACATCAATGTTCATGCATTCAATATCTATGTACATTAATGTTCATGCATTCAATATCTATGTACATCAATGTACATAGATATTGAGCTTAGGAATATAATCTTGTAAATAAGCAAACGTTTATGCTGGTATTGCATGGTGCAATTCATTATTGATGATGAATATACCATTCACACAATGCTAAAACCTTTTTAAATATTTGAACATATTTAGAATACGTTGTAGAAATAGCCAACATGCCTGGACTGTCATATTATTCTTGAGTGAAACCACTGCACTGTGATGACTGGACTATTAAAAAAAAATGGACAGTTTTTTGTAAAAAAATAAAAATTAAAAAAAAAAATAAAAAAATAGAATCATGCTGGTTATAGTACTACATTCACTCTTAACTCATTTAACTTTAAAATGCCATTTCTCCCTAAGTCCTCTTATTCACTCAAAGCACTAATACCCTATCTCGTGAACCAGACACTATATTTAGCTTATACCATACCGAACTGTCAATTTATTAAGCTTTCCATATATATATAGACCTATGTAGACATTGTGCCTTTTCGTCTTTCAGGAAACAGATGACAATCATACGTACGGGGACAAGGACACGTCGGATCTGCTGAAGCACCTTCTTCACATCCTTAACAGAACAGAGAACTAGCGAGGTCACCACTGCATCTATGCTGTTATCTGGGACCATGTCCATCTCCTCCCCTACGTGGCAGAGAAAGAACAAGGTAAAAACAAATATATATATTAAACATATGAATGTAGCAACTTTTGAAAGCAGAATTGTTTACAACCTTAGCGTAGTACTGACTTTTGGAGTACTTATATTTTTTTGAGCTCTGATCCCATTCTTATCAGGAGAAAGATGCTCATATCAAATTACCCAATATGAGTCGAGTCTGTTTGATATTTCAAGACTGCTGAGTATATATAACTTAACACCTTAACATAAAAAAATCCTCATGAGTGTCTTTGTAATGACCACTTCATAACAAGAATTTAGTTTTAACAAGTAACACACCATAACTTTTGACTTAGGTTTACTTAAAACACCTGCTTCAGTAAACGCATTCTGTTTCATTAACGTTTCAAGATGCAGTAATTACAGTGGAGCCAGTCTTAGAATATCGTGGCAGCTGATGACTGGGGCATATTAAACACTCCCATATGACTTGAATGTGGATAGTGTCTTGAATGTGGATAGTTTAACACCTTCACATTCAAATAGCGACAACCTTTGTTCCCTATTCCAAGTAACACACTGGGCATGTTTACTAACATTTCTCGTAACAGTTGACCACATCCTGTTTGATGTCTACGATTCCTTAACACCTTCATATGTTCGCTACTGATTGCATGCTAAACACTCTTACATATTTGCTGTAAGAGCAGCTACTGACAGAAACGTGTTTTTGAATGACTATTCAGGTCCGAGTTGGAAGGCAACCAACTACTGGTGACCCTATCCACTACAGTCAGGCCCTACAGGGCTTTTTCGTGGCTTCTGGCTCCCTCATATGCCCTGGTCCAGTTTGCTGACAGCGCCACAGACCTTTCCATAGTTTACCCTGAACGTGTGGCATGCCCTGGTTCCGTCCATTGACATGCTTTATATGATGATAATGAAAATAATAATAAAGGATTTAAGTAAAATAATAATAATAATAATAATAATAATAATAATCTTTTTTTTTGCTTTATCGCTGTCTCCCGCGTTTGCGAGGTAGCGCAATAATAATAATAATAAAGGATTTAAGTAAAATAACTATAATAATAATAACATTAATAAAGGATTTAAGTATAATAATAATAATAATAATGATAATGAAGGATTTAAGTATAATAATAATAATAATAATAATAATAATAATAATAATAATAATAATAATAATAATAAGAGGAGTTCATTGAACGCCAAGTAGTTCATGTCAGCCTCACCCATAGCGACGATAACCTCGTCGGAGTGGATGCTGGGGAACTTATTCTGTTGGCGTTGTAGTACGTCTTGAAGTGAGGGTTGGGGTCCACCACCACCAGCCGCGACCCGTCAGGGTAGAAGGCGAAGTTCGTCCCTGCAGGAGGGAGGAGCAGGGAGGCTAAATGTAGGAACAGCAGCGAGGTGTTGACAGGGGACGGGTGTACGTAGGTAGACCTGATAACATCCTTTTTCTTCTTCTAAAAAAAATTTTTTTTTGATGATATTAAAGAGTCGATTAAGTTTTAACAACCTTTTTGTTCTAAAAAAAAAAAAATACTTTTTGATGATATGAAAGAGTCGATTAAGTTCTAACAACCTTTTTCTTCTAAAAAATTTTTTTTTTGATGATATTAAAGAGTCGACTAAGTTCTTTAGATAATGTTGGGATATGACAGGAAGCAAGAAACATATTGGGAATTGATATAAAGAAGCGTTTTATTATTATTTTTTGTTTGTCAAACGCTTGAATGTGGGACGGAAGAGCATTAATGTAGGATGGAAGAGTACTATTCATGAATGTAGGATGGAAGAGCATTAATGTAGGGTGGAAGAGTACTATTCATGAATGTAGGATGGAAGAGTACTATTCATGAATGTAGGATGGAAGAGCATTAATGTAGGATGGAAGAGTACTATTCATGAATGTAGGATGGAAGAGTACTATTAATGAATGTAGGATGGAAGAGTACTGTTCATGAATGTAGATGGAAGAGTACTATTCATGAATGTAGGATGGAAGAGTACTATTAATGAATGTAGGATGGAAGAGTACTGTTCATGAATGTAGGATGGAAGAGTACTATTCATGAATGTAGGATGGAAGAGTACTATTCATGAATGTAGGATGGAAGAGTACTAGACATTAATGTAGGATGGAAGATTAGTATTCATGAATGTAGGATGGAAGAGTACTATTCATAAATGTAGATGGAAGAGTACTATTCATGAATGTAGAATGGAAGAGTGCTATTCATGAATGTAGAATGGAAGAGTGCTATTCATGAATGTAGAATGGAAGAGTACTATTCATGAATGTAGGATGGAAGAGCACTATTCATGAATGTAGGATGGAAGAGTACTATTCATGAATGTAGGATGGAAGAGTACTATTCATGAATGTGGGATGAATTTAGAATACATTAATCTCGATTGACAGTGAAACTTATGAATGTGGACAAACAATTTCATTTTAAAATGTGAAGGCAGAAACCATGAATGTGGGTGACAGTAAAACTCATCAATGGATCATGAATGAGTGTCTTCAATAAAATCATGAGTAACAATATGTCATTAATGTGACGACATTAACTCATGAATGTTGTGATAGTAGATCTGGAATGACATGAATGTGGAATGACAATAAAGTTTATGAATGTGGAATAACATATACAATGCAGACTGAAGATGTAACCCCGGACCTGAGATACTGTGGCAGAGTTCCAAAGCAGATGAAAGGTTGGTGGGTGTGTGTGTGTGATGTCTGTTAAACTGAAAAATGCTCTCGTCTGTCGTGCAAAAGAAACATTGTTACGTACATTCTCTCTCTCTCTCTCTCTCTCTCTCTCTCTCTCTCTCTCTCTCTCTCTCTCTCTCTCTCTCTCTCTCTCTCTCTCTCTCTCTCTCTCTCTCTCTCTCTCTCTCTCTCTCTCCCTTCGGTTTAGACACCCGCGGATTTCTCGATTTCCTCCGCGGTACGTAAAGAGGATGAAGACATATATATCTTCATCTTACAGTCAACATGGGGGTAGGTAATTCCAGGGTATATATATATATATATATATATATATATATATATATATATATATATATATATATATATATATATATCCTTCTTTCCTTCATACTATTCGCCATTTCCCGCAATAGCGAGGCAGCGTTAAGAACAGAGGACTGGGCCTTTGAGGGAATATATATATATATATATATATATATATATATATATATATATATATATATATATATATATATATATATAAATGTGAGTCGTGTGCACGATTGTTGCAAGCCAGGCATTTATACAATCCTGGCGGCTCTGTAAAAACGGTGGGAGTTTTATTTCATTGTGGGCCGGATGTACGAGCGTGTGGTGATGACTGCTTGCCTAGTCTCTCATGGCAGTTTATGGCTCTGTTACGAACGTACGTGTTCGTTGTTACGAACGTACGTGTTCGTTGTTACGAACGTACGTGTTCGTAGTTACGAACCTGCGTGTTCGTAGTTACGAACCTACATGTTAACTACGAACCTACGTGTTCGTTGTTACGAACGTGCGTGTTCGTAGTTACGAACGTACGTGTTCGTAGTTACGAACGTACGTGTTCGTAGTTACGAACGTACGTGTTCGTAGTTACGAACCTACGTGTTCGCAGTTACGAACCTACGTGTTCGTAGTTACGAACGTACGTGTTCGCAGTTACGAACCTACGTGTTCATAGTTACGAACGTACGTGTTCGCAGTTACGAACCTGCGTGTTCGTAGTTACGAACGTACGTGTTCGTAGTTACGAACCTGCGTGTTCATAGTTACGAACCTGCGTGTTCGTAGTTTCGTACGAACCTACGTGTTCGTAGTTACGAACGTACGTGTTCGTAGTTACGAACGTGCGTGTTCGTAGTTACGAACCTGCAGAATTTGTAGGCTCAGGTAATTACCTGGTGACCTGGAAGGTCCCAAAAGATTCCTTGACCTCTCCCACACCTCAAGTCAGGTTGGCTAAGGTTAGCGGTGCATATGTCGCCCTGGGCCGCTAATTAATCATTCTTCAGGTCCCACTGTCAAGTGACCCCGGGGGAGGTCATCCAAGAGGTCATGCTCGCCCCTCCTCACCACCCATCCAGGTTGTGTCATCAGAGACGCAAGGGGCTGTGCGTCGTCCTCCTCCTCCAGCCAAGTCGGGATGAGGGCGTGGCCATCATGTCTTCTTTTGGACCAATCAAGGGGACTTGTGGTCATGAGAGAGAGCCTGAGTGGGCTGGGTGGGATACCAAACCCCTCTAGGCTCAGTGCTTAGGGCCCCCTCACCACGGGGCCTGGGGGCGCCCCGCCCTAGAGCATAGGGCCCGCACCTCCTGAGTTGTAGGGGTGGTTTAATCTTAAACAACAACCACATCCAACAGCTGATTCCTTCAGCGATCACAACCCAGCAAGGTAATGTAGGTTTTTTTCCTTGTCCTCAAACCCCGTAGCCAACGCTGCCCTAGATTGTAAGATGTTTAAGGCTACATCATGTCAGGTCTTGAGTGTAGTGATGTATCATAACGCGTCGTAGAATTGCCCAGCGAATAAGTGTATCTCTTATCGCGTTTCTACAGTCAACTTGTCGTAAAAGGTAAGAGATCCCGTGGTTTAAAATCTTACCTGGAATGTACACTGTGGTATAGTGTGAATGCTATGTGTTTAACGAAAGTGTTTATACCAGTTAATGTCCTTTGTTATCTTGTATTCTTTATTTCTTGTATTTCATGTAGATTTAACCCTGGTGTTTTGCTTTCATCTCATGACGTTAATGTAATGTTATCCAGTGTGCGAAACGAAGTTAATTTACGACCCTGTTTAAGACAGCATCGTAACAGGTAATTGGCGTTCTTGCCAGGAGTTCGTAACCTCTGCTACATGTTTGTGTATTTGGCTTGGATGAGAAAGGAATATGATACCGAGATCTATATAAACAATTATGTCATTCGAAACAGCGCTTCGGTGTGTGTGTGTGTGTGTGTGTGTCTGTGTCTGTGTGTGTGTGTGTGTGTGTGTGTCTGTGTGTGTGTGTGTGTGTGTGTGTGTGTGTGTGTGTGTGTGTGTGTGTGTGTGTGTGTGTGTGTGTGTGTGTGTGTCTGTGTGTGTGTGTGTGTGTCTGTGTGTGTGTGTGTCTGTGGTTTCGTGATGAGTGACCCATGGTTTTTGATATATGTCACTTAAAAAGCAAGCCCCAGGTCATAGTTACCGAGAAAGACATGAGATGGAGGTGGTAGAGAGTGTTCCAAAGCTTGGAGGTGTAGGGAAGGAAACAGTTATCATAACGGCCTACCCTTGAGTTGCCGACGAGACATAACATGCAAAAAAAAATATAGAAATATTCAAAGAGAAATAGACGTCACAAAATTGGTTCGTATGGATACTCAAGGCCTCAGTGGAGAGGCTTCGACAAGTTATCCATCGTTGAATCTACCTCGGCCAAGTCTCCCTCCCTCCCTCAACCACCCTACCTCATTAAACACACACACACACACACACACACAGACACACACACACACACACAGACACACACACAGACACACACACGCACACATACCGAGTCTCCCAGAAGGGAGGATAAAACAAGTCATCACCACCCACCCATTCGTCCAGCCAACAAAGACTCAGTAGAAACCCACCCACTCCTTCCTCCCCTTACACTAGACTACCTCAGTAGAAACCCACTCCTTCCCTCCCCTTACACTAGACTACCTCTGTAGAAACCCACTCTTCCCTCCTCCCCTTACACTAGACTACCTCTGTAGAAACCCACTCCTTCCCTCCCCTTACACTAGACTACCTCTGTAGAAACCCACTCCTTCCCTCCCCTTACACTAGACTACCTCAGTAGAAACCCACTCCTCCTGCCCTTACACTAGACTACCTTTGTAGAAACCCACTCCTCCTCCCTTACACTAGACTACCTCTGTAGAAACCCACTCCTCCCCTCCTTACACTAGACTACCTCTGTAGAAACCCACTCCTTCCCTCCCCTTACACTAGACTACCTCTGTAGAAACCCACTCCTTCCCTCCCCTTACACTAGACTACCTCTGTAGAAACCCACTCCTCCCCTCCTTACACTAGAGTACCTCTGTAGTGAACTCCTCCTCCCTTACACTAGACTACCTCTGTAGAAACCCACTCCTCCCCTCCCCTTACACTAGAGTACCTCTGTAGTGAACTCCTCCTCCCTTACACTAGACTACCTCTGTAGAAACCCACTCCTTCCCTCCCCTTACACTAGACTACCTCTGTAGAAACCCACTCCTCCCCTCCTTACACTAGAGTACCTCTGTAGTGAACTCCTCCTCCCTTACACTAGACTACCTCTGTAGAAACCCACTCCTCCCCTCCTTACACTAGACTACCTCTGTAGAAACCCACTCCTTCCCTCCCCTTACACTAGACTACCTCTGTAGAAACCCACTCCTCCCCTCCTTACACTAGAGTACCTCTGTAGTGAACTCCTCCTCCCTTACACTAGACTACCTCTGTAGTGAACTCCTCCCCTTACACTAGACTACCTCTGTAGAAACCCACTCCTTCCCTCCCCTTACCCTAGACTACCTCTGTAGAAACCCACTCCTCCCCTCCTTACACTAGAGTACCTCTGTAGTGAACTCCTCCTCCCCTACACTAGACTACCTCTGTAGTGAACTCCTCCTCCCTTACACTAGACTACCTCTGTAGAAACCCACTCCTTCCCTCCCCTTACACTAGACTACCTCTGTAGAAACCCACTCCTCCCCTCCTTACACTAGAGTACCTCTGTAGTGAACTCCTCCTCCCTTACACTAGACTACCTCTGTAGAAACCCACTCCTTCCCTCCCCTTACACTAGACTACCTCAGTAGAAACCCACTCCTTCCCTCCCCTTACACTAGACTACCTCAGTAGAAACCCACTCCTCCTGCCCTTACACTAGACTACCTCTGTAGAAACCCACTCCTCCTGCCCTTACACTAGACTACCTCAGTAGAAACCCACTCCTTCCCTCCCCTTACACTAGACTACCTCTGTAGAAACCCACTCCTCCTGCCTTTACACTAGACTACCTCTGTAGTGAACTCCGTTAACTTATCTTCTGTTCCTCGAGTGTGGACCGTCCCCCTCCCACTTCACACACCCCCCCCGCCCACCTCTCTCTCTCTCTCTCTCTCTCTCTCTCTCTCTCTCTCTCTCTCTCTCTCTCTCTTACCCTCCACACCACCCCATACACCCCCCGAAGACACCACCACGCCCCCCCTAATCCTTCCCCCCGTAAATTACTAAGACAAACCACCACAACCACAAGAGAGGGACACACACCTGAGCCAGCGCCGATCTCCAGGATCTTGATGGCGTGGCGCCTCCTGAGCTCAGGGTCGTGGGACACCGCCGACTCCATGGGCGAGAAGAGGTTAGTCTTGAGCTCTTCCAGCTTCACGTCCACCGCCCTGTTCCAGCGGTTCATGAACCAGGCGAATCCCCTGTGTCGACGAGAGGGGAAGACAGGCCTGGTCAGCTGGAGAGAGAGAGAGAGAGAGAGAGAGAGAGAGAGAGAGAGAGAGAGAGAGAGAGAGAGAGAGAGAGAGAGAGGATATGGCATTGGCGGTTCAAAGTGGTTTCTTCACCATACTTACCCCCTAATTAGCGTCATCATACCATTAGTTGAGTGAGGAGCGTTACCGTGTATACTCACACTGCAGTGAGAGCGTTACCGTTTATACTCACACTGCAGTGAGAGCGTTACCGTTTATACTCACACTGCAGTGAGAGCGTTACCGTGTATACTCACACTGCAGTGAGAGCGTTACCGTGTATACTCACACTGCAGTGAGAGCGTTACCGTTTATACTCACACTGCAGTGAGAGCGTTACCGTCTATACTCACACTGCAGTGAGAGCGTTACCGTGTATACTCACACTGCAGTGAGAGCGTTACCGTGTATACTCACACTGCAGTGAGAGCGTTACCGTTTATACTCACACTGCAGTGAGAGCGTTACCGTCTATACTCACACTGCAGTGAGAGCGTTACCGTCTATACTCACACTGCAATGAGGGCGTTAACGTCTATACTCACACTGCAGTGAGAGCGTTACCGTTTATACTCACACTGCAGTGAGAGCGTTACCGTTTATACTCACACTGCAGTGAGAGCGTTACCATTTATACTCACACTGCAGTGAGAGCGTTACCATTTAAACACTAGGAGCACTGAGGAATATGTGGAAAGTTGAGGTCGTCATGTGGGAGGTCGATACATGGGTATGTTCAAAGGTATAGTGGTCCCAGCGATGTTGTGTGGATGCGAGGCAGGGGCTACAGATGAGAATGCGTGGAGGAGATTTGGATACGTGGGATCTAATATGTTTTAGGATGTCATATGCTTCACGGAAGGTAGATTGAGCAGGTAATGGCAGGGTAAGAGAGATGTGAAGTCATAAGAAGAGTTTGGATGAGAGAATAGAAGAGGGTTTATGCTGAAATGGCATGTACATATGAAGGAAATGAAAGAGGAGAAACTGACAACGAGAATATGGGTAAGAAAAAAAAAAAAAGAGGTGGAGGTAAACCATTTTATGCGCTCATCAAAGCTCACTTCGACCTTGTATTCCCTAAGGGGACAAAGCGATCCATGGACTGTACTCCGAAGTTAAGACTACTATGTTCAAGACTCGTGAGTTCGAAGACATTCTTGTGGAGATCGATGCGCACTAAAGGACAGGAATCGAAGATCAAAAGCCAACGGAGCAGTAGCAGTTTGTTGGTGGGTAGAGGATGTGACGCAGACACTTGAGGTAGCAGCGTGTTGGTGGGTAGATGTGACACAGACACTTGAGGCAGCAGCGTGTTGGTGGGTAGAAGATGTGACGCAGACACTTGAGGCAGCAGCGTGTTGGTGGGTAGATGTGACACAGACACTTGAGGCAGCAGCGTGTTGGTGGGTAGAAGATGTGACACAGACACTTGAGGAGATGGGAGGATATGAAAAAATTATTCTGGGTGCTCGGAGGCTGAGCAAGAATAAGGGTGATAGGCGTGCAAAGGACATAAGAGTTAAAACGAGGTGGTATACAGTGGGCGACGTGCTGTCATTAGATTGAACCAGGGACCCCGTACCAAGAGTCCGGTTGTAAACGTGGATTCCTTTTCAGAGGCTATTGTATAGCCCAAGACTGCGCTACGTGCAGCAGCAGAGAAGTGATGGACGCCTTGGAGGTAACTAAGTTCTTTGAGGACTTTGTACTCCCTCTGGTGACCCTTCACTCGCAGTGTAACCTTATTTAGCCTGAGTCCTGTAACACACACAGTGTATATATATTCTTTATACGTATTCGCTATTTCCCGCGTTAGCGGGGAAGCGTCAAGAGTAGATGACTGAGCCCCATAGGAAAAAAATCCTCACTTGGCTCCCCTTCTCTGTTCCCTCTTTTGGAAAAGTAAAACAGGAGGGGAGGATTTCCAGCGCCACCGCTCTTTCCCCTTTTAGTCGCCTTCTACGACACGCAGGGAATACGTTGGTTCTCCTCTATCCCCAAGGATTATATATATATATATATATATATATATATATATATATATATATATATATATATATATATATATATATATATATATATATATATATATATAAAACAAAGCTCAAGGGTAAAGGTAAAGAATGATTTGGAAATCTCTTAGGAGTAAAGTCAAGGGTTGGTGAGAGGACAAGAGCTAAGGAAGGAGTATCACGGTTCCCGAAGCAGGCGTTGTGGGAGTATGTGAAAGAGTGTATGGAAGTGAATTATACACTGATGTGGGTACAAATGAAAGTGGATAGCAAGAGATGGGTGATTATTAGTGCTTATGCACCTGGCCATGAGAAGAAAGGTCATGATAGGCAAGTGTTTTGGAAGCTGAGTGTGTCAGCAGTTTTCATGTACGAGACCGGGTATTGGTGATGGGTGATTTAAATGCAAAGGTGAGCAATGTGGCAGTTGAGGGTATAAGTAAGGGGCATGGGGGCATTCTATAATATGAACGGAAATGGTGAACGCTTGTGGAGTCGTGTGCTGAAAATAGACAGGTGATTGGGATTACCATGTTTATGTATATGAGCAGGAGAGATTGTCAGTAAGCATTACTGGATTACATATCAGTTAATACGCGTGTAAAAGAGAGACTTTTGGATATCAATGTGCTAAGAGGGGCAGCTGTTGATGTTTGATCACTATCTTGTGGACGCAAGGGTGAAATTTTGTAGAGGTTTTAGGCCACGAGGAAAGCTTATCGGTGAGAGGAGAGCAGTGAAAGAAAGTAAGATTAGAAAGGAGACTTGTATAAAGAAATGCCACCGCCTGCTATATATCGCATGTCTCGCAAGCACAGACAATTGCTGGAACTACTGTTCCTTCAAACATACCCATTTTTGCTCTCCAAGAAAACGTTCTCTCCTTCCACACATTCTTCATCGCTCCCAGAACCTTCACCCCCTAATCCACTTTGTGACTCACTCCCGCTTCCGTGGTTCCATTTGCTACCAAGTCCACTCCCAGATATCTAAAACACTTCCTTTCCTCTATTTTTTCCCCCTTTTAAATTTACATCCCAATTAACTTGTCTCTTAAGCTATTAAACCTGATAACCTTGCTCTTATTCACATTTACTCTCAACTTTCTCCTTTCACAAACTTTTCCAAACTCAGTCACCAACCTCTGCAGTCTATCTCTGGAATCAACCACCAGGGCTGTATCATCGGCGAACAACTGACTCACTTCCCAGGCCCTCTTATCACCAACAGAGCGCATAGTCGCCCATCTCTCTAAACCTCTGGCACTTTCCTCCGTAAACACCCCATCCATAAACAAATTAAACAACCATAGGGACATTACACACCCCTGCCGTAGCACAGCACCAATCACTCTCCTCTCTTCCTACTCGTACATCCTTGATAAAAACATTTCACTGCTTTTAGCCGCTTACCTCCCTCACCATATATTCTTTAGACCTTCCACAAAGCATCTCTATCAACTTTATCATATGCGCTCTCATGACACATAAATGCTACATACAAATCCATGTTTTTCTAAGATTCTCTCATATTCTTACGAGTTCGCTCGCTGTCTTCCATTCCCAACGCCACCCCGACCCATAGAAAATATGACAAATGCATAAAAGAAAAATAAGTAATGATACATGCATTCTCCCCCACCTGATCGCCGCCACCTGCGTCAGCGAGGTATCCCTACGAAACAGACGAAGAAAGGCCACATTCGTTCACGTCTAGACACGAGCTGTCATGTGTATTATGCCGAAGCTACAACCTCTATGCACCTTCTGGCCCCATAGACCTCTCCATGGTTTACCCAGAGCGTTTCATCCGCCCTGGTTCAGTCCATTGACAGCACGTTGACCCAAGTATACCACATCGTTCCAATTCACTATATATCATATATATATATATATATATATATATATATATATATATATATATATATATATGTGTGTGTGTGTGTGTGTGTGTGTGTGTGTGTGTGTGTGTGTGCGTTACAAAAGCATTATGTAATGGATAGATTTTGGGCAAATATTTTGCAGGTTAATGACTACCTGAAAACTTGAGTAATTACCATGGAAGCCTCATCGAAATTCACCAAGTACAAGTAAAAAAGGGAGTTGGAATTTATGTAAAGAAGGACTAGATAAAGGAAAGGTATTGGAATGGATAGGTTAGTGGAGAGGGGAGAGGAGGCAGTAGAATGAAGAAAAGAGAATAGAAGATACGGACATAATGGGTGAGGTAAAAGAAGGAAAATAATAATAATAATAATAATGATACAGGATGGAATAGAATTGGGGTAAGGGAACACATGTGGTTTGTCTCTACTGCTGTTTTCTACTCTTCCTGATGTAACAGCAGACGTGAACCTGTTCGTAAATATGTCAAGAGTAAACCACCATACTTTACAGAACTTGGCAACAGACAGCGAAGCCTAGCCTAGCCATGTCTCCCATGATCACGTACTCCTTCGTGGTCGTTGGGGTGGCCCAGAACCGTATTTATGACAGCTAAAAATATGTCAGCTTTGCTGCCGCGTTTGCTACACTAACCTTTGGCGTAAGCTGGGCCAGCATTTCTTCATTATGCAGAGGGAAACCACTCCACACACTAGCGTTATCATATTGTTGGAAATCCATGTTATGAGAGAAGCCTCGTCTTCCATGGCGGCGGGTAAGATGCACTGTTTACGTCACCCTCTATGCCTCACTCGCCACTTGCACTCCCGTCTCTTAAATGTTATTTAACTAATGTGAAGGTCACTTTTGAGCGGTGTATTCAGTAGACGTTTTACGGGGGGAGAAGATGGCGGCGTCGCGCTCACTAACCCCCCTAGCGATGTCAGACCGACAACTGAGGCCCAGTCGTTGCGACGTCGACTTCGAGTCGATGTGGTGGTGCACCTCGAGCCCGCCCAGCCAATGAGCCTTTAGCGGCAACTCACAGTTGCCGCTCAACCTGTTTGTGTGAGGGAGGAGGAAGCACCACTTGGCGCCACCCGTACAGACACACGAACGTACAACACCAACCTGTTGCCACCGACCACACTCCTATATTTATTAATAGTCCCCCAGACACACACACACACACACACACACACATACCAGAGTAGGGGAAAGAGTGAGGTAGTTTTGAGGTGGTGTTCTCTCTCGCTTTATGCAACACACGGACATGACGTGAACGGCTTGTGAAGTTTTGCATCCTGTCCACTGCAGCTGAACCTGCCTTGGCAGCAGGGGACCTCAACGACGATTCTTTTTTTTTTCCTTTTTTTATCATTTTCTTTTACGAGGTGATGTGCCACAACATCGTTACGCGTCTGGGGAGGGAAAAAAACGGGGGTAGGGAGGGACGCTGCTGCTGGGGGTGAGTTTGGTCGTGGGAATGTGACGTTTAGAAAGCAATGGGGGAAGATATTAGTGGTTCTGAGGGCCTAGGGGTAAAGAAAGCCCCGATCAGGAACTCACCTGGCTTGATAAAAACCATAGATGTTGTGGGTAAATAATTCAATTGTTTATTCAATAGTCTACAGAGGTATGGGAATTAGATTGTTTATCGATAGTCTACAGAGGTGTAGATAGTCTAGACAAAAGTCGGACCATGGGATGATGATGATGGGAGCATTTTGTGATGTTACTGTACAGTAAGGAAATAGATGCGTGATAACAGTATCAGTAAAGTAGCCGATTGATGAGACGACCTCATTGTTATACCTCCCACGTATTCCCTGCATGTCGTAGAAGGCGACTAAAAAGGGGAAGGAGCAGGGGACGAAATCCTCCCCTCTAGTTTTTAATTTTCCAAAAGAAGGAACAGAGAAGGAGGCCAAGTGAGGATATATATATATATATATCCCGCAAGAGAGTTTTACTTCGCTGGACTCCGGCCATGTTCCATATATCTCTGCTGTGTTCCCTTGCTTTCTCAGACCCTACATTTCTGCCGCTGGTCCGACCCACTGTATAAGTCCCTCGCAACTGTTCATCATCACTTCATCCATGCATATCCCGTGGATGCTGTCTGTCTTCCTATGCGGAGCTGCGCAAGTATGATGTAGCCAGAAGTTTGAGATAGATATTTCAGTTTTAGCGGGTGAACCTATTACACTGGGCACCACCCCCAGATACTGTGGGTATTTCCCCGCAAAAGAAAGGACTGTACATTTACACCCCCTGAGAAACAAGATATGAAACGCAGGTTTTTTTTTGAGACGTGCAACCACACTGCGCTGTATAATGTTGCCAAGAGACGCTAACATTTCAAGAGACAGTTTCATTTCCCTCCGTGAATTAATTATTCTGCATCGTCCATAACGTGGATAATATGTATCAAAGGTTATATCCAACATATGTAATCGAAATAATGGTAAGAAATAGTGATAGAATAACATTTGATGTTATTCTAGTTCATGAATATCTTCACGACGAAAAATTTTTCGGCTAGGATAATCGTTTCTGCGTACGCTTTCACTCGCCATTATTTCGCTTGTTTTATTGTAACTTTCTGCTCCTACCCCCAACTCGCAAAGGAAGTAACTTACATTATTAGCTTTATAATATTGCTCGTCCAGGAATCTAAAGTGAGAGAGGAGACCGTGTGTGTGTCGCGTTGGTACATGGGACGAAGTTAAACTGTTTAGGTTAACCCTGTGAAGACGGGCGGGCTAAGACTGCCAGCAAGAGAGCCAGAGGCAGTTTGAAAATGAGGTGCTGGTTTATTTATCCAAGTCTGCAAGAACCTTTAAAGAGGAAAGCATTGCCGTCTTGTGAGGGTGGGGGGAAAAGGCAGATGAACGAGCTATGCACTGATGTATATCATGAGAATATATATATATATATATATCGAGACAGACTTCCCCAGAACTTTTAAAGGGGAAGTAAATGTTTATAGTTGTGTTACTGGAGTGATAGTTTTCATGCATGGTGTTTTTGACAAGAAAATAGTGAAGTTGGAGAAAAATGTAGCTTAGACATTGAAGCTTATTGATACAGTGGTGAAATTGATGAGAACTGCTATTGACGTTTGTGTGAATAAATTGTACATTTCCTTTTCCATAGCCAGAGGTTGAACCATTATGTGACATTCATTTTTTCATTCATTTTAAGCTAAAAGTTTGTTTTCTAAATTGTTTCTTACATTTTTCATATGTATATATATGTATGTGTGTGTGTGTGTGTGTATGTGCGTATGTGTGTGTATGTGTGTGTGTGTGTGTATGTATATATATATGTATATTATCCCTGGGGATAGGGGTGAAAGAATACTTCCCACGTATTCCTCGCGTGTCGTAGAAAGCGACTAGAGGGGACGGGAGCGGGGGGCCGGAAATCCTCCCCTCCTTGTATTAACTTTCTAAAATGGGAAACAGAAGAAGGAGTCACGCGGGGAGTGATCATCCTCCTCGAAGGCTCAGAGTGGGGTGCCTAAATGTGTGTGGATGTAACCAAGATGTGAAAAAAGGAGAGATAGGTAGTATGTTTGAGGAAAGGAACCTGGATGTTTTGGCTCTGAGTGAAACGAAGCTCAAGGGTAAAGGGGAAGAGTGGTTTGGAAATGTCTGGGGAGTGAAGTCAGGGGTTAGTGAGAGGACAAGAGCAAGGGAAGGAGTAGCAATACTCCTGAAACAGGAGTTGTGGGAGTATGTGATAGAATGTAAGAAAGTAAATTCTCGATTAATATGGGTAAAATTGAAAGTTGATGGAGAGAGGTGGGTGATTATTGGTGCATATGCACCTGGGCATGAGAAGAAAGATCATGAGAGGCAAGTGTTTTGGGAGCAGCTGAATGAGTGTGTTAGCGGTTTTGATGCACGAGACCGGGTTATAGTGATGGGTGATTTGAATGCAAAGGTGAGTAATGTGGCAGTTGAGGGAATAATTGGTATGCATGGGGTGTTCAGTGTTGTAAATGGAAATGGTGAAGAGCTTGTAGATTTATGTGCTGAAAAAGGACTGATGATTGGGAATACCTGGTTTAAAAAGCGAGATATACATAAGTATACTTATGTAAGCAGGAGAGATGGCCAGAGAGCGTTATTGGATTACGTGTTAATTGACAGGCGTGCGAAAGAGAGACTTTTGGATGTTAATGTGCTGAGAGGTGCAACTGGATGGATGTCTGATCATTATCTTGTGGAGGCTAAGGTGAAGATTAGTATGGGTTTTCAGAAAAGAGGAGTGAATGTTGGGGTGAAGAAGGTGGTGAGAGTAAGTGAGCTTGGGAAGGAGACCTGTGTGGGGAAGTACCAGGAGAGACTGTGTACAGAATGGAAAAAGGTGAGAACAATGGAAGTAAGGGGAGTGGGGGAGGAATGGGATGTATTTAGGGAATCAGTGATGGATTGCGCAAAAGATGCTTGTGGCATGAGAAGAGTGGGAGGTGGGCTGTTTAGAAAGGGTAGTGAGTGGTGGGATGAAGAAGTAAGAGTATTAGTGAAAGAGAAGAGAGAGGCATTTGGACGATTTTTGCAGGGAAAAAATGCAATTGAGTGGGAGAAGTATAAAAGAAAGAGACAGGAGGTCAAGAGAAAGGTGCAAGAGGTGAAAAAAAGGGCAAATGAGAGTTGGGGTGAGAGACTATCAGTAAATTTTAGGGAGAATAAAAAGATGTTCTGGAAGGAGGTAAATAGGGTGCGTAAGACAAGGGAGCAAATGGGAACTTCAGTGAAGGGCGTAAATGGGGAGGTGATAACAAGTAGTGGTGATGTGAGAAGGAGATGGAATGAGTATTTTGAAGGTTTGTTGAATGTGTCTGATGACAGAGTGGCAGATATAGGGTGTTTTGGTCGAGGTGGTGTGCAAAGTGAGAGGGTTAGGGAAAATGATTTGGTAAACAGAGAAGAGGTAGTAAAAGCTTTGCGGAAGATGAAAGCCGGCAAGGCAGCAGGTTTGGATGGTATTGCAGTGGAATTTATTAAAAAAGGGGGTGACTGTATTGTTGACTGGTTGGTAAGGTTATTTAATGTATGTATGACTCATGGTGAGGTGCCTGAGGATTGGCGGAATGCGTGCATAGTGCCATTGTACAAAGGCAAAGGGGATAAGAGTGAGTGCTCAAATTACAGAGGTATAAGTTTGTTGAGTATTCCTGGTAAACTATATGGGAGGGTATTGATTGAGAGGGTGAAGGCATGTACAGAGCATCAGATTGGGGAAGAGCAGTGCGGTTTCAGAAGTGGTAGAGGATGTGTGGATCAGGTGTTTGCTTTGAAGAATGTATGTGAGAAATACTTAGAAAAGCAAATGGATTTGTATGTAGCATTTATGGATCTGGAGAAGGCATATGATAGAGTTGATAGAGATGCTCTGTGGAAGGTATTAAGAATATATGGTATGGGAGGCAAGTTGTTAGAAGCAGTGAAAAGTTTTTATCGAGGATGTAAGGCATGTGTACGTGTAGGAAGAGAGGAAAGTGATTGGTTCTCAGTGAATGTAGGTTTGCGGCAGGGGTGTGTGATGTCTCCATGGTTGTTTAATTTGTTTATGGATGGGGTTGTTAGGGAGGTAAATGCAAGAGTCCTGGAAAGAGGGGCAAGTATGAAGTCTGTTGGGGATGAGAGAGCTTGGGAAGTGAGTCAGTTGTTGTTCGCTGATGATACAGCGCTGGTGGCTGATTCATGTGAGAAACTGCAGAAGCTGGTGACTGAGTTTGGTAAAGTGTGTGGAAGAAGAAAGTTGTGAGTAAATGTGAATAAGAGCAAGGTTATTAGGTACAGTAGGGTTGAGGGTCAAGTCAATTGGGAGGTGAGTTTGAATGGAGAAAAACTGGAGGAAGTGAAGTGTTTTAGATATCTGGGAGTGGATCTGTCAGCGGATGGAACCATGGAAGCGGAAGTGGATCATAGGGTGGGGGAGGGGGCGAAAATTTTGGGAGCCTTGAAAAATGTGTGGAAGTCGAGAACATTATCTCGGAAAGCAAAAATGGGTATGTTTGAAGGAATAGTGGTTCCAACAATGTTGTATGGTTGCGAGGCGTGGGCTATGGATAGAGTTGTGCGCAGGAGGATGGATGTGCTGGAAATGAGATGTTTGAGGACAATGTGTGGTGTGAGGTGGTTTGATCGAGTAAGTAACGTAAGGGTAAGAGAGATGTGTGGAAATAAAAAGAGCGTGGTTGAGAGAGCAGAAGAGGGTGTTTTGAAATGGTTTGGGCACATGGAGAGAATGAGTGAGGAAAGATTGACCAAGAGGATATATGTGTCGGAGGTGGAGGGAACGAGGAGAAGAGGGAGACCAAATTGGAGGTGGAAAGATGGAGTGAAAAAGATTTTGTGTGATCGGGGCCTGAACATGCAGGAGGGTGAAAGGAGGGCAAGGAATAGAGTGAATTGGAGCGATGTGGTATACAGGGGTTGACGTGCTGTCAGTGGATTGAATCAAGGCATGTGAAGCGTCTGGGGTAAACCATGGAAAGCTGTGTAGGTATGTATATTTGCGTGTGTGGACGTGTGTATGTACGTGTGTATGGGGGTTGGGCCATTTCTTTCGTCTGTTTCCTCGCGCTACCTCGCAAACGCGGGAGACAGCGACAAAGTATAAAAAAAAAAAAAAATATATATATATATATATATATATATATATATATATATATATATATATATATATATATATATATATATATATATATATAGGTTCCTGTAGCTTTCCATTGAGCACGACAGCACGACCCTTGGGTATGATGGCCCCATATGTAGGGTCAGGTTAATGGTCGTGTTTTAGTTCTCAAAGGTCATCATAACCGTTTTCTTCAGGTCGTATGATTTTTATTTAGGAAACCATCATGTTCAGGAAACGCCATGTTGAAAAAGGAAAGCTTGTCTGAAGTATTCGTTCATGTATACAAACGATATGAATTGGTCATATCCGTTTTAGGTCAGGATAAGTAATTTCAAAATTATGAAATCGATGAGAGAAGTAATTTCAAAATTATGAAATCGATGAGAGAAGTAATTTCAAAATTATGTGAAGCGAGTTTTTTTTTTATTAACTGTGATGTTTCTCTTTGAAGTCAGGTGGCATCATGTGATATGACAACGTGTGGGAACGCCCATAAGCTAACTCTTAAAGCATAAGAAACAACCATGTTTTCGTTATAATTGACTGAAAAGTTTGGGTGAGGAGT
Source organism: Panulirus ornatus (assembly GCF_036320965.1). Taxonomy (NCBI): domain Eukaryota; kingdom Metazoa; phylum Arthropoda; class Malacostraca; order Decapoda; family Palinuridae; genus Panulirus; species Panulirus ornatus. The sequence continues at coordinate 47,880,752 of NC_092234.1, read as the reverse complement.
TTTCTTGGCTATGAAAAGTTTGGGTGAGGAGTTTTCTTGGTATAGGCTACCACATGAACATTCTGTAGAGTTTACTTCGAGGGTTGTGGAAGAATTTCGTAGCCTAGTGTGCATACCATGTAGCCATGAACGTATTACTTGCTTTTACTGAGTCAAAGAAAAAAGAAAATCCCTGAAACGTTTGAGGGTTTACTTCTTCAAGGAAACACCAAAGGTAAACTAAATCACAAAAGAAACTCAGAAGGGGAAGCAAGAAGAGATGGCTTGACCAGTCAATGTTACTACAATTTAGTCCTACGTAGGGAGATTAAGTTAGCTAATAACTAAACAGGCAAATGATAGCGGAAGGTTATCGTTTGATGGTTTGTGGGAAGAACAGCTTATCATGATCACAAGTGCCCAGGAGGACAGGCAGTTCACATGAAAGATTATAAGACAAATAGCGTATATTAATATAACGTTAGAAATGCATGACAAGTTGGTAAGCTTCAGGTAGGGTTGCCATGAGTCACAACAGTGAATAGAATGAACGACAAGTTATCATATTACTACGTTATAGAAAAAAGGAGATAATTTTCTTTTTAAATGACGTTTGATGATGCTCATTGATTCACCACAATTAGATAAACACAAAGCAGAAAGTTATGACCTTGGAGAAAGATTATTTTGGCATGAAGATTTTGTATGTGTGTGTGTGTGTGTGTTGCCGATCTGGCACATGCGAGAGATGGGGTTGTGAACAGGCTAGCTTGGCTGGCCTTGTGTGCCAGGAGGAAAGAATATGTAGCATGTATAATACATATCACCTTTATGTATTGTATGGGGAAGGTATTACACTAGTGGGGCCCCATCTGTTGACCCTCCTCTATCATACAACTTGGTAATCAAACCTCTATGCTGTTCGAAGTTTATTTTTTTTATTCCCTCATTCATATTATTTGTCATTCAATATAAAAGTAATTCTTATCATTTAACAAGTTTCTTGCTTAGTTTCACGTAATGTCCTCTGGTTGCTCTATCCCTACATCTCTCTCTCTATTATTTAACCAAGTTTGTCGTGTGAATATTGATGATAATCAATATATATATATATATATATATATATATATATATATATATATATATATATATATATATATATATCTCAAACTGAAACATCATGATAAAACTCATATATTTCATTTGATTCATATATTTCATTCACGTCATTAAAAATAAAGTTTATATGAAAGTTCTGAGTAATGTTTATGTTATAATCTTTTTCAGGAATGAATAATAAACAAGAAAGTAATTTCCGTCAGCTTTTGGGTTCAAAGTCTCGAACTGTTCGAACCTCTTCACTCACATGAGGTTCGTTCGTTCGGTCATACGAATCATCAGCTCCGTATCTTGTTAGCCAAGTGTCAGTGCGGGAGAAGCTGTCAGTGTTGGGAGAGATTGTGACAGGATTCTATGTAAACATCTGAGATGTGGACGTCGATATCGAAGAATACAAATGCATCCAGTCAGTGTTATTGGCAGTCAAGTGTGTGTGTGTGTGTGAGTATTTAATGGCTTCGCGTCCATTTGTTTACATTTGGCTTTCTGGGTTAGGTGTTCATAGGCAGTTTACTGAATGCATCAAATTGTGTATACTTCTTATTTAACCAAGTTTGTCGTGTGAGTATTGATGATATTCAGTTATATATATATATATATATATATATATATATATATATATATATATATATATATATATATATATATATATATAATTTGTTGCAGTGTCACCATGAATTTGCTGTATGACAAATGAATAAATAGATAAATGAATGATACCGGAAAACCTTGTTAGGTAAAGTTTTTCGGTAAACAACCGAGTGATTTCACCCAAAATATTGTCATTTATGTATTATTTATTTGACACTCATCTTTCGACTCATCTTACCCGTGATACTGTATATCTTGAACAAATATTCCCTTTTCTATGAAAATGAGAAAAAAAATATTGTGAAATCAAGTAGCATAAATATATATATTTGTGCTTAACTGCGATCTTACTTGTAATACACTTCGAACGCCCTATTTTCTTATTTTTTTTTTTTTTTTAGCACAGAATCCATGCGGATGCTGCTATCTGTAGCTAGTATTATATGTCTGTTGTTGAAATAAATGGCCGTCAACAACTATAGGCCATTTAAGAATGAATCTGCTTAATACTTCGAACTTCACGAATGACAGCTTTGAATGTGGGGAGGGATCAGATAAAACATTATTGTTGTCACTTTCTCTAACATCTCGAGGGGGAAAAAACAACATAAAACACTATTGTTGTCACTTTCTCTAACATCTTGAGAGGGGGAAAAAATCAGATAAAACAGTATTGTTGTCACTTTCTCTAACATCTTGAGAGGGAAGAAAACAACATAAAACATTATTGTTGTCACTTTCTCTAACATCTTGAGGGGGGAAAGAAAACAACATAAAACACTATTGTTGTCACTTTCTCTAACATCTTGAGGGGGGAAAGAAAACAACATAAAACACTATTGTTGTCACTTTCTCTAACATCTTGAGGGGGGAGAAACAACATAAAACAGTATTGTTGTCACTTTCTCTAACATCTTGAGGGGGAAGAAACAACATAAAACAGTATTGTTGTCACTTTCTCTAACATCTTGAGGGGGAAGAAACAACATAAAACAGTATTGTTGTCACTTTCTCTAACATCTTGAGGGGGGGAAAGAAAACATAAAACATTATTGTTGTCACTTTCTCTAACATCTTGAGGGGGAAGAAACAACATAAAACAGTATTGTTGTCACTTTCTCTAACATCTTGAGGGGGAAGAAACAACATAAAACAGTATTGTTGTCACTTTCTCTAACATCTTGAGGGGGAAGAAACAACATAAAACATTATTGTTGTCACTTTCTCTAACATCTTGAGGGGGAAGAAACAACATAAAACATTATTGTTGTCACTTTCTCTAACATCTTGAGAGGGGGAAGAAAACAACATAAAACATTATTGTTGTCACTTTCTCTAACATCTTGAGGGGGAAGAAACAACATAAAACAGTATTGTTGTTACTTTCTCTTAACATCTTAGAGTAACAATTCCATGTTGACATTCCACATGCCTTAGCAAGTTAAGCTACGCTTAACTTTCCAATACTTTGTGTGGTCAGGAATGCTGACAGTATAGCCTTTTGTGTTGCCAGTCTGATTTTGGTCAAGTAGAGAGATGTACAGGACGCTGTAGGTAAGAAATGTTGAAAAAAAAAAATTATCTTATTTATATTTCTCGACATAATATTAGAATTTTCGTTGTAATTTTAATTACCTCGAATTTCAAGGGTAGGATAATTACACGCAAGGGTAGAATACTTAATGTTACAAGATGGTTATTGTGTCACTGTAATTAGTTAGACGTTAATTATTTCTACGTTAACGTTATGTTTTAATGATAAAGAAGCATATGGTCCTTCTTCAACTGTGACGTAAACAAATAACAGGGAATATTATTTCTTCAGTGTACGTGACATTCTTCTTTTCACTCGCCTTCCTCGGTATTTATTTGCGTCTTGTTCATGAGTGTGAGAAGCGTTGCCGTTGTATTACAGTCCAGGATAATGAACGGAGTCATGTAGAATCCCTACAGATGACCGGCCATGAGAAATGCTGTCAAAACTTGTAAATAAATTAAGTTGGTTTCGTTCCACAGTGTCCCATCACAGGAAATAGTCCATGTAATTTTCTGTTAACTAGAATAAGGTCCATATGTTTGTTGTATGGACTTTCTTTATTACATATCTATTTTTGGTCCCTCTTTGCATTTAGGTCAAGTTAGATGACTCACATATTTTGTTTATATATATTTTGTTTATTGTTTATATCTCTCGGGCTCGTAACCGTAATTTCAGAATGTATCATATATTTTCGATCGTTTTTGATTAACTTTATTTCACATTCATCGAATATTTCAACATCTGATAGATGAGTGAATGATTATTTTTTCAGTAGATATCAGAGAGTTAGTGTCATGAAATCTAGTTTTAATACGTATATATGTACGTAGAAATATTGAAATCAAACATATCCCAATTAATGAAAGTGACATTTGGTTACATTGGCCTGCATACTGTAATGGGTAACTTCATAACAAATAATGGGTCGAAAGTGCTACTTTGGGAACAAATAATGGGTCGAAAGTGCTACTTTGGGCTGACCCCCACACAGGCCATGAAAGGAAAATGAGTCAAATCACATCATTGAAGTACACTGGAATCTTTCAGTAAGTACGAAGAACATTATTTAGCTTAATGAAGTTACTGAAGTACGATGTCGAACGCTGAAATCAAGCGAAGGCTAACCTAACCTAACCTAACCTAACCTAACCTAACCAAACCTAACCTAACCTAACCTAACCTAACCTAACCAAACCTAACCTAACCTAACCTAACCAAACCTAACCTAACCTAACCTAACCAAACCTAACCTAACCTAACCTAACCTAACCTAACCTAACCTAACCAAACCTAACCTAACCTAACCAAACTTAGGAAATCGAGATTAAACGATATGAAACGGTTCATCTCCATTTGCTTGTATACTGAGCCATCAGCCTGCAGTGAAATGTGTAGGTTAATTCGTTGAATCATTTAGTTTACATTTATATAGATTAAGCTTTTTTTTACATGTCTTATGAACGCTCAAGCGTAAGCTTTTTATATGTCTTATGAACGCTCAAGCGTAGCGTATACTTTGTTTCTTTAACTTCTGCCTTCCGGATCAAATAACTTTAGCTCATTTAGCTTACGAAAACTGCTTTGTTAGTAGCTACTACAAATTTAGGTGGAAAAACAGGGGGTCGCCTTTTACCGCAGATTTCAAACTTGATGTAAGGTATTTGTAGGTGTACTGGTGGTGTATAATAATTATTTCTCCCCTGCCAAAGGAATATATATATATATATATATATATGTATATATATATATATATATATATATATATATATATATATATATATATATATATATATATATATATATATACTTCCCACGTTTTCCCTGCGTGTCGTAGAAGGCGACTAAAAGGGAAGGGAGCGGGGGGCTGGAAATCCTCCCCTCTTTTTTTTTTTTTTTTTTCCAAAGGAAGGAACAGAGAAGGGAGCTGGATGAGGATGTTTCCCCAGAGGCCCAGTCCTCTGTTCTTAACGCTACCTCGGTGACGCGGGAAATGGCGAATAGTATGAAAGAATATATATATATATGTATATATATATATATATATATATATATATATATATATATATTTTTTTTTTTTTTTTTCATACTATTCGCCATTTCCCGCATTAGCGAGGTAGCGTTAAGAACAGAGGACTGGGCCTTTGAGGGAATTCCTCACATGGCCCCCTTCTCTGTTCTTTCTTTTGGAGGAAAAAAAAAAACAGAGGGGAGGATTTCCAGCCCCCCGCTCCCTTCCCTTTTAGTCGCCTTCTACGACACGCAGGGAATACGTGGGAAGTATTCTGTCTCCCCTATCCCCAGGGATATATATATATATATATATATATATATATATATATATATATATATATATATATATATATCTTTTCTTTTTTCATCTTTCAAACTATTCGCCATTTCCCGCATTAGCGAGGTAGCGTTAAGAACAGAGGACTGGGCCTTTGAGGGAATACCCTCACCTGGCCCAATTCTCTGTTCCTTCTTTTGAAAAAAAAAAAAAAAAAAAAAAAAAGAGGTAGGTATGGCAAGCAGCTCAGGAACGTTGTTGATAATGCTAGGCTAGCAAGAGCACCGACAAATTACCTGATAAACATTTTAAGAATAGTTCTTTTTTTTTTATTTGTTTGCTCCACAGTCTTTGATAAGCTCCTGTCTTCTTTGATAATGTAGTGCGCATAATTGCATTGCTCTTTTGTTTTTATCAAAGACATGGAGGGGATCATTGGCCTTATTAAGGTTAAGTTTGGCGGGGGAAGTGAATGTCATCATTATCGTTATTATCGTATAATTGTCGTTATGATTATTTATATACCTCATCATTTAGCGCACACAGGTATACAATATCTCCTACACACACACACACACACACACACACACACACACACACACACACACACACACATACACCTGCATACACACATACACGGTAAGACGTAATAGCAAAGTAGTATAAGACTTTCGGTTGCATATATATATATATATATATATATATATATATATATATATATTTTTTTTTTTTTTCCATACTATTCGCCATTTCCCGCGATAGCGAGGTAGCGTTAAGAACAGA
>NC_092234.1:47841953-47869453 GCF_036320965.1 Panulirus ornatus | reverse complement strand
TGCAATTTGGTTTTGAATTGTGTGGCTCTCTAAGTCTGTACAATTGCGCGAGCTCCGCTCTCTCAGTAGCCGCTCTAGGTTGAATGTGATGGTTCATTCGTAGGTGAACATCACAATTTACGCCCAGTACAGTGTTGGTATGTGAGATAGGTATGGGGTTAAATGACGGTGTATACGGGAGTGTAGGTAAACAGTACTTATGGTGTATCTCCGACGTACGTTAAAGTAGGATATGTTAGATTTTGGCAGGATTTGACTCAATTCCCAAAGCGAAACGTGGTCAATTTCGTGTGGGGTTCTACTGGTTAAAAGTGTGTGAGGGTTCTGGCTCTAATCATTTGAGTAACGTCATCTGCATATTGGAGAGTGATGGGAGTCTGGGTGTGTAGGATTGGGAAGATCATTTGAGTAGAGTGTGTAAAGAGTGTGTGTGTGTGTGTGTGTGTGTGTGTGTTTTTGGGGGGGAGCAGCAACGAGCCTTGAGGTACACCGGCGTTGAAGGGAAGGGGGTAAGGAGTAGTAGTTTAAACAAGAGTTTCTGTGTATTTAATTCTGGGTTTCCCCCTGTTACTAAGATGATTGGAAAGACGTTGAATGGTGGGTCGTGGGAGTTGAAATTGGGTGCTTAGTTTGTTTACGTCAAGCCACCGTACCATGGCTAGGCTAGGCCTACATCATTTATATACCCAAGGAATTAAGGTATACAGTATCGTGGTCAAAAATCTGCATCAGCTACCGATTCATCTTCATTTTAGTAAGAGGGTGAGCCAATCCACATTCCCCAGTCGTGGCCATGTCGAGTGAAGGGTGGGACAAGTGAAGATGAAGAGAAAAGGAACATGAAATGCAGATAGGCTTGATCAAATACGAGCTCCGGGTTTTCCAAAGTAGGAAAGATGTTATGAATTCCATAACTTCGCAGTTTGTGAGGAGGAACGAAGGTGTTCTTTTTACCTTACTGCTACTAATTTCTTCCACAATCTTCGCTCTTAAAATACACTTAGCATAATTAAAGTGTTATTCTTCTGCCTAGTGTGATAACAGACTTCTCATTTAAAACGCCAATTAACCATGGAATGCCACTGTCTGTTTCACTTTCATGAAATTAGATTGTAAGATGTATTACCCTTCATTTAAAAAGAGTATTTAAGGCTCCATCATTCACCAGGTGAGTGGCGTAAACAACCTGTGCGCTGGTGCCAAATATACTAAGGGGGAAAGTTAGGAAGACGATATTGTCCTGTAAACAAAGAACTGGCAACACCGGCGTCACATACGTGACAATTCTGGGTATAATTAAACTTTACTAATACCCAAACCCTTCATAATGATTAATTATTAAATTGGTGTACTCCATAGGGCACCTGATGCATTGTATTTTATCCTCAGAAGAAGCTGGTTTTACTATAATTCTGTGTATATAGTTTGGGACGAAGTGCAGGGTTGCCTGTCATTTGCCAAGGTCATTTGAAGCTGTCAACATTAAAAGCGACATCCACTTAACGAGTACTCTATAACACCTTATAATAGTGTTAAGGATGATTCGAAAACCTACATCCACACTCTCACCGACCATGTGTTTATAGTGAATCAAACGGGTTTCCTGTCCATCCGTTACAACAGGGCACAGTTACCGACCCATGGATGGATGTAACTGAATAACCCTTTGTGACATTGCCAGTTGTCGACAACCAGTTCATTTAACTAGTACCATTTTGTTCCTCAGTCTTATTATTATTACCTACAGACCTTTTTTTTTTTCCCCTACCCGAGTTTTCTTACCGAACTCATAACAAAACACGCGCGAAATCTGTTCGTCTTCAACTGACTCTGATATTCTTGGTTTGCGTCGTACTGCGCTTGCGCGCCATGTCTGGTCAGAATTGTGACCGGATACTTTGGGATTGACTCTTATCTTGTCTTCAGGCGAAGGGTAGCGAGTCTTCCTGGTCTAGAAGAACCCTTATGGTAGTCTAGTACTGTGTTCCTCTCGCGTCTCGATGATTCTTTGCTTGAAGAGGGTACAGGTCGCGCCCGATAGACCCGGTTGTAGTATTCGTCAGTTCTGTTGCGCATGCTCATTTGTATGCCTTTAAAGCCAAACCATATACTGATCAATTAGAAGTGCATGCATAGTTCCCTGTGGTCTAGCATAAGTAGTCTAAGAAAAACAAACACAAAAGTGGCTCATGACTGTAGTCTAGATAGACGCAAGGACAAGGTAAATAAATGTTATGGTCACGTGTGACATGGCAGATCTAAAGAGCCAATCAAGTGACCGCATTCATCGGCCGTCAACCAATCAAGTAGCCGTGTTTATCGGGCGACGGCTGTTGTCAATAAAACGTAGCGTCAGCTGGGGGGAGACCAGCTTACCCTGCTGTTGGCTCCAGATTTCTTTACATTTTGCAGCCCTCGTCGGCCGAGGTTGGAAAAGGTTCTTTGACAGAGTGACAATAAGTATGGGTCTGTGCTAAGAGGAGAGGCGGAAACATATTTTCAGTAATTAAACAGGAAAATATTCGATCAGTCAAGACAGCGAAGGTGATGATGGATGAATGGAATCAGGAGAAAGTGTGAGTTATTTTACCGAAGATATTAGTAACGTTGCCATGGTCAGACATCTTGGCACCTGAGTGAAATGGAAAGTTATGGGTCCCAGGGCGGGTAATGTTCACTGTGGGTAGGCAAGGTTGGCCTCAGCTGGGGATAAAATACTGAGCAGTTTGTTATTACCACCATACTCGGAGAGTCGAACCTCGGCTACCTGGTAATGTCACACAGATGGACCGGGGTTCGATTCTCGGGGTACAGGTGGCAAGAGATATCATATGTACAGTACATGTCTCATATATATATATATATATATATATATATATATATATATATATATATATATATATATATATATATATATATTTACACTATACTTTGACGCTGTCTCCCGCGTCAGCGAGGTAGCGCAAGGAAACAGACGAAAGAAAATGCCCAACCCACCCTCATACACAGGTATATACATAAACACCCACACACGCACATATACATACCTATACATTTCAACGTATGCATACATATACATACACGGACATATACATATATACACATGTACATATTCATACATGCTGCCTTCATCCATTTCCGCCGCCACCCCCCACACATGAAACCACAGTTCCCTTTCCACATCTAGGCCCCACACAACTTTTCATGGTTTACCCCACACGCTTCACATGCCCTGGTTCAATCCATTGACAGCATGTGGACCCCGGTATACCGCGTCGTCCCAATTCACTCTATTCCTTGCACGCCTTTCACCCCCCTGCATGTTGTTGTTGGAACCACTATTCCTTCAGACATACGATTTTTGCATTCCGAGATAACGTTCTGGCCTTCCACATATTCTTCAACGCTCCCAGAACCTTTGCCCCTTCCCCCACCCTGTGACTCACTTCCTCTTCCATGGTTTCATCCGCTGCCAAATCCACTCCCAGGTATCTAAAACACTTCACTTCCTCCAGTTTTTTCTCCATTCAAACTTACCTCCGAATTGACTTGACCCTAAACCCTGCTGTACCTAATGACCTTGCTCTTATTCACATTTACTCTCAGTTTTCTTCTTTCGCACACTTTACCAAACTCAGTCACCAACTTCTGCAGTTTCTCACCCGAATCATCCACCAGCGCTGTATCATCAGCGAACAACAACTGACTCACTTCCCAAGCCCTCTCATCCACAACAGACTGCATACTTGCCCCTCTCTCCAAAACTCTAGCATTTACCTCCCTAACAACCCCATCCATAAACAAATTAAACAGCCATGGAGACATTTCACACCCCTGCCGCAAACCGACATTCACTGGGAACCACTCACTTTCCTCTCTTCCTCCCCATACACATGCCTTACATCCTCGATAAAAACTTTTCACTGCTTTTAGCAACTTACCTCCCACACTATATACTCTTAATACCTTCCACAGAGCATCTCTATCATATGCCTTCTCCAGATCCATAAATGCAACAAACAAATCCATCTTCTTTTCTAAGTATTTCTCATACATTCTTCAAAGCAAACACCTGATCCACACATCCTCTACCACTTCTGAAACCACACTACTCCTCCTCAATCTGGTGCCCTGTTCATGCCTTCACCCTCTCGATCAGTACCCTCCCATATGATTTCCCAGGACTACTTAACAAACTTATACCTCTGTAATTTGAACACTCATCTTTATCCCTTTTGCCTTTCTACAATGGCACTATACATGCATCCCGCCAATTCTCAGGCACTTCACCATGAACCATACATACATTGAATATCCTCACCAACCAGTCAACAACACAGTCACCCCCTTTTTTAATAAATTACACAGCAATACCGTCCAAATCCGCTGCCTCGCCAGCTTTCATCTTCCGCAAAGCTTTCACTACCTCTTCTCTGTTTACCAAACCATTCTCTCTGACCCTCTCACTTCGCACACCACCTCGACCAAAACGCCTTATATCTGCCACTCTATCATCTAACACATTCAAAAAACCTTAAAAATTCTCACTCCATCTTCTCACATCACCACTACTTGTTATTAGCTCCCCATTTGCCCCCTTCACCGATGTTCTCATTTGTTCTCTTGTCTTACGCACTATATATACCTCCTTCCAAAACATCTTTTTATTCCCCCTAAAATTTAATGATACTCTCTCACCCCAATTCTCATTTGCCCTCTTCTTCACCTCTTGCACCTTTCTCTTGACCTGTTGCCATTTCCCTCGTTTACGAGGTAGCGTTAAGAACAGAAGACTGAGTCTTAGAGGGAATATTCTCACTTAGCTTCCTTCTCTGTTCCTTTTTTATGGAAAAGTAAAAAACGGGAGGGGAGTATTTCCAGCCCCTCCGCTCCCTCCCCTTTCAGTCGCCTAATATGACACGCAGGGAATGCGTGGGAAGTATTCTTTCTTCCCTATCCCCAGGAATGATATATATATATATATATATATATATATATATATATATATATATATATATATATATATATATATTCCTATGAGTCCACGGGGAAAATGAAACACGAACTTTTCGTGTTTCATTTTCCCCGTGGACTCATAGGAATATCTTGATCACGCTCAAAATTGTGATCCTTTCCAATATATATATATATATATATATATATATATATATATATATATATATATATATATATATATATATATATATATATTGGAAAGGATCTCCCCTATCCCTGGGGATAGGGGAGAAAGAATACTTCCCACGTATTCCCTGCGTGTCGTAGAAGGCGACTAAAAGGGAAGGGAGCGGGGGGCTGGAAATCCTCCCCTCTCGTTTTTTTTTAATTTTCCAAAAGAAGGAACAGAGAAGGGGGCCAGGTGAGGATATTCCCTCAAAGGCCCAGTCCTCTGTTCTTAACGCTACCTCGCTATCGCGGGAAATGGCGAATAGTATGAAAAAAAAAAAAATATATATATATATATGTATATATATATATTTATTTATTTATTTATTATACTTTGTCGCTGTCTCCCGCGTTTGCGAGGTAGCGCAAGGAAACAGACGAAAGAAATGGCCCACCCCCCCCCCCATACACATGTATATACATACGTCCACACACGCAAATATACATACCTACACAGCTTTCCATGGTTTACCCCAGACGCTTCACATGCCCTGCTTCAATCCACTGACAGCACGTCAACCCCGGTATACCACATCGCTCCAATTCACTCTATTCCTTGCCCTCCTTTCACCCTCCTGCATGTTCAGGCCCCGATCACACAAAATCTTTTTCACTCCATCTTTCCACCTCCAATTTGGTCTCCCTCTTCTCCTTGTTCCCTCCACCTCCGACACATATATCCTCTTGGTCAATCTTTCCTCACTCATCCTCTCCATGTGCCCAAACCACTTCAAAACACCCTCTTCTGCTCTCTCAACCACGCTCTTTTTATTTCCACACATCTCTCTTACCCTTACGTTACTCACTCGATCAAACCACCTCACACCACACATTGTCCTCAAACATCTCATTTCCAGCACATCCATCCTCCTGCGCACAACTCTATCCATAGCCCACGCCTCGCAACCATACAACATTGTTGGAACCACTATTCCTTCAAACATACCCATTTTTGCTTTCCGAGATAATGTTCTCGACTTCCACACATTCTTCAAGGCCCCCAGGATTTTCGCCCCCTCCCCAACCCTATGATCCACTTCCGCTTCCATGGTTCCATCCGCTGCCAGATCCACTCCCAGATATCTAAAACACTTCACTTCCTCCAGTTTTTCTCCATTCAAACTCACCTCCCAATTGACTTGACCCTCAACCCTACTGTACCTAATAACCTTGCTCTTATTCACATTTACTCTTAACTTTCTTCTTCCACACACTTTTCCAAATATATATATATATATTTTTTTTTTGTTCAAACTATTCGCCATTTCCCGCGTTAGCGAGGTAGCGTTAAGAGCAGAGGACTGGGCCCTTGAGGGAACATCCTAACCTGGCCCCCTTCTCTGTTCCTTCTTTTGGAAAAAAAAGAAAAAAAGAGAGGGGTGGATTTCCAGCCACCCGCTCCCTCCCCTTTTAGTCGCCTTCTACGACACGCAGGGAATACGTGGGAAGTATTCTTTCTCCCCTAACCCCAGGGATATATATATATATATATATATATATATATATATATATATATATATATATATATATAGCGAATGATGTCTTACGTTCATGGGCTGGCTATCTGTGGTGTGCGTTGTGCCAAGAGACAGTGTTACGGGTTATATTATGTGTGTGGGGTGGCAATACCCATCCTAAGTATAATTAGAATTATTAGTGAAGACGTTCCCCCGCGAGACGCGAGCATCAGGCAAGTTAAACCAAAGCGCCGTTCCGTGATGACGGGCTGGGGCAGACAAGGCGAAGCTATCGTGTGTGTGTGTGTGTGTGTGTGTGTGCCGTTACGTTGAGCAGACATTCGCGAAGGCTTGCTTTACGCAAGACGTCATCCATTATGTGTCGTCAGTTATAGCATCGTATATATATATATATATATATATATATATATATATATATATATATATATATATATATATATATTTCTTTCATACTATTTGCCACTTCCGACCTTAGCGAGGTAGCGTTAAGAACAGAGGACTGGGCCTCTGAGGAAATATCCTCAACCAGCCCCCTTCTCTGTTCCTTCCTTTGGAAAAAAAAAAGAAAGAAAAAAAAGAGAGGGGAGGATTTCCAGCCCCCCCCGCTCCCTTCCCTTTTAGTCGCCTTCTACGACACGCAGGGAATAATACGTGAGAAGTATTCTTTCTCCCCTATCCCCAGGGATATATATATATATATATATATATATATATATATATATATATATATATATATATATATATATATATAAGATACAAACCTTTTCAACAATTACTCCTACAATTTTCCAGACTGTGCGCGCCACACAGTCAGTATAAGCAAGGAAAGATGGCTTCTCCCTTGGAGTAAAGAAATCCATCGAGGACATATTTGCGTTTTCCCTCTGGTGTGTTGGTGGGCCCGCATGATGAAGGTCGACGCAGCAGCTGGCCTTTGTCAAACACACAAGAACATATTTAAAAAAAAAAAAAGAGAAAAAAAACATTACTTGGCAAGTATCGTGAGTTCGCTCCGCTTTCTTTTGTTTCAGTTGGTTTCGTTTCGTCTTCTGTCATTGTCTTTTCTTTTGGAGAGAGAGAGAGAGAGAGAGAGAGAGAGAGAGAGAGAGAGAGAGAGAGAGAGAGAGAGGGTTCAGTCCAGTCCTTCCTTCTGCCCACCCTACCTCCCTTTCCCCCGCTAGCAAGTCAATTTTTGTGGCTTTCGCTGTGGTTATTCTTAGCGTGCCAAATAATTCAGATGAATAAAGATATAATCATTATTATCTTTATTGCCGCAGTCTCTCTCTCTCTCTCTCTCTCTCTCTCTCTCTCTCTCTCTCTCCCTCCTCATGTCCGCCGCATGACGTAATCCGCTGAGTTGGTATTGTTGCGCGCTCGAATACACCGAGAGGAAGGGTAGAGATTCCCTCGTCAAAACTTTGTGTTGTTTTCGTTCGTATGTGTGTGTGTGTGTGTGTGTGTTCAAACGCCCCAATGCCTTTCTTTACGTTGGTGTGTGTGTTGTGTGTGTGTGTTCAAACGCCCCTATGCCTCTCTTTACGTTGGTGTGTGCGTGTGTGTGTGCGGGGATCATTCATGTACTGAAGCTTTTGAGGCGACGCTCCGCGTACGCGGGAGGAGGAGGAGGAGGGGGAGGAGCGGGAGGAGGAGGGAGGAGGAGATACCCGCGAGAGGAGGAGGAGGAGGAGGAGATACCCGCGAGAGGAGGAGGAGGAGGAAGGAGGAGGAGAGTGAGGTAGGCTTCTTACGTGGGACTCGACGATGATGATTGTACTCGTGTATCGGTCCGCCGACGATGGTACACCCTCGTACAAGATGGTGACTGTCACTCGCTCATGTTGTTACCACCTGCAGAACACACACACACACACACACACACACACACACACACACACTTTAAGATTTAGACAAGCCAACAGATGCTCATTCATGCGACTCAATGTGTGTGTGTGTGTTGGCTGACGTGGGCACCTGGTGTGCGCCTGCCTCTCTCCCAGTGTTGGCTGACAACCTGGTGGGAGATGTATGAGTTACTGGTCCCCTCTGTCACCTGGACCTCAAGCCAAGTTCGGCCGCTTGCTGTGAATGCACCTAAGTAAGGTTTGGAGGTTAGGTTAGGTGGCCGCCCAAACTAGCTATATATATATATATATATATATATATATATATATATATATATATATATATGATTATTACACGAAAGTGCACTTGGGAACTTATCGTGTTTCATTTTCCCCGTGGACTCACATATATATATATATATATATATATATATATATATATATATATATATATATATATATATATATATATATATATATATTTATATATATATATATATATATATATATATATATATATATATATATATATATATATATATATATATATATGAGTCCACGGGGAAACCCACCACTATAGATGGAGACAGGACAGTTGATGGTATCTCTGTCAGTTTCCATCTATAAATTCACTTTTTTGTCCTGTCTAATCACAAAATTCAGAACTTCCATTTCATAAAATTAAGAATAGAGAACTCGAAGGGTGTGTCGTGTGTGTGTGTGTGTGTATCGAGATGATACAGAAAATGGGTCGAAACACAGAAAACGACTTCACGTTTAAGGGATAACACGCTTGCTGTGCTCTGTCATAGAGGGCATGTAAAAATCTTTGTCCTAATCATCACGAGAATCATAATACTTACACATTCTATATATTTTTGATTAATTCTGGAACCTTCCCGTCACACAGGTGCGAAAGTAGACAAACGAATAATAGGATAAATATAATTTAGGGTTCTGTATAGTCGTCCACACCCGTGACAACAGAGATCGTAACAAAATAAATATAAATGACTTTTATGATAGTCAGTAGTCCGTGTTGACGAGCACCACGACCCAGTAGACGATGAAGAAGGCGACGAGGACGACGGCGTAGCCGACCCTGGCCGCTGTCATGGATCTGTCCCGCCCCCTGGGCTCCGGCTGCTCCACACTCCACAGGTTCTTGGCGATGGCTACGTGGTGCCGCCGCCTTAGCCCGTACGAGAGGGTGATGCTCAGGTCCACGACCACGTGGAAGATGACCTGCCAGGGAGGAGCGGCCTTATCAAGATCAAAGATAAAGATATGGGGATTGAAAAGACAGTAAACATAACGGTCAATACTCGTGTGGTTTTGTGTCCACAGAGAAACTATGGGAGAGGGAGCTTGTCTCCCGCGTGTGTGTGGGTGTTTGACCCTCCCCTGGACACGAGAGAGAGTGTACTCTCAGAACCCACTAAGGTCAGCGACAGAAGAACCTGGGGGAGGAGGAGTCGGGGTGACCTAAGACTTGGTGTGTTCTTGGAGGAGGTTATGTGCTGGGAGTGGACAGTCGTAGGAGACTCCTATACCACCGTTATCTATATAGATGGAGAAAGAGAACTCCTATACCACCGTAATCTATATAGATGGAGAAAGAGGACTCCTATACCACCGTAATCTATATAGATGGAGAAAGAGGACTCCTATACCACCGTAATCTATGTAGATGGAGAAAGAGGACTCCTATACTACCGTAATCTATATAGATGGAGAAAGAGGACTCCTATACCACCGTAATCTGTATAGATGGATAGAGAGGATAGTAAGACAGAGGACTTTTGCTACATACAGGTATGTATGTGTCTGTCTGTCCTGAGGGTCCTGTACCTCTATATAGAGGGAAAGATCCAAGTAGGAGGGTGGGTCATGCATCCCCATAGCTTCCATACAGGAGGGTGGGTCATGCACACACACACACATGGGTTCTTATGTACCTCACTGTTCCTCCCCATCCCACACTCCACCTATCCTGTCTATCTTGATCATTGCACATTCTGCCTAGCCTGTCTATCCTCCTTATCATAAACTCTACCTAGTCTATCTATCCCTCCCTCCCCGTCACACATTTTCTGCTTAGCCTGTCTCTCCTCCTCATCACACACACACACACACACACACACATTACCTAAGCCTGTCTATCCTCCTACATCACACACTCTACTAACCCTGTCTCTCCTCATCACACACACTACCTAGCCTTTGTCTATCCACCTACACCACACACTCAACCATCCCTGTCTATCCTCCCCAACACACACACACACACACACACACACACACACACATTACCTAAGCCTGTCTATCCTCCTACACCACACACTCAACCATCCCTGTCTATCCTCCCCAGCACACACACACACACACACCACCAGAGAGCACATCACACACTCTAGCAACCCTGTCTATCCTCCCCAGCACACACACACACACACACACACACACACACACCACCAGAGAGCTCCAGGTGAAGGAGGTATGTGAGAGGATAGAAGTCCCATGACGGTGACCCCCCCCCAACCACCTTGGTGAAGATGAAGGTGATGGCGAAGAAACACCAGGCGTCGACGGCCTTGGTGTACGAGGTCCTCGGGAGGCCGTCGGAGATCTGCTGGTAGAGGGCGTACAGGACGAGGAGCGTGGTGAGGGCCATCATGACCCGCAGGTCTGTGTTCTCCCTCCGGCAGAAGAGGGAGGCGTAGCTGATCATCATGAGCATGACGGTGGGCAAGTAGGTGGAGGTCAGGTAGTACCAGAAGCGGCGGTAGAGGGTGATGCGCACGTCCGCCACGCTGTAGCTACGGTCCTGGCTGTGTGACACCGTCACCGCCCCCACCTCGTACTCCGTCAGCAGAACCTGCAGGGGACAACACACACACGCGTACGTCACAGACTGACCCCAGGCACATACGTACGTCACAGACTGACCTCAGGGTCGTAAGGTTATGATGCTCATGGGAGAAGTTAAGGTCACAGGACATGGAATAGTTAAAGGTCACATATACACCCCCCTTAGTTTATCTCTCAGTTTATCTCTAGTGTATCTCTCACCCTCACCTAGTCTCTTGGCCGGGGTGAGTTGTATACCCCTCACCTGGCGTAGTGCGACGCCCTCTCCACTCCACACACACACACCCCTCCCTCGCCCTCACCCGCTCACCTGGCCTCGGTAGGTGACGTTCAGTTGGCCCCAGGTGAGGAAGTCCAGCCTGGCGGAGGTGAGGCGCAGCAGGAGGTGGCAGTGTTGCGTGTCGAAGGGGAAGTTCCTCAGGTTCATGGTGCAGGAGAAAGGCGCGTTCACCTTCTGGCTGAGGCGTAGTGGGTTCATCTTACCCTCGTACACCTCGTCTGGTAAGGGAGGGAGGCAGGAGGCAGGTGTTAAGGGAGGAGCAGGTCTTCAAAAAGGACAGGGCACTGCTGGTGTCGAGAGTGTGGTGGCGTTTCTCGTCGAGATGTGAAGATGAGGGAAAATTTGTGGTTTGTCGAGGTGTGTAGTAGTGATGGTGTGTCTGTGTCTCTTTGCCATGAAAAGGATGGTGAGTGATAGTGTGAAGGGGGAGATATATATTGGACTCACTCGCCATTGTTGGAGGTGTTTTAAGTTATGAAGTGAGTCTTATAGTAATGTTAGTGGTGCCAGATGCAAAATTCCCGCCATACTGCATCTTCATATTAATATATTTTTATTTACGTTTGAAAGAGAAATCAAATTTAGTGGATTTTTTTTTTCTTTCACTCGTGCTGTTGCCGCCTCTTGCTATGTCTGCATCAGTGGTGCCCTTGAACTGATATTCATTCACAGTGGTGCCCTTAAACTGATATTCATGCACAGTGGTGCCCTTAAACTAATATTCATGCACAGTGATGCCTTTAAACTGATATTTATTCACAGTGGTGCCTTTAAACTGATATTCGTGCACGGTGGTGCCTTTAAACTGATATTCGTGCACAGTGGTGCCCTTAAACTGATATTCGTGCACAGTGGTGCCCTTAAACTGATATCCATGCACAGTGGTGCCCTTAAAACTGATATTCGTGCACAGTGATGCCTTTAAACTGATATTCATGCACAGTGGTGCCCTTAAACTGATATCCATGCACAGCGGTGCCCTTAAACCGATATTCACCTTTTATTTTCGCTCATCCTTTCCTTTCCTTACTCCCAGGTGTACCCAAACCAGCCCCCCCCCCCCTTTACCTCCCTTGGAAATCTACTTGCCCCCCTACACCAGCCCCCGTCCGCCAGCCCCCCTGTGGCCCTGCCTCACCGTGGGTGTGCTGGGAGGGGTCGTCGGGTTCTGGTGGAGAGGCGCGACGCGCGATCAGGTTCGGGTCCGTCTTGTAGATGCGGGGGAAGTCCGCGTTCATGTACTCCAGGGTGGGTGTCCACACCCGGTTCCACTGTAAGGGGAAGACTGGGTTTGTGTTACACTGGTTGATGATGTAGTGGGTCGTGGGTGCGTGTTGTCCTAGTGGTGGTGGTGGGGGAGTCGTGGGTGGGTGATGGTCGTAATGGTGGTGGGGGAGTCGTGGGTGGGTGATGGTCGTAGTGGTGGTGGTGGGGGAGTCGTCTTGGTTCTTTTAGGGGTGTTGTCGTTTGTGTTACACTGGTTTATGATGTAGTGGGTCGTGGGTGGGTGATGGTCGTAATGGTGGTGGGGGAGTCGTGGGTGGGTGATGGTCGTAGTGGTGGTGGTGGGGGAGTCGTCTTGGTTCTTTTAGGGGCGTTGTCGTTTGTGTTACACTGGTTTATGATGTAGTGGGTCGTGGGTGGGTGTTGTCGTAGTGGTGGAGGTGGGGGGGAGTCGTCTTGGTTCTTTTAGGGGCGTTGTCGTTTGTGTTACACTGGTTGATGATGTAGTGGGTCGTGGGTGGGTCTTGTCGTAGTGGTGGTGGTGGTGGGGGAGTCGTCTTGGTTCTTTTAGGGGCGTTGTCGTTTGTGTTACACTGGTGTATGATGTAGTGGGTCGTGGGTGGGTCTTGTCGTAGTGGTGGTGGTGGTGGGGGAGTCGTCTTGGTTCTTTTAGGGGCGTTGTCGTTTGTGTTACACTGGTTGATGATGTAGTGGGTCGTGGGTGGGTGTTGTCGTAGTGGTGGTGGGGGGGGAGTCGTCTGGGTTCTTTTATGGGGGGTCGTGGTGGTGGTGGGGGGGGGAGTCGTCTGGGTTCTTTTATGGGGGGTCGTGGTGGTGGTGGTGATTCGTTCAAGGGGCCTTGTGTAAGGATGGTTATAAGCAGTCGTTAATGGTCGTCATTCTCTTTGTAAAAGGGTCGTTATGAGTCGTCTCGATCCTTTTTGGGGTTTTAGTCAGTCGTCTCGATCCTCGTTGGGGCCTTTTAGTCAGTCGTCTCGATCCTCGTTGGGGGCCTTTTTAGTCAGTCGTCTCGATCCTCGTAATGGTTGTTACAAGTATGTGTCTACGAAGGGTCATTGCGTCGTCTCTCTCTCTCTCTCTCTCTCTCTCTCTCTCTCTCTCTCTCTCTCTCTCTCTCTCTCTCTCTCTTCGTGGGTCAAGGAAGTCGTTGCCAGTCGTTATTCTCCCTCCCATAGGTCGTTCTTAAAGTCATCTTGAGCCTTGCGTTGTCGTTCTGTGTTCCACTCTGGGAGCTGTCGTGTCGTGTCGTGTGGCCTCACTGTTTACTACAGCGACTCTGCCTCGAAGGACAATCGAATTCCAAAGGATTCTCTTGGAAATTCCTAGGCCTTTCTTGGCTATGTTAGTAACTTAGCTGTGTTAACAGGTGGCTTCCTCTCTCTCTCTCTCTCTCTCTCTCTCTCTCTGTCTCTCTCTCTCTCTCTCTCTCTCTCTCTCTCTCTCTCTCTCTCTCTATATATATATATATATATATATATATATATATATATATATATATATATATATATATATATATTTATATATATAAGCGAGGATATATCACAGCCACGGACTTACCCTTTGTTGAAGACCACGTAACAACAGAAAAGATGAATATATATATATATATATATATATATATATATATATATATATATATATATATATATATATATATATATATATATTTTTTTTTTTTTTTTTCATTCTACCCACCACCTCTATCCATTTTATGTCTGATTTGGTGATGTTGAAGAAGCCTTAGGCTAATTATCAATTAACAGCTACTGCTACACCCTCGGCCTGATAATTATTAACTAGGCTAGGCTTGTAACCACCTGCTTATAGGCTCGGTAAAATAGGCCTGATAATTATTAACTAGGCTAGACTTCTAACCACCTGCCTATAGGCTCGGTAAAATAGGCCTGATAATTATTAACTAGGCTAGACTTCTAACCACCTGCCTATAGGCTCGGTAAAGTAGGCCTGATAATTATTAACTAGGCTAGGCTTCTAACCACCTGCCTATAGGCTCGGTAAAATAGGCCTGATAATTATTAGCTAGGTTAGACTTCTAACCACCTGCCTATAGGCTCGGTAAAATAGGCCTGATAATTATTAACTAGGCTAGACTTCTAACCACCTGCCTATAGGCTCGGTAAAATAGGCCTGATAATTATTAGCTAGGCTAGGCTTGTAACCACCTGCCTATAGGCTCGGTAAAATATTGGCTGTATAGGCTAGGCCTAATGATTACCATCATCTTATCGTCTTAAGTTTTATAATGACATGAGCTTGTTAATAACCTAGGCTTGATAATTGCTCAGCTGTCTATAGCGCCGGTGGAGACCTGGATAACAGTGCGCCAACAGAACCTCCCTATCTCCAACAGACAGGTCTGTAGCCTGTAGCGTACCTCCAACAGACAGGTCTGTAGCCTGTAGCCTACCTCCAACAGACAGGTCTGTAGCCTGTAGCCTACCTGCAGTAGGCAGGCAGGCAGGCAGGCAGGTCTGTAGCCTGTAGCCTACCTCCAACAGACAGGTCTGTAGCCTGTAGCCTACATCTAACAGACAGGCCTGTAGCCTACCTCCAACAGACAGGTCTGTAGCCTGTAGCCTACCTGCAGTAGGCAGGCAGGAAGGCAGGCAGGTCTGTAGCCTGTAGCCTACCTGCAGCAGACAGGTCTGTAGCCTACCTCCAACAGATGGGTCTGTAGCCTGTAGCCTACCTGCAGCAGGCAGGCAGGCAGGAAGGCAGGCAGGTCTGTAGCCTACCTCCAACAGATAGGTCTGTAGCCTGTAGCCTACCTGCAGCAGGCAGGCAGGCAGGCAGGCAGGCAGGTCTGTAGCCTGTAGCCTACCTGCAGTAGGCAGGCAGGAAGGCAGGCAGGTCTGTAGCCTGTAGCCTACCTCCAAGAGGCAAATCTGTAGCCTACCTCCAACAGACAGGTCTGTAGCCTGTAGCCTACCTGCAGCAGACAGGTCTGTAGCCTACCTCCAACAGACAGGTCTGTAGCCTGTAGCCTACCTGCAGCAGGCAGGCAGGCAGGAAGGCAGGCAGGTCTGTAGCCTGTAGCCTACCTGCAGTAGGCAGGCAGGAAGGCAGGCAGGTCTGTAGCCTGTAGCCTACCTCCAAGAGGCAAATCTGTAGCCTACCTCCAACAGACAGGTCTGTAGCCTGTAGCCTACCTGCAGTAGGCAGGCAGGCAGGCAGACAGGTCTGTAGCCTGTAGCCTACCTGCAGTAGGCAGGCAGGAAGACAGGCAGGTCTGTAGCCTGTAGCCTACCTGCAGTAGGCAGGCAGGTCTGTAGCCTGTAGCCTACCTCGATGTAGTTCATCTCGTCCAGGGGTTTGATGTTACGGTACCGGAGACGCTGGTCCATCCAGGAGAGGACGAAGGTCAGGTCCACCGTCAACTTCATGTCCCGCAGGTTGATCTGCCAGGAGGAGGCGCTCTGGTTAATGCAGGGGGGAGAGCCAGGCTTGGGTGAATTCAAAGAGAGAGAGAGAGAGAGAGAGAGAGAGAGAGAGAGAGAGAGAGAGAGAGAGAGAGAGAGAGAGGCATGGTGAATGATTCAGGGGGAGAGGTAGGCGTGGTTAATCTAGGGAAGAGGGAGGCGTGGCTAATCTAGGTGGGAGAGGGAGGCGTGGTTAATCTAGGTAGGAGAGGGAGGCGTGGTTAATCTAGGTAGGAGAGGGAGGCGTGGTTAATCTAGGTGGGTGAGGGAGGCGTGGTTAATCTAGGTGGGAGAGGTAGGCGTGGTTAATCTAAGGAAGAGGGAGGCGTGGCTAATCTAGGTGGGAGAGGGAGGCGTGGTTAATCTAAGGAAGAGGGAGGCGTGGCTAATCTAGGTGGGAGAGGGAGGCGTGGTTAATCTAGGTGGGAGAGGGAGGCGTGGTTAATCTAGGTGGGAGAGGTAGGCGTGGTTAATCTAGGTGGGAGAGGGAGGCGTGGTTAATCTAGGTGGGAGAGGGAGGCGTGGTTAATCTAGGTGGGAGAGGGAGGCGTGGTTAATCTAGGGAAGAGGGAGGCGTGGTTAATCTAGGTGGGAGAGGGAGGCGTGGTTAATCTAGGTGGGAGAGGTAGGCGTGGTTAATCTAAGGGGAGAGGGAGGCGTGGTTAATCTAGGTGGGAGAGGGAGGCGTGGTTAATCTAGGTGGGAGAGGGAGGCGTGGCTAATCTAGGTGGGAGAGGGAGGCGTGGCTAATCTAGGTGGGAGAGGGAAGTCTCCTTATCTGTTAGATGGATTCCTTTTCTTCCCTTCTCTCCCACCCACCTACTTGTGCCTGCCTTTTCCGTGCGCTCCTGACCACTTTCTCTTGGACTTCTCCCAGTCTCTCGCACTCCTTCCCTGAGAGACTGGTGCTGGGAGGGTCCATGGATGGCAGATGGCGTTCTGTGTATTCAGGTGAACTTGGAAAGGTTTCTCAGAACCAACATGTGTTCCTGTGTAACTTGTGAACCTGCCAGTGTATATACACACCCCAGGTACTCACAGCGCCCCGTGTGTACTTCCCAGTAGTGCCCCCCCCCCGCCCCCAGACACCTTCCAGTGCCCCTGGACACACCTCCCAGCACACCATGACACTTGCCAGAACCCTTGTGTACTTCCTAGCACCACTTGACACCTCCCAGCACCACTTGACACCTCCAAGCACCACTCAGCACCTCCCAGCACCACTTGACACCTCCCAGCACCACTTAACACCCTCCCAGCACCACTTGACACCCTCCCAGCACCACTTGACACCCTCCCAGCTCCACCTAACACCTCCCACCACCACTTAACACCTCCCAGCACAACTTGACACCCCCCTAGCACCACTTGACACCTCCCAGCACCATTTTACACCTCCCAGCACCACTTGACACCCTCCCAGCACCACTTGACACCCTCCCAGCACCACCTAACACCTCCCAGCACCACTCAACACCTCCCAGCACCACTTAACACCCTCCCAGCACCACTTGACACCCTCCCAGCACCACCTAACACCTCCCAGCACCACTCAACACCTCCCAGCACCACTCGACACCTCCCAGCACCACTTGACACCCTCCCAGCACCACTTGACACCCTCCCAGCACCATTTTACACCTCCCAGCAGCACTTGACACCTCCCAGCATCACTTAACACCCTCCCAGCACCACTTGACACCCTCCTAGCACCACTTGACACCTCCCAGCACCACTTGACACCCTCCCAGCACCACTCGACACCCTCCCAGCACCACTTAACACCCTCCCAGCATCACTCAACACCACCCAGCACCACTTGACACCTCCCAGCACCACTTGACACCCTCCCAGCACCACTCGACACCCTCCCAGCACCACTTAACACCTCCCAGCACCACTCGACACCCTCCCAGCACCACTTGACACCCTCCCAGCACCACTCGACACCCTCCCAGCACCACTTAACACCTCCCAGCACCACTTAACACCCTCCCAGCATCACTCAACACCACCCAGCACCACTTGACACCCTCCCAGCACCACTTGACACCTCCCAGCATCACTTGACACCCTCCCAGCACCACTTGACACCTCCCAGCACCACTTAACACCTCCCAGCACCACTCAACGCCTCCCAGCACCACTTAACACCTCCCAGCACCACTTGACACCTCCCAGCACCACTTAACACCTCCCAGCACCACTCAACGCCTCCCAGCACCACTTAACACCCTCCCAGCACCACTCGACACCTCCCAGCACCACTTGACACCCTCCCAGCACAACTTGACACCCTCCCAGCACCACTTGACACCCTCCCAGCTCCACCTAACACCCTCCCAGCACCACTTGACACCCTCCCAGCTCCACCTAACACCTCCCAGCACCACCTGACACCTCCCAGCACCACTTGACACCCTCCCAGCACCACTTGACACCCTCCCAGCACCACTTGACACCCTCCCAGCACCACTTAACACCTCCCAGCACCATTTAACACCCTCCCAGCACCACCTAACACCCTCCCAGCACCACTCAACACCTCCCAGCACCACTTGACACCCTCCCAGCACCACTTGACACCCTCCCAGCCACCACCCAGCACCACCCAGCACCACTTGACACCCTCCCAGCACCACTTGACACCCTCCCAGCTCCACCTAACACCTCCCAGCACCACTTGACACCCTCCCAGCACCACCTAACACCTCCCAGCACCACTTGACATCCTCCCAGCACCACTCAACACCCTCCCAGCACCACTTGACACCCTCCCAGCACCACTTAACACTCTCCCAGCACCACTTGACACCCTCCCAGCACCACTCAACACCCTCCCAGCTCCACTCAACACCCTCCCAGCACCACTCAACACTCTCCCAGCACCACCTAACACCTCCCAGCACCACTCAACACCCTCCCAGCACCACTCAACACCCTCCCAGCACCACTTGACACCCTCCCAGCACCACTTAACACTCTCCCAGCACCACTTGACACCCTCCCAGCACCACTCAACACCCTCCCAGCTCCACTCAACACCCTCCCAGCACCACTTGACACCCTCCCAGCACCACTCAACACCCTCCCAGCTCCACTCAACACCCTCCCAGCACCACTTGACACCCTCCCAGCACCACTCAACACCCTCCCAGCACCACTTGACACCCTCCCAGCACCACTTAACACTCTCCCAGCACCACTTGACACCCTCCCAGCACCACTCAACACCCTCCCAGCTCCACTCAACACCCTCCCAGCACCACTTGACACCCTCCCAGCACCACTCAACACCCTCCCAGCACCACCTAACACCTCCCAGCACCACTCAACACCCTCCCAGCACCACTTGACACCCTCCCAGCACCACTCAACACCCTCCCAGCACCACTTGACACCCTCCCAGCACCACTCAACACCCTCCCAGCACCACCTAACACCTCCCAGCACCACCTAACACCTCCCAGCACCACTTGACACCCTCCCAGCACCACTCAGCACCTCCCAGCCACCACCCCAAAGCTTACCTCTGAGAAACCTTGTATGTTGAGGGTGAGGTTGACGGTGAGTGGCCCCGGGGTGACAGCGGCCGGGGTGAGCGTGGCCAGGTAGTCCTGCGGCAGGAGCAGTTTGTCGCACCCCGTCTCGTCCGAGTTGTCGGGGCAGTCGACCCGCAGGTCGCACCGCTGCGTCAGGTTCACGCAGGTCCCGTCGCCGCAGCTGTACTCCCGGTCGTAGCAGGCCGTGAGGGCCAGCACGTGCTCCGTACCTGCGGGAGGAGGAGGAGGAGGTGGTGGTGGTGGCGGGGCGCGTCTCCGTGCCTGCGGAAGGAGGAGGAGGAGGAGGAGGAGGTGGTGGTGGTGGCGGGGGCGTCTCCGTGCATGGAGGAGGAAGAGGAGGTGGTGGTGGTGGCGGAGGCGTCTCCGTGCATGGAGGAGGAGGAGGTGGTGGTGGTGGCGGAGGCGTCTCCGTGCATGGAGGAGGAGGAGGAGGTGGTGGTGGTGGCGGAGGCGTCTCCGTGCATGGAGGAGGAGGAGGAGGTGGTGGTGGTGGCGGAGGCGTCTCCGTACCTGCGGGAGGGAGAGAACGAGGAGGAGGTGGTGGTGGCGGAGGCGTCTCCGTACCTGCGGGAGGGAGAGAACGAGGAGGAGGTGGTGGCGGGGCGTCTCCGTACCTGCGGGAGGGAGGGAACGAGGAGGAGGAGGAGGTGGTGGTGGCGGGGCGTCTCCATGCATGCGGAAGGAGGGAGGGGAAGAAGGAGGAGGTGGTGGCGGGGCGTCTCCATGCATGCGGAAGGAGGGAGGGGAAGGAGGAGGAGGTGGTGGCGGGGCGTCTCCGTGCATGCGGGAGGAGGTAGGGGAAGGAGGAGGAGGTGGTGGTGGTGGCGGAGGCGTCTCCGTACCTGCGGGAGGGAGAGAACGAGGAGGAGGTGGTGGTGGCGGAGGCGTCTCCGTACCTGCGGGAGGGAGAGAACGAGGAGGAGGTGGTGGCGGGGCGTCTCCGTACCTGCGGGAGGGAGGGAACGAGGAGGAGGAGGAGGTGGTGGTGGCGGGGCGTCTCCATGCATGCGGAAGGAGGGAGGGGAAGAAGGAGGAGGTGGTGGCGGGGCGTCTCCATGCATGCGGAAGGAGGGAGGGGAAGGAGGAGGAGGTGGTGGCGGGGCGTCTCCGTGCATGCGGGAGGAGGTAGGGGAAGGAGGAGGAGGTGGTGGTGGCCGGGCGTCTCCGTGCCTGGGAGGAGGAGGAGGTGGTGGCGGGGCGTATCCGTGCCTGCGGGAGGAGGGAACGAGGAGGTGGTGGTGGCGGAGGCGTCTCCGTGCCTGCGGGAGGAGGGGAACGAGGAGGAGGAGTAGGTGGTGGCGGCGGGCGCGTCACGCCCTCACCACTCGAGGTTTTTTGGGGTGGGGGGGTCAGACATGAGGTATTATATTCACCTCCCCACAACCCCATCCCAACCCCATCGTAATATTCGTACTAGCTTGTTTAGAAAAGCTAAAAGAAATAAGAAATATATATATATATATATATATATATATATATATATATATATATATATATATATATATATATATATATATATATATATATATATATATATAAAAGCTACTTCGTTTGTGGAGACTTTAATCCATACAGAGCCAGTGGTGGTGTCTGCTCCACCTGGTCCAGAAAGCGTCGCCATCCACATCCCTACATCCTCCACTTCCTTCCCTCATGATCCCTTGCACTCCACTTAGGACCTGATGCCTTCTTCATCCACACCCCACACTCCACACCCCACACTCCACCTTTTTTTTTTTTCTCCTAGTATACCTCCACCTTTCTCCCATCATTACACTGCCCGGCCCCATCACTACACAACCCAGCCCCATCACTACACTACCCGGCCCCATCACTACACAACCCGGGCCCATCACTACACAACCCAGCCCCATCACTACACTACCCGGCCCCATCACTACACAACCCCATCACTACACTACCCAGCCCCATCACTACACTACCCAGCCCCATCACTACACAACCCAGGCCCATCACTACACTACCCAGCCCCATCACTACACGACCCAACCCCATCACTACACTACCCGGGCCCATCACTACACTACTCAGCCCCATCACTACACTACCCAGCCCCATCACTACACAACCCAGCCCCATCACTACACTACCCAGCCCCATCACTACACTACCCGGGCCCATCACTATACACTACCCAGCCCCATCACTACACTACCCGGCCTCATCACTACACTACCCGGCCCCATCACTACACTACCCGGCCCCATCACTACACTACCCGGCCCCATCACTATACACTACCCGGCCCCATCACTATACACTACCCAGCCCCATCACTACACTACCCAGCCCCATCACTACACTACCCGGCCCCATCACTACACTACCCGGCCCCATCACTATACACTACCCGGCCCCATCACTACACACTACCCAGCCCCATAACTACACACTACCCAGCCCCATCACTACACACTACCCAGCCCCATCACTACACCAAACTACCTATAACAGATGAACGTGCAAGAACGCGACAGCTGGCTTGGCTGACGACCGTCTTACTTGAAGGAGGCCTTGCGTCCCGTCTCTTGGCTCATGGTGAACCAGGCAGCCTTGCCGTCCGTCTCGCACAGGCCGCGCATCTTGAGCACGGAGGGGGGCGCCGCCTCCTCCTCCTCCTCCGCCGCCTCCTGCTGCTGGCAGGCGAAGCAGAACTTGTAGATGCTGCTACAGCTGATATCGTCCCACTGTTCGTCCTGGGGAGGGATCAGCAGCCCGGCGCAGTTCAACCGCTTGGACTTGTAGGTGCCCGCGAAGTTCGTGTAGTTCAGCGGCTGCTCCTGTGTGTGTGTGTGTGTGTGTGTGTGTGTGTGTGTGTGTGTGTGTGTGTGTAGGGAGGAATGGAAATGTTATTTTCTGAGGTGAGTAGTGTGTCGCCCTTCCCATAGACATATGACGGTCCTCACGACCTGGTATGATATATATCATAACACGATAAGTTCCCAAGTGCACTTTCGTGTAATAATCACATCATCAGGGGAGACACAAGAGAGAAATATAACAGTCAGTTTGATGTGTTTAGAACTTGGGAGGGACAAAAGTGGAGGAAGAAGATGTCCTCAAAGAGAGAGAGAGAGACACACACACAACCTGTAGATCGGTCCAGACTCCGTCCTCTGTGGCGTCCGTGGCTGCGATCCAGAAGAAGCCCTTAGCGTGGTTGGGAGGCTGGCAGACGGGGATGAAGGGCCGGGCCGCCTCGTAGAGCCGGGTGTTCTCTTGGGCGGAGCGTGGCAAGGACACGGCCATCTTAAGGTTCGCGCACCACTGGCGGGCGGCGTCGTTCGTCAGCTGCTCGGGGAAGAGCGTCGTCTGTCTCCTGCAGGAGGGAGAGAGGGAGGGAAAACGTGAGGTGTCTGAGAGTGTCGTCTTCGGGAGGAGCACGGGACGACCCTTTTAGCCACACGACGACGACCTCCCCCACCCTGTGCTGTGTTTACCTGGCCTTCTGACCAGACACTTGGGTGTGGGTGAGGTAGGGGGAAAAGGGCAGAGCGTTAGACCCATGGTCGTACAGTCGTTCTCATGTATAGCCTTGGTCAAAAGGGCCGTGCCGTCGTGCTCATGGGGGTCATAGGTCATTACGAGTATGCTCTGTGTCTGTTAGCCTAAACCTATAATCACCCGACTGTCGAAGGTCAACACATATGACTCTCTTAAGACTCTATCCAACACAGAATATAAAAGTAACCTCAGCCCAGAAATTTTTTTTACTGCACTGTACTGATTGTTTCTCACTACAGTTATTATATCGAATCAGTATTTTGTACACCTATTAATTAACTAAGGTGATCAAAGAAGACATTTTTGTCAACACGTCTCTGTAAAAGGAACCATCTCACTCGACCATGGACATGAATGATGTAGGAAATGATTTGAGGATTATCATTGGATGCGAGAGGTGTCTGGCTTCGCTACTTGGAGCTCTGACACTACCGTACTCGTCCCACCACCACTACATACTCTCTCTCTCTCTCTCTCTCTCTCTCTCTCTCTCTCTCTCTCTCTCTCGATTCAAGAGCTTGGAGGACTGGGTACATGATTCTCATTCCTATTTAGCAAATGCCATCTGGTGAAATCTAGGTTGAGTCGCTGATCTCGAGAGGCATATTCTCATAGGTCACAACACCTGAGGGAGAACCATTGGTAGGAAGAACACAACACCTTTTTCCTCTCTCTGTTGACTTAAGAACTTTGAAGGAGTGGTCATCGTGGCCGCCCTTTACTCACCTCTTCTTGCAGTACTCCTCCTGCTGGAGGTCCAGCACTTCGACTGGGCCCTCAACCTGCCACTTTGGCCGTGGACCAAGCCACCACTCGCCCTCCTTGGTGCTTGGGGAACAGCTGGCCAGGTCGGCCACCTCCTCGCTGCTCAGACCCCGGTTGTACAGGCTGTGAAAGGCAAGGTCACGAGAGGTCACTGAAAAGGGGGCGTCGTTGGTCAGGTTCGTCCAGGATGGAGATAAGGTTATGTGCAAGACAAAGGGCACGTGTGTCTGGCTCGTTGTCACGGAAAAACGTTTTCCAAGTGGAGGTAGGCTCACTTGGAAAACGTTTTCCAAGTGGAGGTAGGCCCACTTGGAGGGTGGGCATATATTCACAGTGTGAAGAAAATAATGTATATTTCGTTAATATTTACTATTATTCATTTTCTTCATCTGTTTCTGAGTTTGGTATCAGCATGTGGTTACAGAGAGGGGACCTGCCCCACACTACACTACCAACACCTGCCCCCACACCGCCAACACCTGCCCCCACACCGCCAACACCTGCCCCCACACATCCAACACCTGCCCTCACACATCCAACACCTGCCCCTCACCGCCAACACCTGCCCCTCACCGCCAACACCTGCCCCACACATCCAACACTTGCCCCCACACATCCAACACCTGCCCCCACACATCCAACACCTGCCCCCACACATCCAACACCTGCCCCTCACCGCCAACACCTGCACCACACATCCAACACCTGCCCCACACATCCAACACCTGCCCCCACACCGCCAACACTGCCCCACACATCCAACACCTGCCCCCACACCGCCAACACCTGCCCCACACATCCAACACCTGCCCCACACATCCAACACCTGCCCCCACACATCCAACACCTGCCCCCACACATCCAACACCTGCCCCTCATCGCCAACACCTGCCCCACACATCCAACACCTGCCCCACACATCCAACACCTGCCCCCACACCGCCAACACTGCCCCACACATCCAACACTTGCCCCACACATCCAACACCTACCCCACACTACCAACACCTGCCCCACACATCCAACACCTGCCCCACACATCCAACACCTGCCCCACACATCCAACACCTGCCCCCACACCGCCAACACTGCCCCACACATCCAACACCTGCCCCACACATCCAACACCTGCCCCCACACCGCCAACACTGCCCCACACATCCAACACCTACCCCACACTACCAACACCTACCCCACACTACCAACACCTACCCCACACATCCAACACCTACCCCACACTACCAACACCTACCCCACACTACCAACACCTGCCCCCACACACCCAACACCTACCCCACACTACCAACACCTGCCCCCACACACCCAACACCTGCCCCACACATCCAACACTTGCCCCACACAACCAACACCTGCCCCCACACCCACTTGAAGCCAGTGATGATGCCGGAGAAGCTCTGCTGTTCTTGGTAGCCGCCCCTCACCAGGTCCATCTCCTGACCCAGCACCAGCGACCCGTTGAGCAGGATGTTGCGCCGGGTGATGCTCTTGCTCTCCTGCAGGTGCCTGAGGGAGGGCCAGACGCGAGAGAGTGGGTTAGCACACGGGAGGTTTTCCTGAGGGAGGGCCAGACGTGCGTGGAGGGAGGGGGAGAAGCCCGCGGGAAAGAGAAACACCAAGGAATGGATGGCTAATGTCCCCCACACGTCTTGCTTCCCGTTTCTTAAGTGGATGAGGAAAGGATGGAGGGATAAGATTTTTCTCCTCCTCTTCCTCCTCCTCCTCTTCCTCCTTTTCCTCTTCCTCCTCCTCCTCCTCCTCCTCCTCCTCCTCCTCCTCCTCCTCCTCCTCCTCCTCCTCCTTCTCCAACCACCTTCCTCCCTCACCCCTCTCCGGCAACAGCAGCAGCCACCTGGATAAAAATAATGGTAGAAAACACCCCCATGCATGGCTTGAAGTAAGCCTGGGTGTAGAGATGAGAGGGATGGAACGAGAGGGAGAAAGATACTGCTCGAAAAATCTTCCCACATTATTCCAACCTGTGGGTAAATACAGCTCGAAAAATCTTCCTACATTAGTCCAACCTGTGGGTAAATACAGCTCGAAAAATCTTCCTACATTATTCCAACCTGTGGGTAAATACAGCTCGAAAAATCTTCCCACATTATTCCAACCTGTGGGTAAATACAGCTCGAAAAATCTTCCCACATTAGTCCAACCTGTGGGTAAATACAGCTCGAAAAATCTTCCTACATTATTCCAACCTGTGGGTAAATACAGCTCGAAAAATCTTACCACATTAGTCCAGCGTCTGCTGCACTACAATGTCAAAAGAAGAAAGATGAAGAAAAAGATAAAAGAAGAGAAATGTGTGCATGAAACTTTATCCTAATTCATTGAGACATCTCTTCCCTCACTTTACATGTTACGCCAGCTGCTGGGTACCTGTGTTATTCCTTGTAGTTGAAGATGCTGTAGATGAGGGTTGGCAATGGGGGAGTGAAGACTGGGTTCAGAGCTTCCAGATGGCCCGAAGGAAGAGGTTGTGAGGGTCGTGGAGGATGAGGTAACTGGGGTCGTGGAGGATGAGGTAACTGGGGTCGTGGAGGGTGAGGTAACTGGGGTCGTGGAGGATGAGGTAACTGGGGTCATGGAGGATGAGGTAACTGGGGTCGTGGAGGATGAGGTAACTGGGGTCATGGAGGATGAGGTAACTGGGGTCGTGGAGGATAAGGTAACTGGGGTCATGGAGGATGAGGTAACTGGGGTCGTGGAGGATGAGGTAACTGGGGTCGTGGAGGATGAGGTAACTGGGGTCGTGGAGGATGAGGTAACTGGGGTCGTGGAGGATGAGGTAACTGGGGTCGTGGAGGATGAGGTAACTGGGGTCGTGGAGGATGAGGTAACTGGAGGTTGGAAGGGTGAGTAGGGGGTTAGGGAGACGAACTGAAGGAGGAGGAGTTGTGGAGGTTGGCTGAAGGATGAGGGGAGGTTGTGGAGGTTGGCTGAAGGATGAGGTAAGAAGAGGTTCGAGAGGGAGGAAGAAGAAAAGGTGGGGAGAGAGAGAGAGAGAGAGAGAGAGAGAGAGAGAGAGAGAGAGAGAGAGAGAGAGAGAGATGGTCGTGGTGGACGAGCCCGTGTGTGTGTGTGTGTGTGCGTGAGACACTCACCCGTCGACGTAGACGCGAACGTCTGCAGGTCAGCGAGGAAGCAGATGTGGTACCAGACCCCGGGCACGTACGAGGCGTTGCGACTGCCGAACAGGTACGTCCCGCCCACCGCTATGAAGGCCACCGACTCCTCTGTGCTCAATGGAGAGTTAGAAGATGAAAAAGAGGAACCAAATATAT
>NC_092234.1:47831953-47836953 GCF_036320965.1 Panulirus ornatus | reverse complement strand
AGGTTAGTACGCTAGTTAAGGTTAGGTTAGTACGCTAGGTAAGGTTAGGTTAGTACGCTAGGTTAGGTTAGGTTAGTACGCTAGTTAAGGTTAGGTTAGTACGCTAGGTAAGGTTAGGTTAGTACGCTAGGTTAGGTTATGTTAGTACGCTAGGTAAGGTTAGGTTAGTACGCTAGGTGAGGTTAGGTTAGTACGCTAGGTAAGGTTAGGTTAGTACGCTAGGTGAGGTTAGGTTAGTGCGCTAGGTAAGGTTAGGTAATACGCTAGGTAAGGTTAGGTTAGTACGCTTGGTAAGGTTAGGTTAGTACGCTAGGTGAGGTTAGGTTAGTACGTCTAGGTAAGGTTAGGTTAGTACGCTAGGTGAGGTTAGGTTAGTACGCTAGGTGAGGTTAGGTTAGTACGCTAGGTGACTTTAGGTTAGTACGCTAGGTAAGGTTAGGTTAGTACGCTAGGTGAGGTTAGGTTAGTACGCTAGGTGACTTTAGGTTAGTACGCTAGGTAAGGTTAGGTTAGTACGCTAGGTGAGGTTAGGTTAGTACGCTAGGTAAGGTTAGGTTAGCACGCCAGTTAAGGTTAGGTTAGTACGCTAGGTGACTTTAGGTTAGTACGCTAGGTAAGGTTAGGTTAGCACGCCAGTTAAGGTTAGGTTAGTACGGTAGGTAAGGTTAGGTTAGTACGCTAGTTAAGATTAGGTTAGGTTAGGTAAGGTTAGGTTAGTACTAGTACGCTAGGTTAGGTTAAGTTAGTACGCTAGGTAATGTTATGTTAGTACGCTAGGTTAGATTAGGTTAGTACGCTAGGTAGGGTTAAGTTACTACGCTAGGTTAGGTTAAGTTAGTACGCTAGTTAAGGTTAGTTTAGTACGCTAGTTAAGGTTAGGTTAGCACGCTAGGTTAGGTTAAGTTAGTACGCTAGGTAAGGTTAGGTTAGTACGCTAGGTAAAATTAGGTTAGTACGCTAGGTAAGGTTAGGTTAGTACGCTAGGTAAAATTAGGTTAGTACGCTAGGTAAGGTTAGGTTAGTACGCTAGGTAAAATTAAGGCTAGGACGCTGCTAGGTTAGGTTAAGTTAGTACGCTAGGTTAGGTTAGGTTAAGTTAGTACGCTAGGTAAGGTTAGGTTAGTACGCTAGTCAAGGTTAGGTTAGATACGGTTTTGGTTAGATACGGTTAGGTTACAACTAGTTACATTAGTTTACGTTTGACTGGTAAGGTTGGGAACTAGTTAGGTCTGGCTAATAGGTTTAATTGGCTAAGTTCGGAAAAGTTAAGCTGATTAGGTTAGAATTGGTTATATCACGCAAAGTTTTAGTTGAGAATAAGTTATTTCTCAGCTAATGTTGAACAATCATTAACGTTGAAATTGCATCATTAAAACTTTATATATATATATATATATATATATATATATATATATATATATATATATATATATATATATATATATATATATATATATATATTATCCCTGGGGATAGGGGAGAAAGAATACTTCCCACGTATTCCCTGCGTGTCGTAGAAGGCGACTAAAAGGGGAGGGAGCGGGGGGCTGGAAATCCTCCCCTCTCAATTTTTTTTAATTTTCCAAAAGAAGGAACAGAGAAAGGGGCCAGGTGAGGATATTCCCTCAGTGGCCCAGTTCTCTGTTCTTAACGCTACCTCGCTAACGCGGGAAATGGCGAATAGTTTGAAAAAAAAATATATATATATATATTCCTATGAATCCACGGGGGAAAATGAAACACGAAAAGTTCCCAAGTGCACTTTCGTGTAATAATCACATCATCAGGGGAGACACAAGAGAGAAATATAACAAGTTCCCAAGTGCACTTTCGTGTAATAATCACATCATCAGGGGAGACACAAGAGAGAAATATAACAAGTTCCCAAGTGCACTTTCGTGTAATAATCACATCATCAGGGGAGACACAAGAGAGAAATATAACAAGTTCCCAAGTGCACTTTCGTGTAATAATCACATCATCAGGGGAGACACAAGAGAGAAATATAACAAGTTCCCAAGTGCACTTTCGTGTAATAATCACATCATCAGGGGAGACACAAAAGAGAAATATAACAGTCAGTTGATATGTTTTGGACAGTCACATGTTTACCAAATGGCGTCCTAGCTTCGTCTCTTCGATGTATATATGGTGGTGTGGTTCCACTGGCAGTTGGGTGGTGGGTGGTGGGTTGTGTGGTGGGTGGTGGATGGGTGGTGGGTGGGTGGTGGGTGGTGGGTGGGTGGTGTGTGTGTGTGTAATGTCTTGTCTTCCTGTCGTACTTACGTACTGTATCGAGCCACAGTGGACGCCCTGGTGAATGACTTCCCACCCCCCATCCAGACTTCACCCTTTCTTCCCCTTACACCACGACAGAGAAAAGAAAACGAAGGGTGGGTAGGGAAGGGCGGAGGAGGGAAGGGGAGGGAAGGGAAGGGAAGGGAGGGAAGGGAGGGGATCACTGTAAGGTTCAGGGTAATCAGAAAGCCATAGAACTTGGCTGGGCTAGACGTCTAGGCTGCGTTGTTTAAAGTGATGGTCAAGAGTGTGTGTGTTTTTTTTTTTTTAACCTTTTACGACCCCAGAAGGTGTAGTCAAGAGTGTTTTTTAACCTTTTACGACCCCAGAAGGTGTAGTCAAGAGTGTTTTTAACCTTTTACGACCCCAGAAGGTGTAGTCAAGAGTGTTTTTTAACCTTTTACGACCCTAGAAGGTGTAGTCAAGAGTGTTTTTAACCTTTTACGACCCTAGAAGGTGTAGTCAAGAGTGTTTTTAACCTTTTACGACCCCAGAAGGTGTAGTCAAGAGTGTTTTTAACCTTTTACGACCCTAGAAGGTGTAGTCAAGAGTGTTTTCAACCTTTTACGACCCCAGAAGGTGTAGTCAAGAGAGTGTTTTTTTAACCTTTTACGACCCCAGAAGGTGTAGTCAAGAGTGTTTTTTTTAACCTTTTACGACCCCAGAAGGTGTAGTCAAGAGTGTTTTTTAACCTTTTACGACCCCAGAAGGTGTAGTCAAGAGAGTTTTTAACCTTTTACGACCCCAGAAGGTGTAGTCAAGAGTGTTTTTTTTTAACCTTTTACGACCCTAGAAGGTGTAGTCAAGAGTGTTTTTAACCTTTTACGACCCTAGAAGGTGTAGTCAAGAGTGTTTTTAACCTTTTACGACCCTAGAAGGTGTAGTCAAGAGTGTTTTTAACCTTTTACGACCCCAGAAGGTGTAGTCAAGAGTGTTTTTTAACCTTTTACGACCCCAGAAGGTGTAGTCAAGAGTGTTTTTTAACCTTTTACGACCCCAGAAGGTGTAGTCAAGAGTGTGTGGTTTTTTAACCTTTTACGACCCCAGAAGGTGTAGTCAAGAGTGTTTTTAACCTTTTACGACCCTAGAAGGTGTAGTCAAGAGTGTTTTTAACCTTTTACGACCCCAGAAGGTGTAGTCAAGAGTGTTTTTAACCTTTTACGACCCCAGAAGGTGTAGTCAAGAGTGTTTTTAACCTTTTACGACCCCAGAAGGTGTAGTCAAGAGTGTTTTTAACCTTTTACGACCCCAGAAGGTGTAGTCAAGAGAGTGTTTTTAACCTTTTACGACCCCAGAAGGTGTAGAAAATGGTCGTTGGGTTACTGTTGTCCAGTCTTAGAGCTTCTCTTTAAAGATAAAAGGGGTCAGGTCAAAGGTCAGGGGCCATTGTCTCCTCAGGGTCTATCACCGTCCTACTCAACTGATAATAAAGACTTCAAAATAGAATTTGTCTATTTTGTGAGAATGAAGCAAATGTCTATTTTGTGAGAATGAAGCAAATGTCTATTTTGTGAGTATGAAGCCAATGTCTATTTTGTGAGAATGAAGCAAATGTCTATTTTGTGAGAATGAAGCAAATGTCTATTTTGTGAGTATGAAGCCAATGTCTATTTTGTGAGAATGAAGCAAATGTCTATTTTGTGAGAATGAAGCAAATGTCTATTTTGTGAGAATGAAGCAAATGTCTATTTCGTGAGTATGAAGCAAATGTCTGTTTTGTGAGAATGAAGCAAATGTCTATTTTGTGAGAATGAAGCAAATGTCTATTTTGTGAGTATGAAGCAAATGTCTATTTTGTGAGAATGAAGCAAATGTCTATTTTGTGTGAATGAAGCAAATGTCTATTTTGTGAGAATGAAGCAAATGTCTATTTTGTGAGTATGAAGCAAATGTCTGTTTTGTGAGAATGAAGCAAATGTCTATTTTGTGAGAATGAAGCAAATGTCTGTTTTGTGAGAATGAAGCAAATGTCTATTTTGTGAGTATGAAGCAAATGTCCATTTTGTGAGAATGAAGCAAATGTCTATTTTGTGAGAATGAAGCAATTGTCTGTTTTGTGAGAATGAAGCAAATGTCTATTTTGTGAGAATGAAGCAAATGTCTATTTTTTGAGTATGAAGCAAATGTCTATTTTGTGAGAATGAAGCAAATGTCTATTTTGTGAGTATGAAGCAGATGAATTTCTCTACCATGTTCTACAATTTTCGTGAATGATCAAGTACGGTAATTTAGTTTCGTTATTCAGTAATTGACTGATTATGTATTGGTGTAAATGATCATGTGTCATAATCTCGTTTCGTCTGTTTTTGACTGATCATTAAACACAATTTTGATACAAATATTTCCGTTCCATTGTGTGTGTGTGTGTGTGTGTGTGTGTGTGTGTGTGTGTGTATGTGTGTGTATGTGTGTGTGTATGTGTGTGTGTGTGTGTGTGAGTGTGTGTGTGTGTGTGTAAGACTCCTCCATAACCCTCCCTCGGCCACCCCTCCGTCAGGAGATGTATGTATGTGGACTTGGACGTGTGGCGTGTTCCTGGTCTCGCGCACCTAGCTCCCACCCACCCGGCCAGTCAGTCTTAGAGGCAGTGGTGAGCCAGCCAGGAGTGCAGGTTTTTAAGTCGTGGGACTACACTGTGTAATCAAGTGCCCAATGATTGTAATTAAGTGCCCACTGATTGTAATTGTGCTCAGTGATTGTAA
>NC_092234.1:47784453-47824453 GCF_036320965.1 Panulirus ornatus | reverse complement strand
TTAAACTGACGTAAACAAGCTATGGGCTAAATTTAAACTGACGTAAACAAGCTGTGGGCTAAATTTAAACTGACGTAAACAAGCTATGGGCTAAATTTAAACTGACGTAAACAAGCTATGGGCTAAATTTAAACTGACGTAAACAAGCTGTGGGCTAAATTTAAACTGACGTAAACACGCCGTGGGCTAAATTTAAACTGACGTAAACAAGCTATGGGCTAAATTTAAACTGACGTAAACAAGCTGTGGGCTAAATTTAAACTGACGTAAACAAGCTATGGGCTAAATTTAAACTGACGTAAACAAGCTGTGGGCTAAATTTAAACTGACGTAAACAAGCTATGGGCTAAATTTAAACTGACGTAAACAGTTTAAGCTGTGAGCTAAATTTAAACTGACGTAAACAAGCCGTGGGCGAAATTTAAACTGACGTAAACAAGCTATGGGCTAAATTTAAACTGACGTAAACAAGCTGAGGGCTATATTTAAACTGACGTAAACAAGCTGTGAGCTAAATTTAAACTGACGTAAACAAGCTGAGGGCTATATTTAAACTGACGTAAACAAGCTGTGAGCTAAATTTAAACTGACGTAAACAAGCTGAGGGCTATATTTAAACTGACGTAAACAAGCTGTGAGCTAAATTTAAACTGACGTAAACAGGCTGAGGGATTGTAGGGTTCAACTGTGGTCAAATTGAGGTTGACCTACCGGGGTTAAGTGCCGATGTAAACAGACCGGCCGAATGTAAACAGACCGGCGGTTTAAACGTAGACAAATGTATACTACATTATGACTCTCGTGGAGCTGTGAAGAGAGGGGACTTAATCTCTGTTGACGTAACTCCAAGTGAGCGAACCACAGAAGCAGTGGAGAAAAAAGGGGGGGAACAGAGGGGGGGACTTAATCTCTGTTGACGTAACTCCAAGTGAGCGAACCACAGAAGCAATGAAGAAAAAAAGGGGGGGAACAGAGGGGGCGACTTAATCTCTGTTGACGTAACTCCAAGTGAGCGAACCACAGAAGCAATGGAGAAAAAAGGGGGCGAACAGGGCGGGGCGAGACTTGAAAAGGGGGCGAACAGAGGGGGGCGACTTAGTGTCTGTTGACGTAACTCCAAGTGAGCGAACCACAGAAGCAATGAAGAAAAAAGGGGGAGAACGAACAGGATTCTAGTGAGTCATATAGTAATAGGTTTTCGAATTTCAGCACGAGAAGAAGATGGAGACATTACGCCTTCCAGCTCACCGTAGCGTTAACTCCCCCAGCCTGAATACTAGGTTTAGTTCGAGTGTCACTTGGCTTGAAAAAAAAGAAAAGAGACAGAGAGACAGACTCGAGCTGCTACCAAGATGATTGAGAACTAAGTCATATGATGAGACGACTTTTAATCTGTTTAGCTTTGAGAAGAGAAGTTTAAGAGGTAGTCTGCTGCAGGTATTCAATATAATTTATCTTAATATTGGTCTGTAAAGTTACTTAAGACTTAGAATCGTATGATTTCAGGTATTCAAAATAATTAATCTTAATAATATTGATCTCTAAAGTTACTTAAGACTTAGAATCGTTTGATTTCAGGTATTCAAAATAATATTGATCTATAAAGTTACTTAAGACTTAGAATCGTTTGATTTCAGGTATTCAAAATAATTTATCTCAATAATATTGATCTCTAAAGTTACTTAAGACTTAGAATCGTTTGATTTCAGGTATTCAAAATAATTTATCTTAATAATATTGATCGATAAAGTTACTTAAGACTTAGAATCGTTTGATTTCAGGTATTCAAAATAATTTATCTTAATAATATTGATCTCTAAAGTTACTTAAGACTTAGAATCGTTTGATTTCAGGTATTCAAAATAATATTGATCTCTAAAGTTACTTAAGACTTAAAATCGTTTGATTTCAGGTATTCAAAATAATTTATCTTAATAATATTGATCTCTAAAGTTACTTAAGACTTAGAATCGTTTGATTTCAGGTATTCAAAATAATTTATCTTAATAATATTGATCTCTAAAGTTACTTAAGACTTAGAATCGTTTGATTTCAGGTATTCAAAATAATTTATCTTAATAATATTGATCTCTAAAGTTACTTAAGACTTAGAATCGTTTGATTTCAGGTATTCAAAATAATTTATCTTAATAATATTGATCTCTAAAGTTACTTAAGACTTAGAATCGTTTGATTTCAGGTATTCAAAATAATTAATCTTAATAATATTGATCTATAAAGTTACTTAAGACTTAGAATCGTTTGATTTCAGGTATTCAAAATAATTAATCTTAATAATATTGATCTATAAAGTTACTTAAGACTTAGAATCGTTTGATTTCGCTCGTAGTAATTGATAGAAACTCGTGGGCAAACATTTTACCTCTACAGAGGCGAGGTTACGTCTTCAACAGAATGTATCAGCATATGGAATGATTAACCAGTCAAAAT
The DNA here is from genome assembly GCF_036320965.1 of Panulirus ornatus. Classification (NCBI taxonomy): domain Eukaryota; kingdom Metazoa; phylum Arthropoda; class Malacostraca; order Decapoda; family Palinuridae; genus Panulirus; species Panulirus ornatus. Next base: position 47,822,002 of record NC_092234.1, on the reverse strand, counting down.
GGTCGAAGACAGTGCTATAGATACGTTGAAGAATACACTTTGACAAGAAAATATTTCGCTTCAAGAACACGAGTAATATATTTTTTTTTTTGCGCTCTTTCTAAGTGGTATAAAGAGTTTGCAATATATTTTTTTTCCCTCATTGAATTACCTTCATATCTAATTCTATTAACCACACTGATGTGTGAGTTGCTAACATCTTCCAGTGTCACAAACAGCTACGATGGGACCCAAGTGATCTGTTCCCGTTCGAATGAATTTTATTTCTGTATTTTCTTTTTTATTTTTAATGTTAGCTGGGACGGCACGTGTACCTGAGACCTTAATCAAGGCCATCCCATATATATATATATATATATATTTATATATATATATATATATATATATATATATATATATATATATGTATATATATATATATATATATATATATATATATATATATATATATATATATATATATATATATATATATATATATATGCGTGTCGTAGAAGGCGACTAAAAGGGGGAGGGAGCGGGGGGCTGGAAATCCTCCCCTCTCTTTTTTATTTTTAATTTTCCAAAAGAAGGAACAGAGAAGGGGGCCAGGTGAGGATATTCCCTCAAAGGCCCAGTCCTCTGTTCTTAACGCTACCTCGCTAACGCGGGAAATGGCGAATAGTATAAAGAAATAAAAAAAGATAAAAAAAAACGCGGGAGACAGCGACAAATCAAAATAAATAGATAAATTATATATTTTTTTTTTTTTTTTTTTTTATACTTTGTCGCTGTCTCCCGCGTTTGCGAGGTAGCGCAAGGAAACAGACGAAAGAAATGGCCCAACCCCTCCCCCATACACATGTACATACACACGTCCACAAACGCAAATATACATACCTACACACCTTTCCATGGTTTACCCCAGACGCTTCACATGCCCTGATTCACTCCACTGACAGCACGTCAACCCCTGTATACCACATCGCTCCAATTCACTCTATTCCTTGCCCTCCTTACACCCTCCTGCATGTTCAGGCCCCGATCACACAAAATCTTTTTCACTCCATCTTTCCACCTCCAATTTGGTCTCCCTCTTCTCCTCGTTCCCTCCACCTCCGACACATATATCCTCTTGGTCAATCTTTCCTCACTCATTCTCTCCATGTGACCAAACCATTTCAAAACACCCTCTTCTGCTCTCTCAACCACGCTCTTTTTATTTCCACACATCTCTCTTACCCTTACGTTACTTACTCGATCAAACCACCTCACACCACACATTGTCCTCAAACATCTCATTTCCAGCACATCCATCCTCCTGCGCACAACTCTATCCATAGCCCACGCCTCGCAACCATACAACATTGTTGGAACCACTATTCCTTCAAACATACCCATTTTTGCTTTCCGAGATACTGTTCTCGACTTCCACACATTTTTCAAGGCTCCCAAAATTTTCGCCCCCTCCCCCACCCTATGATCCACTTCCGCTTCCATGGTTCCATCCGCTGACAGATCCACTCCCAGATATCTAAAACACCTCACTTCCTCCAGTTTTTCTCCATTCAAACTCACCTCCCAATTGACTTGACCCTCAACCCTACTGTACCTAATAACCTTGCTCTTATTCACATTTACTCTTAACTTTCTTCTTCCACACACTTTACCAAACTCAGTCACCAGCTTCTGCAGTTTCTCACATGAATCAGCCACCAGCACTGTATCATCAGCGAACAACAACTGACTCACTTCCCAAGCTCTCTCATCCCCAACAGACTTCATACTTGCCCCTCTTTCCAGGACTCTTGCATTTACCTCCCTAACAACCCCATCCATAAACAAATTAAACAACCATGGAGACATCACACACCCCTGCCGCAAACCTACATTCACTGAGAACCAATCACTTTCCTCTCTTCCTACACGTACACATGCCTTACATCCTCGATAAAAACTTTTCACTGCTTCTAACAACTTACCTCCCACACCATATATTCTTAATACCTTCCACAGAGCATCTCTATCAACTCTATCATATGCCTTCTCCAGATCCATAAATGCTACATACAAATCCATTTGCTTTTCTAAGTATTTCTCACATACATTCTTCAAAGCAAACACCTGATCCACACATCCTCTACCACTTCTGAAACCGCACTGCTCTTCCCCAATCTGATGCTCTGTACATGCCTTCACCCTCTCAATCAATACCCTCCCATATAATTTACCAGGAATACTCAACAAACTTATACCTCTGTAATTTGAGCACTCACTCTTATCCCCTTTGCCTTTGTACAATGGCACTATGCACGCATTCCGCCAATCCTCAGGCACCTCACCATGAGTCATACATACATTAAATAACCTTACCAACCAGTCAACAATACAGTCACCCCCTTTTTTAATAAATTCCACTGCAATACCATCCAAACCTGCTGCCTTGCCGGCTTTCATCTTCCGCAAAGCTTTTACTACCTCTTCTCTGTTTACCAAATCATTTTCCCTAACCCTCTCACTTTGCACACCACCTCGACCAAAACACCCTATATCTGCCACTCTGTCATCAGACACATTCAACAAACCTTCAAAATACTCATTCCATCTCCTTCTCACATCACCACTACTTGTTATCACCTCCCCATTTACGCCCTTCACTGAAGTTCCCATTTGCTCCCTTGTCTTACGCACCCTATTTACCTCCTTCCAGAACATCTTTTTATTCTCCCTAAAATTTACTGATAGTCTCTCACCCCAACTCTCATTTGCCCTTTTTTTCACCTCTTGCACCTTTCTCTTGACCTCCTGTCTCTTTCTTTTATACTTCTCCCACTCAATTTCATTTTTTCCCTGCAAAAAATCGTCCAAATGCCTCTCTCTTCTCTTTCACTAATACTCTTACTTCTTCATCCCACCACTCACTACCCTTTCTAAACAGCCCACCTCCCACTCTTCTCATGCCACAAGCATCTTTTGCGCAATCCATCACTGATTCCCTAAATACATCCCATTCCTCCCCCACTCCCCTTACTTCCATTGTTCTCACCTTTTTCCATTCTGTACATATATATATATATATATATATATATATATATATATATATATATATATATATATACCCAAGCCTGAGCCAGGTACGCATTTTATCGACCAACCCCTAAGGGTGGATGAACAGCTGGGTTGACTGTGAACCGACTGCCTGTACCAGAATTCGAACCTAGGCGCTCGACCCTGGGCGGCGTCCGTGAACGCGTCACGGTCAAGAACTCTGCCCACTCCACCACGGTTTTGGCTCGTACCGTCAGGCGTGGCACAATTGGCTGCCGTGTTTAACATTCAAATGAAGGAAGTAAATACATGATTGCGCACGTCATCATACCTGTAAATAAAGCGTAAAAGTCACAAGGGGTTTGAGTGCTGACACAACACGGTATACGACCACTTAAATGGCACGCATCAAAGGGGAGAGTGTTCTCTACATTACACATACGCCAACATTACACATACGCCAACATTACACATACGCCAACATTACACATACGCCAACATTACAAATACGCCAACATTACACATACGCCAACATTACACATACGCCAACATTACAAATACGCCAACATTACACATACGTCAACATTACAAATACGCCAACATTACAAATACGCCAACATTACACATACGCCAACATTACAAATACGCCAATATTACACATACGCCAACATTACAAATACGCCAACATGACAAATACGCCAACATTACACATACGCCAACATTACAAATACGCCAACATTACAAATACGCCAACATTACAAATACGCCGTCATTACAAATACGCCAACATTACACATACGCCAACATTACAAATACGCCAACATTACACATACGCCAACATTACAAATACGCCATCGTTAATTGTGAACTGCTGAATAAATGTCACGGGCTTGGCGTCTTTTTTACGCCCACAGCGAAGGGTTGACAGAAGGCGAGGGTGGCCAGCGCGTAACGATCACCGCAGTGCGAGGCAAGTACGTTATTATTAACAGCGATGTATGAAGTCTTGTGAGTTACGATTTTGACGAGGGTTATGTTGTAGATAGATAGATAGATAGATAGAGAGAGAGAGAGAGAGAGAGAGAGAGAGAGAGAGAGAGAGAGAGAGAGAGAGAGAGAGAAAAGATTGCGGGTCAGAGATGGTGTTTCCTGATGAGTAATTAGGTTACCGTGGCCAGGTCTTATGGTGAAATGGCCATCATCAACCATTGTAATACACTACAGTATAATACATCAACATAACATATTACGTCTTAACTGACAGCTCTTGAGCTTGAGGTAAATAGCACCAGCTTTGCGAAGAGTAAACGACTTAAGGCACTTGAATATATCATTGCCACTTACCTAAAGTGGTGGTGTGGGGGTGTGGGGTGGTAGGAGACAAGTGTGGGGTGTGGGGGGAAGACAAGTCATCAATTCCCAGAAGAAAGGTTAAATATTCAGAGCGAGAAAATGAGTAACACTTACACTCATTGGGGTTCTTTGTTTCCCCCCCCTGCTTGTTCTTTTGTAGCCGCTACTATGTATGTCACCTCCACCTGGATCTTGACCGACGGAATGATTGGTGTAGGTCAAGGAATATCTTTTATGAATTTAAAAGAAAATCCCCCCTTTCCTTCGCTGACTTTAATTTAGACCTCGAGGCATAGAGAGAAGGCCATATTTTGGTCGTGTGGGTTGTGAGGCGTTTGTAAATCCACAAGCGCTCACACACACCACCCGTTCGAATCTCACCTGGTAGTCATACACCTCTTTACTACGTGCAGTTTAAGTTTTACGGACACAACACCACTGATTGTGAATGTGAATCCTATGTTTCAGTAGCGAAACACTGTGTGTGTGTAAAGGTTGTCGCAAAAAGAATAGAAATCTTTGTGTTACAAACACCACTTTTGTCTGTTATTATGTCCTTCCGAAACTCTACAGTCTATGTAGTGTGTGATTATAATCATATATATATATATATATATATATATATATATATATATATATATATATATATATATATATATATATAATATATATATATATATATATATATATATATATATATATATATATATATATATATATATATAATATATATATATATATATATATATATATCAGCCTAAGCCAGGTACCCATTCATCAAAGAAGATGAACACCTGGGTTGGTTGTGGGCCAAATGCCGCGCCCAGGATTCGAAACCACGCAGCCTCGACACCACGGAGGCCCGTGTGTGTGTACGAGACACATATAGAAATCAATTAAAAACTTATTTTACTGTACGCTATATAAGTACTAGCATTGGTCGTGGTGACGTACTAATTTAAATTCTGAAACAAAAGTTGTTGACTGAGTTAACATGTTAAATAATAACATCTGTGATTAACTTCTTTTCTTTTTTTTTCTTCATTTTTTATGCAAATGATGTAACTGAAGCGTCTGAATGACAGGAAGATCAAAATTCATCAAGTGTTTTAGACAGACAAATAGCAAATGACGTACAGTTTTTTTTTACATTAAACGAACTCTTTCGCCTTTTTTTGTCTCCTTTTTTTTTATATAACCAACCCGCACTGGAATTTCCTTTTGTTTATGATTACTACCCTAAAAAAAAAAAAAAAGAAAAGACAGACTTGGGGGGAAAAAAACAAAATAGTTGTCATATCTTCGACTTGGGACGAGTTGCAGACATGCAAGGCGAGAACCTGGTAGGTATATATGGTAAATAGAGATGCCTTCTTATGTCCGCTATGGTACGCTATGGTGCCTGTGAACCTTACAGTGAGTTTATTTCTGGGCCGTTTCAAAGCACACAGATCAAAACTACCACTTGGTCTTCAATCTACTAATATTTTTCAAACTAAGATGGAAATAAAGGACTCTGGGATATATTCTTTCATGAATTTCGCTAATATAGATACATGTCTTTACCCTAATAATGTCCAGAGTTAAGATGCAAAATGCATTCGACTGGACACCGTGTGTGATATTATCCTACGGCCAACACACACACACACACACACGCGATTCCACACTTCCATTTTACGTAAGATGGTCCAACACAAGGCCTTGAATGGGGTCAGGGGGAAGAGAAGCACTGTCAAATATTCATTCGGTAATTGTTTTCTCATCTATAGCCAGTTATTTTTGTGTCTATGGTAGCTTAAATGGTAACTGGGCGGCTCACATACACACACACACACACGCGAAGCAGAGAGACACACTGTACAGTAACGGGTGTGATAAATAAATGAATTTACGACACGCGAACAGTTCATTAATTTTTGTGTCATCAGCGAGACGCAAACGCGTTTGAATAATTGCCGAACGCTTCGCGAAGAAAAAATGAATATATTGGCTCGGTTTTGATGCATTGAGATACCATTACTAAGTTTAAGATAGAAATATACAATACGAGACTGTGAAATGTGAAGTTTCTGACCCCTCTGGGGCCGAAAAGTATAGCCTCTCTCTCTCTCTCTCTCTCTCTCTCTCTCTCTCTCTCTCTCTCTCTCTCTCTCTCTTTCCGACCCCTTTGGAGCCCGAAAAGTATAGCCTATCTTCTCTCTCTCTCTCTCTCTCTCTCTCTCTCTCTCTCTCTCTCTCTCTCTCTCTCTCTCTCTCTCTCTCTCTCTCCGACCCCTTTGGAGCCCGAAAAGTATAGCCTATCTTCTCTCTCTCTCTCTCTCTCTCTCTCTCTCTCTCTCTCTCTCTCTCTCTCTTTCCGACCCCTTTGGAGCCCGAAAAGTATAGCCTATCTTCTCTCTCTCTCTCTCTCTCTCTCTCTCTCTCTCTCTCTCTCTCTCTCTCTCTCTCTCTCTCTCTCTCTCTCTCTTTCCGACCCCTTTGGAGCCCGAAAAGTATAGCCTATCTTCTCCTTCTCTCTCTCTCTCTCTCTCTCTCTCTCTCTCTCTCTCTCTCTCTCTCTCTCTCTCTCTCTCTCTCTCTGACCCCTTTTTTGAGCCCGAAAAGTATAGCCTATCTCCTTCTCTCTCTCTCTCTCTCTCTCTCTCTCTCTCTCTCTCTCTCTCTCTCTCTCTCTCTCTCTCTCTCTCCCTCTCTCTCTCTCTCTGACCCCTTTGGAGCCCGAAAAGTATAGCCTCTCTCTCTCTCTCTCTCTCTCTCTCTCTCTCTCTCTCTCTCTCTCTCTCTGACCCCTTTTTTGAGCCCGAAAAGTATAGCCTCTCTCTCTCTCTCTCTCTCTCTCGCTCGTTCTCGTACAGCCTATCATTGAGATGACTCGTCACATGTGTTATTATTACTGTTACCGACGTCATGAAATAATTGGTCGCCCTTTTTGCTTCAAGTATTCATGTAAAGACACATGCTCGTATTTATGGAGAGAAAAGAAAAGAAAAAAGAAAAATTTGTGTTCCATTCTCGTCTTTCTCAGAAGACAGAGTGTTACCGTCGCCTAACTGAGCGGGTGAACTGTGTACGTAACTTGTGGCTAATAACTTTTCACGAGATATTGCCATAGTTTTATATAAGGTGGTCATAATAACGTAGCTTGGACAGCCTAAATTATTATGGTGTTCCTAACCTGCACTTCTAATTAACCCACACACACACACACACACACACACACAAAAGGACATGATAAGTGTTTCTAACTTTATGGCGCAGTGTATAACCCTCTCGGAAAGTTCATATATATATATTATGTATATATATATATATATATATATATATATATATATATATATATATATATATATATATATTCTTTTAAACTATTCGCCATTTCCCGCGTTAGCGAGGTAGCGTTAAGAACAGAGGACTGGGCCTTTATTGGAATATCCTCACCTGGCCCCCTTCTCTGTTCCTTCTTTTGGAAAATTAAAAAAAAAGAAAAAAAAAAAAACGAGAGGGGAGGATTTCCAGCCCCCCGCTCCCTCCCCTTTTAGTCGCCTTCTACGACACGCAGGGAATACGTGGGAAGTATTCTTCATCCCCTATCCCCAGGGATAATACATATACATATATTATTATATTATTTTTTATTATACTTTGTCGCTGTCTCCCGCGTTTGCGAGGTAGCGCAAGGAAACAGACGAAAGAAATGGCCCAACCCACCCCCATACACATGTACATACACACGTCCACACACGCAAATATACAATACCTACACAGCTTTCCATATATATATATATATATATATATATATATATATATATATATATATATATATATATATATATATATGATGGTTACATTGCTGTGAAATGTAATACAATACCAACGCAAATTATGAAAAACAAGGTTACCAAATATAGAATTGTTCTTCCAGCCTACGTAACACAGTGATCCTAACCTGTACATTAATACGTTATCGTTATATACCCAGGACCGCTTTTACCGGGGGTTTCTGGCGGCTTAATATTAAAGTCTGCTCTACAATCAGTAGCAGTGAGAGGGTTAGACAGACCCCCCTTTTGAAGTTCGACGAGATTGCACTCTTAATGATACAACCCTCATCGATAGGCATAGCCAGGCAGAGTCCGGTAACGCAATAGAGTAGTGTTAGTACTATACAACTGTATTACCGTCTTGGGAAAAATAATACATTTTGCTACAAGCCAACACCAGATGACGTCACCATATAAACATTCAGACCTTCAGAATTCAGTGTCCAACACTGATACAATGAGTCTCCCTCCTCCTCGTTCAACCCTAGTTTAGCTTTACAACCTTTGAGTCCCCCCCACCCTCTCAACCCCAGTTTAGTCTTACAACCTTTGAGTCCCCCCCTCCCTCAACCCCAGTTTAGTTTTACAACCTTGTACAAGTGTTATATAGTCTGACATACGTAGCTCATCTCCCTATCCTGTATAGCATAGTCCCCCCCACCCTCTCAACCCCAGTTTAGTTTTATAACCTTTAAGTCCCCCCCACCCTCTCAACCCCAGTTTAGTTTTATAACCTTTAAGTCCCCCCTCCCTCAACCCCAGTTTAGTTTGACCACCTTCTACAAGTGTTATATAGTCTGACATACGTACCTCATCTCCCCATCCTGTATAGCATAGGACAACCTAACCATGGCTGTCACCCCAAGTGCAGCTAAAACCTAGTCAGCTAAAACCTAGTTGGTATTGTATTACCAACCAGCAGTCCAGCATCGGGTAACCGTCTCTCGGTTACCCGTCTCCTGACAGTGTGTGTGTGATTACTGTATTACGTGGATTAAGTCTTCGCTATATTTGTGGTGCCCCATATTTCAAACATTTTTGATTTTGATGCTTCGTAAAATTTTGTATGCTATGTCCAATAACCATGTCTTCAGTTAGTGTATTCTTCTCATCCACCTCTCTTATACTATAAAAGACATTTATTCACATCTTTCTTAATGTGTTTCTTGTTTTATTTCATGTCGTGTGTGCGTGTGTGTCTGACGATCTTACCAGTGTGAGGATACAGGAGCGCCAGCAGTGTCGTGTAGAATAGCGAAGTCACCCCCATCATATGGCTGCCTGGAATGGGAGCAATGAATAATACATTGATGAAAACAGACAATAGACAGTAAGTAAAGTTATAATTATGTTAACATTTAAGTATATTTGAATGTTTTTTTTCAGTCACGTTATGGCCTTTGGACACACTTTATAGCTGTAGATATAATAAGAGATCCCGAGTTATGGTAGACGAGATGTAAGATAAAATATTAATTTCAAATGAAATTATTTTAAACGGGTAAACAAATGCTATGATGGGATGCACTATACAAAATAGATATTGAGATTTATTTTTGGGGGAATATTGATTTTTTTGTGTGTGTGTTTGGAGAGAAAATAAATTGAGTTTTTAAGAAAGTCATATTGTTTGCTGTACGACAGAAGCAAGTGGTTTGGAAAATGACATTGTGACTAGAGTTGGGTCCAGCAATGTCGGCAATATAATGCTCCACGGATGGGGGAGGCTTAGCCATTTTTTGATCTACGACCCTTCCTTTAGTCAGTTATGTGAATGTTACATGAAATTCACCTACGTAGAGATGTGGTTTACCGTCAATAAATGCATGTAACATTTTCTTCGTACAGTCACAGCGAACCTAAGCCATATTAAAAGCTAAATAAAGTTACATGACTACAATTCTTACTCGTTCAAGTATAACTAATATTTTCTTCCGGTTATTTATTTTTTATCTATTTTGCTTTGTGTCGCTGTCTCCTGCGTTAGCGAGGTAGCGCAAGGAAACAGACGAAAGAATGGCCCAACCGACCCACATACACATGTATATACATACACGGCCACACACGCAAATATACATACCTATACATCTCACTGTACACATATATATACACACACAGACACATACATATATACCCAGGCACACAATTCACACTGCCTTTATTCATTCCCATCGCCACCTCGCCACACATGGAATACCATTTTTGGCTAAACGGTGCGGGTGCTAAAAGTAGTTATGTCAGGGTACCTTAGTGATGGAATATATATGTGAATTCTACAGATAGGGTTATCCTTAAAGGAAGGAGGATCCACGCCTCTTGTAGTTACTTGTATTTTCTATCCGCCGTTGTCCAAAGTGTCAGAATTACGGTTCGATCCCCTTGAGCAATAAAATAGTAAGTACTGGGAGTGCAATACAAAGAGAGAAGACTCGTATCAAAATGGCATTTATTGCAATACAAAGCAGAGAAGACTCGTATCAAAATGGCATTTATTGCAATACAAAGCAGAGTAGACTTGTATCAAAATGGCATTTATTGCAATACAAAGCAGAGTAGACTCGTATCAAAATGGCATTTATTGCAATACAAAGCAGAGTAGACTCGTATCAAAATGGCATTTATTGCAATACAAAGCAGAGAAGACTCGTATCAAAATGGCATTTATTGCAATACAAAGCAGAGTAGACTCGTATCAAAATGGCATTTATTGCAATACAAAGCAGAGAAGACTCGTATCAAAATGGCATTTATTGCAATACAAAGCAGGGTAGACTCGTATCAAAATGGCATTTATTTAGTCACCGTTCGTCTCTTCAGTAAGCAAATGCAGGGCAGAAATGGATGTCTATGTAAGAGAGTACCAGGGGCGTTGGACGAGTTGGGGGAAACGGGACTTATTTTTCGATACAGGAGTTCCGGAGTAGATATTATGTTACTGTAATTGAGTTACGGTTTAGATACGTAATTTAGTTTATTGGTGGATGCCTCTTTTAGAAATACAAATTATGGGTTAAACGGCATGAATAGTCCATTTGAGATAAACAATTCATGCATGGCTCCACTTGCATCTCAAGTTCAGCTACGCATGATGGCCTAAACTTGAGAAAACATGGAGAATAATATAATGCAGAAAACTAGGCAGTGAAGACATATATGATTTCTCTTCTCGGTACGTAATGCAAGGGAAGTATATCCTAGTCATTGTTAATGGACAGTGACGACCTCACGGGTTGGGTGTGGTTAGGTTTTATGAGTTTTGATAACGTCACGCTAACCACCCACTCTCATATCATTATATATATATCCCTGGGGATAGGGGAGAAAGAATACTTCCCACGTATTCCCTGCGTGTCGTAGAAGGCGACTAAAAGGGGAGGGAGCGGGGGGCTGGAAATCCTCCCCTCTCGTTTTTTTTTTTAATTTTCCAAAAGAAGGAACAGAGAAGGGGGCCAGGTGAGGATATTCCCTCGAAGGCCCAGTCCTCTGTTCTTAACGCTACCTCGCTATCACGGGAAATGGCGAATAGTATGAAATATATATATATATATATATATATATATATATATATATATATATATATATATATATATATATATATATATATATGGATACCCATCTTTTGTATGTATATTCTCTGGCATATACCACTCTAATACCACACTGGATCGCTTTAATATGAAAAAACGGAAAAGAATATTGAAAACTATCGCGTTGGACATTGTATATATTGTGGAGGCACGAGTACAGTGGGACATATAAGACAATATCTGTCTTTGTAGGCTCTGTGGTGTACTGGCGATGATGGTGTGGGGGAGTTGACATAGCATTGTACACACACACACCTGTCGCGCCTGTGTACAGTAATGGACCTCTTGTCTAGCTCGTTACCACACAACTCTCAAAGAATTACTTGACCACGGACGTTATATAGACCCGTGGGGTTTTACGGTGACCAGACCCCTTTCTTTTTTTGACGTCACTTGTCACTTTAGCGTTCTTGCGATTGGTGTCATAATGGCAGGTTACGTCCAAAGAGCAGATACGACATCGAGTTCCGAAATAGACAACAGTCACTTTATGCCAAGGTCTGATAGACTGTAAGGAGGGTGGTGGAGCTGCTTGCAATTACATGCAAGACAAGCAACATGTATCATAATACTGGCCTTTGTGGGGGTGTGGCGCGCGTTGTCGTGGTCGGAAACACTTACGACTTGTGGTCATCTCTCACTGTTTCTCCTTTGACGGCAATGTACGTACAACTTTGTTTACGTACAACTTTGTGTATGTACAACTTTGTGTACGTACAACTTTGGTGAATCAGGCCAGCGTTGATGATCACCCGTGAAACGCCTGAAGAAATATGTTAGAAATGTATGATCTTCTTGGTTTATATATAAGACTTTACCCTGATGGCTTTAATGACATGGCACCCTAACTCAAAACCCCACTAGGCGAAACTCGTAGCTAAATATTTACCCAGGGATGATACCAAAATCAAATTAATATGATCGATTGTACTGTCCCAGACCTCCATAATCAAAGTCACTAGACTACAGTTGCCTCTGTATTGGCATCTTGAAGGGCGTCTTGACCTGGAGTCCTCCTCAAACACTCTCACTGCCTTATTCACTGACCGACCCATCTTGTTAATGCGGGATTATGAAGGGGGTCAATATCACCAATAGACCTAGTACCATCACCAATAGACACTGATAGATGCATATTCGTCACGCAAAACAACAACTTTCCATGTAACAAACTTTATAACACTTCGATGCTCAGGTTGGTAAATAGCCATAAGCTTTCTCGGATGCCAGACCTCAAAAGTTCTCTTCGTCTGAATGGACAAAAATAACGCCAGAGAAGTGACATGAACACCAACTATTGTCCAAAAAAAAAAGAAGAAATGGTTCACCTTTACGAGTGACCCACGAAGGGAATCCATGCCAAAGGCAAGATCTAACCTAACCTAAGTACCAGCGACCTAGGTTTTCAGTCGTGTTTGTAGACGTTCATGGCTGCTTCCGTATCTACTATTATTGGAGGTGAAGGAGTATTAAATGGCGAGGTGAAGGGGTATTAAATGGCGAGGTGAAGGGGTATTAAATGGCGAGGTGAAGGAGTATTAAATGGCGAGGTGAAGGGGTATTAAATGGCGAGGTGAAGGAGTATTAAATGGCGAGGTGAAGGAGTATTAAATGGCGAGGTGAAGGGGTATTAAATAGCGAGGTGAAGTAGTATTAAATGGCGAGGTGAAGGGGTATTAAATGGCGAGTTGAAGGGGTATTAAATGGCGGCTGGATTAAATTACGGCGGGTCCATAGACAGCTAAACTAAACTTTGTGTCAACACCTTTGGACATCAGGTGGAAGGATGGCTGAGCGTAGCTAAGCTAGCAAAACTATGCTAGCTAGCATCACCAGGCCCTGCCTACGTAGCTTGGCTGTGGTGGTTAGGTTAACCTAACCACCGCTGGACGACCTAGCCCTACAGACTACCGGGTAGCCTACCCTAGGTGGCTTCAGGGTATAGCCTAGACATGTAAGCTGGCTACTAGACAGCCTAGCCTAGCAGGCTATGTGGCATCCTAGCGTACTAGCTTACCAGGCAACCTAGCGTAGTTGATAACAGGTAGCGTAGCTTAGCTGGCTACCGGGCGTCCTTTAGCTGGCTGGCTAACTACAAGGCAGCCTACCCTACATGGCTATCGTGCAGCCCGGCCTAGCTAACTGCAGAGGAACGTACCCTAGCTGGCTCCAGGGCAGCGTAGCCTAGCTGGCTACAGGGCAGCGTAGTCTAGCTGGCTACAGGGCGGCGTAGCCTAGCTGGCTACAGGGCGGCGTAGCCTAGCTGGCTACAGGGCGGCGTAGCCTAGCTGGCTACAGGGCGGCGTAGCCTAGCTGGCTACAGGGCGGCGTAGCCTAGCTGGCTACAGGGTAGCGTAGCCTAGCTGGCTACAGGGTATCGTAGCCTAGCTGGCTACAGGGTATCGTAGCCTAGCTGGCTACAGGGCAGCGTAGCCTAGCTGGCTACGGGGCAGCGTAGTCTAGCTGGCTACAGGGCGGCGTAGCCTAGCTGGCTACAGGGCGGCGTAGCCTAGCTGGCTACAGGGCAGCGTAGCCTAGCTGGCTACAGGGCGGCGTAGCCTAGCTGGCTACAGGGCGGCGTAGCCTAGCTGGCTACATGGCGGCGTAGTCTAGCTGGCTACAGGGCAACGTAGTCTAGCTGGCTACAGGGCAACGTAGCCTAGCTGGCTATAGGACAGCGTAGCCTAGCTGGCTACAGGGCAGCGTAGTCTAGCTGGCTACAGGGCGGCGTAGCCTAGCTGGCTACAGGGCGGCGTAGCCTAGCTGGCTACAGGGGGCGTAGCCTAGCTGGCTACAGGGCGGCGTAGCCTAGCTGGCTACAGGGCGGCGTAGCCTAGCTGGCTACAGGGCAGCGTAGTCTAGCTGGCTACAGGGCGGCGTAGCCTAGCTGGCTATAGGGGGGGCGTAGCCTAGCTGGCTACAGGGCAGCGTAGCCTAGCTGGCTACAGGGCAGCGTAGCCTAGCTGGCTACAGGGTATCGTAGCCTAGCTGGCTACAGGGCAGCGTAGTCTAGCTGGCTACAGGGCAGCGTAGCCTAGCTGGCTACAGGGCGGCGTAGCCTAGCTGGCTATAGGGGGGGCGTAGCCTAGCTGGCTACAGGGCAGCGTAGCCTAGCTGGCTACAGGGTATCGTAGCCTAGCTGGCTACAGGGCAGCGTAGCCTAGCTGGCTACAGGGTATCGTAGCCTAGCTGGCTACAGGGCAGCGTAGCCTAGCTGGCTACGGGGCAGCGTAGTCTAGCTGGCTACAGGGCGGCGTAGCCTAGCTGGCTACAGGGCGGCGTAGCCTAGCTGGCTACAGGGCGGCGTAGCCTAGCTGGCTACAGGGCAGCGTAGTCTAGCTGGCTACAGGGCGGCGTAGCCTAGCTGGCTACAGGGCGGCGTAGCCTAGCTGGCTACAGGGCAGCGTAGCCTAGCTGGCTACAGGGCAGCGTAGCCTAGCTGGCTACAGGACAGCCTAACCTACATAGCTACATCAGTCGTTACCAATAATAGTAACACTATACAGTAAACGTCACCAAAAATAGTAACAGTACAGTCAGCGTCACCAGTCATAGTAACACTACAATCAGCGTTACCAATCATTGTAACACTTGAACCCCACCACCGGTCATGGTAATATACTACACGAAAAAACCCGTCACCAAATCATAATAACGTTAGTCACAGCTTTACTCCAATGACAGACATTATCACATTGTTTGTAAGGTACTTGTGAAGATCAATAAATTATTCTTTCTTTTTTTCCCCCCTTCCCTTTGTATTAGGATAAATCAGTATATACAATAGCTCCATCTATCATTCAGTTTATGTAGTGAGAGGTCGTCACACTAATTGTGTGTATAGAGGCGATTACTCTACAGAGTCGAACGCTCTCTGTGTTGCCTTTTTTCTTGAAGTTTGATAGGAAGGCGATGCAATTTTTTTTTCCCCTATCATTTAATTTAGTTCCCCCGTGTCATAGGGGTGTGTCCAGTACGTACATACAGACATGCACCTTTTATAGGGATTAATTTTTATAGTGCCTTTCTAATCTTTTTTTTTTTTTTATCATGTCATGTCGGTCAGTTTTTTTTTTTTTCATGTCGGTCAATGTTTATTTTTTCATGTTATGTCGGTCAATTTTTATTTTTTCATGTTATGTCGGTCAGTTTTTTTTTTCATATGTCGGTCAATGTTTATTTTTTCATGTTATGTCGGTCAATGTTTTTTTTTTCTTGTTATGTCGGTCAATGTTTTTTTTTTCATGTTATGTCGGTCAATGTTTTTTTTTTTTCATGTTATGTCGGTCAATGTTTTTTTTTCATGTTATGTCGGTCAATGTTTTTTTTTTTCATGTTATGTCGGTCAATGTTTTTTTTAATCATGTCATGTCGGTCAATGTTTATTTTTTTCATGTCATGTCGGTCAGTTTTTTTTTTCTTTTTTCATGTTATGTCGGTCAATGTTTTTATTTTTTTTCATGTCATGTCGGTCAATGTTTTTTTAATCATGTCATTCGGTCTTTTTTTTTCATGTTATGTCGGTCAATTTTTTTTTATCATGGTGTTTTTTTTTCATGTTATGTCGGTCAGTTTTTTTTTTTTTCTTATGTTATGTCGGTCAGTGTTTATTTTTTTCATGTTATGTCGGTCAATGTTTTTTTTTCACGTTATGTCGGTCAATGTTTTTTTATCATGTCATGTCGGTCAATATTTTTTTTTATGTCATGTCGGTCAATTTTTTTTTTTATCATGTCATGTCGGTCAATGTTTATTTGGTCATGTCATGTCGGTCAATGTTTTTTTCATGTCATGTCGGTCAATGTTTTTTTTTTTTTTATGTCATTCGGTCATTTTTTTTCAGGTTATGTCGGTCAATTTTTTTTATCATGTTATGTCTGTCAATGTTTATTTTTTCATGTTATGTCGGTCAATTTTTATTTTTTATGTCATGTCGGTCAACAATCGTGGCTAGTTTCATGTTATCCATGAGGCCAATAGGAGCCTAGTTTAGCTTCTCTCAATCCCCTTTCCTGGCTAAATTCATGTCATCTATCAAAGCCAACGCCATCCTGGCTAGGTTCAATGTAAGTCACCAGGCCAACACCAGCCTAGGTAGCTAGGCTTATGTCACTAACACAATACATAGGTTGGTAAGTGAATCCAGGATTCGAATTTAATAAAATATGAGTTTTGAAGTCAGTGTGGTTCCTTAATCATGCTAGTAAAATGTATGGTATCATGTATTTTTCTTTGTTTTCCAAGTGAAATTTTGGTTAGAAAGTCAATAAACTTATTTTTCCTTGTTTTCAGTGAAATTTTGGTTAGAAAGTCAATAAACTTATTTTTCTTTGTTTTCAGTGAAATTTTGGTTAGAAAGTCAATAAACTTTTCTTCATCAGTGAGGCTTAAGGTTAATGAACCAGAATGACTTATTGTGGGTCGTGAAAAGTTAGGTTGATGTCTCCACAAAGCCTTTTGTCATGTTAATGAAAACGGGGTAGGTAGGTCTATAAATCTGTTTAGTAAGTGAAATGTGTGTGGATGGATCCGTAGATTTTGTGTTCATACTATGTGCAGTAGAAGATTCGCCTCTTTTTTCTCTCCAACCAGATATATCCGGTGTGAACATTTCTATTTGGATAATCAACAGACGCGGAAAAGATTTTAAAGAGAAAGAGACGGGAAATTTTTATGGATAGAGAGAGAGAGAGAGAGAGAGAGAGAGAGAGAGAGAGAGAGAGAGAGAGAGAGAGAGAGAGAGAGAGACGGTATAAATCGTGAGCCAGGAAAAGAGACGGTAATGAAATCTAGTGTTTGCGAGGACAGATCATGAAATCTCGTGGATATATATATATATATATATATATATATATATATATATATATATATATATATATATATATATATATATATATATATATATATATATATATGAGAAAGTTAGGAGGTGGTGGGTAGAGGTTAGAAAGGGTAGTAAGTGGTGGGATGAAGAAGTAAGATTGTTAGTGAAAGAGAAGAGAGAGTCAATTTGACGATTTTTGCAGGGAAATAGTGCAAATGATTGGAAGATGTATAAAAGAGGCGAGAGATCATGAGATAGGTGCAAGAGGTGAAAAAGAGGGCAAATAAGAGTTTGGGTAAGAGAGTATCATTAAATTTTAGGGAGAATGAAAAAGATGTTTTGGAAGGAGGTAAATAAAGTGCGTAAGACAAGAGAACAAATGGGAACATCGGTGAAGGGGGCAAATGGGGAGGTGATAACAAGTAGTAGTGAAGTAAGAGGGAGATGGAGTGAGTATTTTGAAGGTTTTTTGAATGTGTGTGATGACAGATGGCAACTATTTAAGTGACATGTCTTCTCAAACTTGAAAGGAAATCCTATCATATAATAAGAGAATCTGGGGACCTATTCTACCATTATTCGGCCTCACGGACAACGGTAACCGACTTAATTAACGGTTTGGTACGGTCGCTGAGGCTCCCTCACGGTCGCCGAGCCTCCCTCACGGTCGCCAAGCCTCGCTTACGGTCGCCAAGCCTTGCTTACGGTCGCCAAGCCTCGCTCACGGTCGCCAAGCCTCGCTCACGGTCGTCAAGCCTCGCTTACGGTCGCCAAGCCTTGCTTACGGTCGCCAAGCCTCGCTCACGGTCGCCAAGCCTCCCTCACGGTCGTCAAGCCTCGCTTACGGTCGCCAAGCCTTGCTTACGGTCGCCAAGCCTCGCTCACGGTCGCCAAGCCTCGCTCACGGTCGCCAAGCCTCGCTCACGGTCGCCAAGCCTTGCTCACGGTCGCCAAGCCTCGCTCGCAGTTCCTAGTCCAACTTAAACTACTAATAATATTCACAGCTGGTTAAACATACTTGAGCGTCGACGACCCCCATGATCGGTACGACCCATTGAGAAGTACGACCCCCCCTCTCCCTCCCTCCCCTCCATTGGGTGCAATGACCCCGGCCATTGACCTGACCCCACTTGAAACCTTTTGTTTAGGACGCGAGTAGACTCACCGTGTGTATTCTATACACACACACACACACACACACACACACACACAGACACAGACACACACACACAGACACAGACACACACACACACACACACACACACACACAAAGTAATTAAGCATTCCCAATTATTCTCATCACTCTGTCATTTTTCTCTCGGCCAAAATGATTATAATTGATTCAGTCCGTATTCTACCGCGGTTGAAGCACACGTTGCTTCCGTCCATAGTGTTTGGTCTACTCTGCAGGCGCTGGTCGCTTGCTTGCGAGCTCTTGCTTGCTTGCGAGCTCTTGCTTGCTTGCGAGCTCTTGCTTGCTTGTGAGCTCTTGCTTGCGAGCTCTTGCTTGCTTGCGAGCTCTTGCTTGCGAGCTCTTGCTTGCTTGTGAGCTCTTGCTTGTGAGCTCTTGCTTGCTTGTGAGCTCTTGCTTGCTTGCGAGCTCTTGCTTGCTTGCGAGCTCTTGCTTGCTTGTGAGCTCTTGCTTGCGAGCTCTTGCTTGCGAGCTCTTGCTTGCTTGTGAGCTCTTGCTTGCTTGCGAGCTCTTGCTTGCTTGTGAGCTCTTGCTTGCTTGTGAGCTCTTGCTTGCTTGTGAGCTCTTGCTTGCTTGCGAGCTCTTGCTTGCTTGTGAGCTCTTGCTTGCTTGTGAGCTCTTGCTTGCTTGCGAGCTCTTGCTTGCTTGTGAGCTCTTGCTTGCTTGTGAGCTCTTGCTTGCGAGCTCTTGCTTGCTTGTGAGCTCTTGCTTGCTTGCGAGCTCTTGCTTGCTTGTGAGCTCTTGCTTGCTTGTGAGCTCTTGCTTGCGAGCTCTTGCTTGCTTGTGAGCTCTTGCTTGCTTGCGAGCTCTTGCTTGCTTGCGAGCTCTTGCTTGCTTGTGAGCTCTTGCTTGCTTGTGAGCTCTTGCTTGCGAGCTCTTGCTTGCTTGTGAGCTCTTGCTTGCTTGCGAGCTCTTGCTTGCTTGTGAGCTCTTGCTTGCTTGTGAGCTCTTGCTTGCGAGCTCTTGCTTGCTTGTGAGCTCTTGCTTGCGAGCTCTTGCTTGCTTGCGAGCTCTTGCTTGCGAGCTCTTGCTTGCTTGTGAGCTCTTGCTTGCGAGCTCTTGCTTGCTTGTGAGCTCTTGCTTGCGAGCTCTTGCTTGCTTGCGAGCTCTTGCTTGCGAGCTCTTGCTTACGAGCTCTTGCTTGTGAGCTCTTGCTTGTGAGCTCTTGCTTCGTCAGTATGCAACGAGCTGGGGGCCGCTCGTGCTTTGGAGGGGAGGGGGGTGTCAAGCCCGCGCTTTCTCGGTCATCATCCAACCCAGGTGTTCCGGTGACCCTTCCCTCTCGCGGTTGGCTGATGAATTAGGTACCTGCCTTACGCTAGCAGGAGGGTGAAAGGCGTGCAAGGAATAGAGTGAATTGGAACGATGTGGTATACCGGGGTGGACGTGCTGTCAATGGATTGAACTAGGGTATGTGAAGCGTCTGGGGGTAAACCATGGAAAGTTCTGTAGGGCCTGGATGTGGAAAGGGAGCTGTGGTTTCGGTGCATTATTACATGACAGGTAGAGACTGAGTGTGAACGAATGTGGCCTTTGTTGTCTTTTCCTAGCACTACCTCGCGCACATGCAGGGGGAGGAGATTGTCATTTCATGTGTGGCGGGGTGGCGACGGGAATGAATAAGGGCAGACAGTATGAATTATGTACATATGTATATATGTATATGTCTGTGTGTCTATATATATGTATACGTTGAGATATATAGGCATGTATATCTGCGTGTGTGGACGTGTATGTATATATATGTGTATGTGGGTGGGTTGGGCCACTTTCGTCTGTTTCCTTGCGCTACCTCGCTAACGCGGGAGACAGCGACAAAGTATAATGATAATATATATATATATATATATATATATATATATATATATATATATATATATATATATATATATATATATATCTTTCAAACTTGTTTGCAGTTTCCCGCGTAGCGGACTAGCGCCACGACGAACCGACGAAAGACATTGAACTCATTTTTTTTTTGTGTTTTCTTTTGGCAGACCGCTCCCTTTCCGTCACGTCGCGTCACATGCATATCAAACCACATACGTGCGTGACCCACATACTCGAGCGCCGGTGACCTATCTCTCGTTACGATAACTAACACACACACACACACACACACACACACACATACATACATACACATACATACACTCCTGTGTGTGTGTGTGTGTGTGTCTGTGTGTATGTCCGATGGCGCGGAAGACCCGTGATGACTAGAATATCAAAAGGCATTTAGAACAGCAGTCGTTGTACTGGGATATGATAAGGCGACGTCATGCATGACCTGCATTCTTCTTGCGTCAGGTCAAGGCGAGCCATGGACTCGTTACCCACAAAGGGAACAGACGGAAGGGAACAGACGGAAGGGAACAGACGGAAGGGAACAGACAGAAGGGAACAGACGGAAGGGAACAGACGGAAGGGAACAGACAGAAGGGAACAGACGGAAGGGAACAGACAGAAGGGAACAGACGGAAGGGAACAGACGGAAGGGAACAGACGGAAGGGAACAGACAGAAGGGAACAGACGGAAGGGAACAGACGGAAGGCAACAGACGGAAGGCAACAGACGGAAGGGAACAGACAGAAGGGAACAGACGGAAGGCAACAGACGGAAGGCAACAGACGGAAGGCAACAGACGGAAGGCAACAGACGGAAGGGAACAGACGGAAGGGAACAGACGGACCTGAGGTGTCTGTCTTCTCCTCCTGGGCCTCTGGGAATGACCCCCCTTTTTGGTGCGGGGTGGGCGCGAGGTCAGGTCAAATGGCCAGGTCATCAGGGACAGCGAAGGGTCGTCTCCTGGGTCAACAAGATGTTCATGGAAAAAAAAGATATAGGGGGGACGGGTCGGGTTTAGTCTAGTCCAATAGCCTGCAGGTTTGGTAATAGGTTAACCAATGGTTGAGGCCAGAGAGAGACGGTGAGAGAGAGAGAGAGAGAGAGAGAGAGAGAGAGAGAGAGAGAGAGAGAGAGAGAGAGAGAGAGAGAGAGAGAGAGAGAGCTTTCTCGCTGCAAGCGATCCCCGCGCCATCTACGGGGGGTAAAGGCTGAAGGGACTGTGGTTGTGTCTGTCTGATGAATATGATAAAGTGTTGAGTTGAGATCACGATCACTAGGCTGTGGACAGCAGCCACCCCAAGGGAACCATCTTACGCCTTATATATATATATATATATATATATATATATATATATATATATATATATATATATCTTTTTCTTTCTTTCATACTATTCGCCATTTCCCGCGTTAGCGAAGTAGCTTTAAGAACAGAGGACTGGGCCTGTGAGGGAATATCCTCACCTGGCCTCGTTCTCTGTTCCTTCTTTTGGAAAATTAAAAAAAAACGAGAGGGGAAGATTTCCAGCCCCCCGCTCCCTCCCCTTTTAATCGCATTCTACGACACGCAGGGAATACGTGGGAAGTATTCTTTCTCCCCTATCCCCAGGGATAATATATATATGAGTTGATAAAGGAGAGAAAAATACATAGACTGAAAATTATATATATATATATATATATATATATATATATATATATATATATATATATATATATATATATATATATATATCTATATATATATATATATAATTTTCAGTCTATGTATTTTTCTCTCCTTGATCAACTCATTTTTCCTCAATACTAAGGCCTTTTATTTTTGGTCATTCTTATGTTACGTATGTGTTAGTAGAGCATTAGTTTTATACAAGAGCCACCAGATCTGTGTACTGACACTATACACTTACACCTTACGTACTACACTCTTGTTAACGCGGGTGTCATAATAGTATTGGTACATCATGCCACGTGTATGATTAAATTTAAGAAGAGTATGTGACAGAGAGAAGACATTTATTGTTCATACATAACTTAAAAATGTTTAGACTCTTCATTAACACGTGCGATGAGTATGAGGCTCCCAAGCCTTATGATTCCGAAGCATTATGATTGTGAAAGCATTATTCCCGAGGCATTATGATTACGAAAGCATTATTCCCGAACATTATTATTATGGAAGCATTATTATTATGAAAGCATTATTCCCGAGCATTATAATTATGAAAGCATTATTCCCGAGCATTATCATTATGAAAGCATTATTCCCGAGCATTATCATTATGAAAGCATTATTCCCGAGCATTATCATTATGAAAGCATTATTCCCGAGCATTATCATTATGAAAGCATTATTCCCGAGCATTATGATTATGAAAGCATTATTCCCGAGCATTATGATTATGAAAGCATTATTCCCGAGCATTATCATTATGAAAGCATTATTCCCGAGCATTATGATTATGAAAGCATTATTCCCGAGCATTATGATTATGAAAGCATTATTCCCGAGCATTATCATTATGAAAGCATTATTCCCGAGCATTATGATTATGAAAGCATTATTCCCGAGCATTATCATTATGAAAGCATTATTCCCGAGCATTATCATTATGAAAGCATTATTCCCGAGCATTATGATTATGAAAGCATTATTCCCGAGCATTATGATTATGAAAGCATTATTCCCGAGCATTATCATTATGAAAGCATTATTCCCGAGCATTATGATTATGAAAGCATTATTCCCGAGCATTATGATTATGAAAGCATTATTCCCGAGCATTATCATTATGAAAGCATTATTCCCGAGCATTATCATTATGAAAGCATTATTCCCGAGCATTATGATTATGAAAGCATTATTCCCGAGCATTATGATTATGAAAGCATTATTCCCGAACATTATTATTATGGAAGCATTATTCCCGAGCATTATGATTATGAAAGCATTATTCCCGAGCATTATGATTATGAAAGCATTATTCCCGAGCATTATCATTATGAAAGCATTATTCCCGAGCATTATGATTATGAAAGCATTATTCCCGAGCATTATGATTATGAAAGCATTATTCCCGAGCATTATCATTATGAAAGCATTATTCCCGAGCATTATCATTATGAAAGCATTATTCCCGAGCATTATGATTATGAAAGCATTATTCCCGAGCATTATGATTATGAAAGCATTATTCCCGAGCATTATGATTATGAAAGCATTATTCCCGAGCATTATCATTATGAAAGCATTATTCCCGAGCATTATGATTATGAAAGCATTATTCCCGAGCATTATGATTATGAAAGCATTATTCCCGAGCATTATCATTATGAAAGCATTATTCCCGAGCATTATCATTATGAAAGCATTATTCCCGAGCATTATGATTATGAAAGCATTATTCCCGAGCATTATCATTATGAAAGCATTATTCCCGAGCATTATCATTATGAAAGCATTATTCCCGAGCATTATGATTATGAAAGCATTATTCCCGAGCATTATGATTATGAAAGCATTATTCCCGAGCATTATCATTATGAAAGCATTATTCCCGAACATTATTATTATGGAAGCATTATTATTATGAAAGCATTATTCCCGAGCATTATGATTATGAAAGCATTATTCCCGAGCATTATGATTATGAAAGCATTATTCCCAGCATTATAATTTCCCGAGCATTATAATTATGTAAGCATTATTCCCAGCATTATAATTACGAAGCATTATTCCCATTCTTAGCGTTACAATTGCGAATCATTATTCCCAAGCATTATGTTTGCGGATCATCATTCCCAAGCATTATAATTTCAATGAATTGTAATTTCGAAGTATAATTCTTAAGCATTATGATCATTATGATGCCGGAATATCGCGAATTCTAACCTTACGCAAAATCAGATGTTTTCGTTTCATTTCAGACCAATTCCGAGCATTTGATTCTCTGTTGTTTCGGAATGATAAAGCGAAGCTTCGAAATTGTAATGTTCCGAATCCCTGACGTTACGAAATACAGTGGTTGACCACCTCAAGATCTGGAGATGCGTAGACGGGGTAACCTTGATGGATTGGTAGATATACCAGTAGATAAGTAGACGGGCAGATGTAAAATGATCGGTAGAGACACGGGTAGATAAGTGAATAAATAGACAGGCAGATATAAAAGACATAAAATGGTAGATACACTACAGATAAGTAGATAAATATATACACACACACTGATAACAAGATACACTGGTAGATAAGTAGATAAATTACATATATACACACGCACTGATAACTATATACACTGGTAGATAAGTAGCTAAACAGAGACGGACATGTAGACACAGTGAAACATATCGAGACAGATTGCATTGACAAAGTTAAAGATACATTATTTTTTTTATAATTATCGATTAAGGACAGTGTTGGCGTACACCAGGCCGCCCTCCGTCCGTGGTAGCGTACACCAGGCCGCCCTCCGTCCGTGTTAGCGTACACCAGGCCGCCCTCCGTCCGTGGTAGCGTACACCAGGCCGCCCTCCGTCCGTGGTAGCGTACACCAGGCCGCCCTCCGTCCGTGGTAGCGTACACCAGGCCGCCCTCCGTCCGTGGTAGCGTACACCAGGCCGCCCTCCGTCCGTGGTAGCGTACACCAGGCCGCCCTCCGTCCGTGGTAGCGTACACCAGGCCGCCCTCCGTGCGTGGTAGCGTACACCAGGCCGCCCTCCGTCCGTGGTAGCGTACACCAGGCCACCCTCCGTGCGTGGTAGCGTACACCAGGCCGCCCTCCGTCCGTGGTAGCGTACACCAGGCCGCTCTCCGTCCGTGTTAGCGTACACCAGGCCACCCTCCGTCCGTGTTAGCGTACACCAGGCCACCCTCCGTCCGTGGTAGCGTACACAGGCCACCCTCCGTCCGTGTTAGCGTACACCAGGCCGCCTCCGTCCGTGGTAGCGTACACCAGGCCACCTCCGTCCGTGGTAGCGTACACCAGGCCGCCCTCGTCCGTGGTAGCGTACACCAGGCCACCCTCCGTCCGTGGTAGCGTACACCAGGCCACCCTCCGTCCGTGTTAGCGTACACCAGGCCACCCTCCGTCCGTGTTAAGCGTACACCAGGCCGCCCTCCGTCCGTGGTAGCGTACACAGGCCACCCTCCGTCCGTGTTAGCGTACACCAGGCCGCCCTCCGTCCGTGGTAGCGTACACAGGCCGCCCTCCGTCCGTGGTAGCGTACACCAGGCCACCCTCCGTCCGTGTTAGCGTACACCAGGCCACCCTCCGTCCGTGTAGCGTACACCAGCCGCCCTCCGTCCGTGGTAGCGTACACAGGCCGCCCTCCGTCCGTGGTAGCGTACACAGGCCGCCCTCCGTCCGTGTTAGCGTACACCAGGCCGCCCTCCGTCCGTGTTAGCGTACACCAGGCCGCCCTCCGTCCGTGTTAGCGTACACCAGGCCGCCCTCCGTCCGTGTTAGCGTACACCAGGCCACCCTCCGTCCGTGTTAGCGTACACCAGGCCGCCCTCCGTCCGTGTTAGCGTACACCAGGCCGCCTCCGTCCGTGGTAGCGTACACCAGGCCGCCTCCGTCCGTGGTAGCGTACACCAGCCGCCCTCCGTCCGTGGTAGCGTACACAGGCCGCCCTCCGTCCGTGTTAGCGTACACCAGGCCGCCTCCGTCCGTGGTAGCGTACACAGGCCGCCCTCCGTCCGTGTTAGCGTACACCAGGCCACCCTCCGTCCGTGTTAGCGTACACCAGGCCACCCTCCGTCCGTGTTAGCGTACACCAGGCCGCCTCCGTCCGTGGTAGCGTACACAGGCCGCCCTCCGTCCGTGGTAGCGTACACAGGCCGCCCTCCGTCCGTGTTAGCGTACACCAGGCCGCCTCCGTCCGTGGTAGCGTACACAGGCCGCCCTCCGTCCGTGGTAGCGTACACAGGCCGCCCTCCGTCCGTGTTAGCGTACACCAGGCCGCCTCCGTCCGTGGTAGCGTACACAGGCCGCCCTCCGTCCGTGTTAGCGTACACCAGGCCGCCCTCCGTCCGTGTTAGCGTACACCAGGCCACCCTCCGTCCGTGTTAGCGTACACCAGGCCACCCTCCGTCCGTGTAGCGTACACCAGGCCGCCTCCGTCCGTGGTAGCGTACACAGGCCGCCCTCCGTCCGTGTTAGCGTACACCAGGCCGCCCTCCGTCCGTGTTAAGCGTACACCAGGCCACCCTCCGTCCGTGTTAGCGTACACCAGGCCGCCCTCCGTCCGTGTTAGCGTACACCAGGCCGCCTCCGTCCGTGGTAGCGTACACAGGCCGCCCTCCGTCCGTGTTAGCGTACACCAGGCCGCCCTCCGTCCGTGTTAGCGTACACCAGGCCGCCCTCCGTCCGTGTTAGCGTACACCAGGCCGCCTCCGTCCGTGGTAGCGTACACAGGCCGCCCTCCGTCCGTGTTAGCGTACACCAGGCCACCCTCCGTCCGTGTTAGCGTACACAGGCCGCCCTCCGTCCGTGTTAGCGTACACCAGGCCGCCTCCGTCCGTGGTAGCGTACACAGGCCGCCCTCCGTCCGTGTTAGCGTACACCAGGCCGCCTCCGTCCGTGGTAGCGTACACCAGCCACCCTCCGTCCGTGTAGCGTACACCAGGCCGCCTCCGTCCGTGGTAGCGTACACAGGCCGCCCTCCGTCCGTGTTAGCGTACACAGGCCGCCCTCCGTCCGTGTTAGCGTACACCAGGCCACCCTCCGTCCGTGTTAGCGTACACCAGGCCACCCTCCGTCCGTGTTAGCGTACACCAGGCCACCCTCCGTCCGTGTTAGCGTACACCAGGCCACCCTCCGTCCGTGTTAGCGTACACAGGCCGCCCTCCGTCCGTGTTAGCGTACACCAGGCCACCCTCCGTCCGTGTTAGCGTACACCAGGCCACCCTCCGTCCGTGTTAGCGTACACCAGGCCACCCTCCGTCCGTGTTAGCGTACACCAGGCCGCCCTCCGTCCGTGTTAGCGTACACCAGGCCGCCCTCCGTCCGTGTTAGCGTACACAGGCCGCCCTCCGTCCGTGTTAAGCGTACACCAGGCCACCCTCCGTCCGTGTTAGCGTACACAGGCCGCCCTCCGTCCGTGTTAGCGTACACCAGGCCACCCTCCGTCCGTGTTAGCGTACACCAGGCCGCCCTCCGTCCGTGTTAGCGTACACCAGGCCGCCTCCGTCCGTGGTAGCGTACACCAGCCACCCTCCGTCCGTGGTAGCGTACACCAGGCCACCCTCCGTCCGTGTTAGCGTACACCAGGCCACCCTCCGTCCGTGTTAGCGTACACCAGGCCACCCTCCGTCCGTGTTAGCGTACACCAGGCCACCCTCCGTCCGTGTTAGCGTACACCAGGCCACCCTCCGTCCGTGTTAGCGTACACCAGGCCACCCTCCGTCCGTGGTAGCGTACACCAGGCCACCCTCCGTCCGTGTTAGCGTACACCAGGCCACCCTCCGTCCGTGTAGCGTACACCAGGCCACCCTCCGTCCGTGTTAGCGTACACCAGCCGCCCTCCGTCCGTGTTAGCGTACACCAGGCCGCCTCCGTCCGTGGTAGCGTACACCAGCCACCCTCCGTCCGTGTTAGCGTACACCAGGCCACCCTCCGTCCGTGTTAGCGTACACAGGCCGCCCTCCGTCCGTGTTAGCGTACACCAGGCCACCCTCCGTCCGTGTTAGCGTACACCAGGCCACCCTCCGTCCGTGTTAGCGTACACAGGCCGCCCTCCGTCCGTGTTAGCGTACACCAGGCCACCCTCCGTCCGTGTTAGCGTACACCAGGCCACCCTCCGTCCGTGGTAGCGTACACAGGCCGCCCTCCGTCCGTGTTAGCGTACACAGGCCGCCCTCCGTCCGTGTTAGCGTACACCAGGCCGCCTCCGTCCGTGGTAGCGTACACCAGGCCGCCTCCGTCCGTGGTAGCGTACACCAGCCACCCTCCGTCCGTGTTAGCGTACACCAGGCCACCCTCCGTCCGTGTAGCGTACACCAGGCCACCCTCCGTCCGTGTTAGCGTACACCAGGCCGCCTCCGTCCGTGGTAGCGTACACCAGCCACCCTCCGTCCGTGGTAGCGTACACCAGCCGCCCTCCGTCCGTGTTAGCGTACACCAGGCCACCCTCCGTCCGTGTTAGCGTACACCAGGCCACCCTCCGTCCGTGTAGCGTACACCAGGCCACCCTCCGTCCGTGTAGCGTACACCAGGCCACCCTCCGTCCGTGTAGCGTACACCAGGCCACCCTCCGTCCGTGGTAGCGTACACCAGGCCACCCTCCGTCCGTGTAGCGTACACCAGGCCACCCTCCGTCCGTGGTAGCGTACACCAGCCACCCTCCGTCCGTGTTAGCGTACACAGGCCGCCCTCCGTCCGTGTTAGCGTACACCAGGCCACCCTCCGTCCGTGTAGCGTACACCAGGCCACCCTCCGTCCGTGTAGCGTACACCAGGCCACCCTCCGTCCGTGTAGCGTACACCAGGCCACCCTCCGTCCGTGTAGCGTACACCAGCCGCCCTCCGTCCGTGGTAGCGTACACCATTGAATAAAATAATATTATATATAACCCCCAATTCCCCCTTTTTTTTATGAGTCTCTTCCGACTTCGTGATTGCGCTACAATCAGAAGCAGGGAAATGATGGACTCCCTTGTATCGAGAAGTTACTGTACGAGACAGTCATCACTATTGTTGACAGGCGTTGATATATCAACTGACTGTTATATTTTTCTCTTATGTCTTCCCTGATGATGTGATTATTACACGATGTGCTCTTGGGAACTTTTCGTGTTTCATTTTCCCCGTGGCTCATAGGATTATATTGTCTCGCGCAAAAAAAATTGCGATCCCTTCCAAACATAATATATATATATATATATATATATATATATATATATATATATATATATATATATATTGGAAAGGGTCATAATTTTGCCCGTGATCAAGATATGAGTCCACGGGGAAAATGAAACACTTATCGTGTTTCATTTTCCCCGTGGACTCATAGGGATATATATATATATATATATATATATATATATATATATATATATATATATATATATATATATATATATATATATATATATTCATGCTATTCGCCATTTCCCGCGTTAGCGAGGTAGCGTTAAGAACAGAGGACTGGGCCTTTGAGGGAATATCCTCACCTGGCCCCCTTCTCTGTTCCTTCTTCTGGAAAAATTAAATAAAAAAATCCCATAATTTTATTCCTTGATCATTTGTACAGTGAGGTCAGTTCTCCCCAAAGCGTCCAAACTGGTTCCAAACTGGTTTGAAAAAAAGTTAGCATAAAGTAGTGGATATTAGTATTAAGATCTTTGGGAATCATGAAATTGAAGTTTGAATTTTTATGTTACTTATGAAAAATTGAATGATTGATTTTTTCAAGATGTTTCTCTCGAAGGTTTTGATATATTGAACAAGAACAGTAATTATGGGGATTAGATTTTGGCGGTATATCACACGGTCAGGCACCTCCCCTCTTCCACCACCTCCATCTTGAAAACAATTTATATAATGAAATTCATTAATTTCCTCCTCCATGCAACGGGTTTTTTCATTAAAACAATTTATATTATGAAATTCATTAACCTCCTCCTCCATGCAACGGGTTTTTTCATTAAAACAATTTATATAATGAAATTCATTAACCTCCTCCACCATGCAACGGGTTTTTTCATCTTTAAAACAATTTAAATAATGAAATTCATTAACATCCTCCTCCATGCAACGGTTTTTTCATTAAAACAATTTATATAATGAAATTCATTAATTTCCTCCTCCATGCAACGGTTTTTTCATTAAAACAATTTATATAATGAAATTCATTAACTTCCTCTTCCATGCAACGGGTTTTTTCATCTTTAAAACAATTTATATAATTAAATTCATTAAGAGTAAGACAAGAAAGATATTATCTGGATTATCATTGTTTTTTTTTACGGTAAATAAAGACAATTCATCGAGAATTTATATATTTAAATTAGGTCATGTTTGATATTCCCATGAGTGAATATTTTCCTATTAAAAACGAGTTCTTTTCAGTAAAATTTTGATCTTGGTGTAAAAGTGAGAAAATTATGTCTATGGAAACATTCCCGAGTATATATATATATATTTTTTTTTTTTTTGTCGCTGTCTCCCGCGTTTGCGAGGTAGCGTAAGGAAACGACGAAAGAAATGGCCCAACCCACCCCCATACACATGTATATACATACATCCACACACGCAAATATACATACCTACACAGCTTTCCATGGTTTACCCCAGACGCTTCACATGCCCTGATTCAATCCACTGACAGCACGTCAACCCCGGTATACCACATCGCTCCAATTCACTCTATTCCTTGCCCTCCTCTCACCCTCCTGCATGTTCAGGCCCCGATCACACAAAATCTTTTTCACCCCATCCTTCCACCTCCAATTTGGTCTCCCTCTTCTCCTCGTCCCCTCCACCTCCGACACATATATCCTCTTGGTCAATCTTCCCTCACTCATTCTCTCCATGTGCCCAAACCATTTCAAAACACCCTCTTCTGCTCTCTCAGCCACGCTCTTTTTATTTCCACACATCTCTCTTACCCTTACGTTACTTACTCGATCAAACCACCTCACACCACACATTGTCCTCAAACATCTCATTTCCAGCACATCCATCCTCCTGCGCACAACTCTATCCATAGCCCACGCCTCGCAACCATACAACATTGTTGGAACCACTATTCCTTCAAACATACCCATTTTTGCTTTCCGAGATAATGTTCTCGACTTCCACACATTCTTCAAGGCTCCCAGAATTTTCGCCCCCTCCCCCACCCTATGATCCACTTCCGCTTCCATGGTTCCATCCGCTGCCAGATCCACTCCCAGATATCTAAAACACTTCACTTCCTCCAGTTTTTCTCCATATATATATATATATATATATATATATATATATATATATATATATATATATATATATATATATATATATATCTTTTCTTTCTTTTAAACTATTCGCCATTTCCCGCGTTAGCGAGGTAGCGTTAAGAACAGAGGACTGGGCCTTTTTTGGAATATCCTCACCTGGCCCCCTTTGTTCCTTCTTTTGGGGAAAAAAAAAAAAAAAAAGAGAGGGGAGGATTTCCAGCCTCCCGCTCCCTCCCCTTTTAGTCGCCTTCTACGACACGCAGGGAATACGTGGGAAGTATTAATCCCCTATCCCCAGGGAACAGTCCTCTGTTCTTAACGCTACCTCGCTGATGCGGGAAATGGCGAATAGTTTAAAAGAAAAGAAATATATATATATATATATATATATATATATATATATATATATATATATTGCCGTCGAGTGCCATCCATGATGAAACTGGTAACTTACCGTCTGTCTTGAAGTTGAGAGAATTTGAGCCGAGACAAACCAGTTGGAAGGGCGTCTCTCAAGACCCAGAGAGAGGCGAGCGGTGTCGGGAGTAGCTCGAGGTGTACACCTTCCCCTTCCGGCGGCCGTAGCAACACTGATCACATGTGTTGCTGGGCACGCCATCAACGGGTCACCTCATGCCGCCGCGCATGCGCAGGACGTCCTTATACATATATGTCAACAAAAACACTTTGGTATTCCGAACGCGTATGGCATGTTTCTCCCTTAATGGTGCGACTTCGTGGCAATTAATATAATAACCTACGGATTCCATCCATATTGTTTCATCCATATTGTTTTCGTATAGGCGTATGTCGCCAGTGATGTATTCAGAAGAAGAATATCATACGCTAGAATATTGAAAAGATCAGTGATGGGTTACGCTATAATATTGAAAAGATCAGTGATAAGTTACGCTAGAATATTGAAAAGATCAGTGATGGGTTACGCTAGAATATTGAAAAGATCAGTGATAAGTTACGCTAGAATATTGAAAAGATTAGTGATGGGTTACGCTAGAATATTGAAAAGATCAGTGATGGGTTACGCTAGAATATTGAAAAGATCAGTGATAAGTTACGCTAGAATATTGAAAAGATCAGTGATGGGTTACGCTAGAATATTGAAAAGATTAGTATTGGGTTACGCTAGAATATTGAAAAGATCAGTGATAAGTTACGCTAGAATATTGAAAAGATCAGTGATAAGTTACGCTAGAATATTGAAAAGATCAGTGATGGGTTACGCTAGAATATTGAAAAGATCAGTGATGGGTTACGCTAGAATATTGAAAAGATCAGTGATGGGTTACGCTAGAATATTGAAAAGATTAGTATTGGGTTACGCTAGAATATTGAAAAGATCAGTGATAAGTTACGCTAGAATATTGAAAATATCAGTGATGGGTTACGCTGGAATATTGAAAAGATCAGTGATAAGTTACGCTAGAATATTTAAAATATCAGTGATGGGTTACGCTAGAATATTGAAAAGATCATTGATAAGTTACGCTAGAATATTGAAAAGATTAGTATTGGGTTACGCTAGAATATTTAAAAGATCAGTGATGGGTTACGCTAGAATATTGAAAAGATGAATGATAAGTTACGCTAAAATATTGAAAAGATCAGTGATGGGTTACGCTGAAATATTGAAAAGATCAGTGATAAGTTACGCTAGAATATTTAATTGATCAGTGATGGGTTACGCTAGAATATTTAAAAGATCAATGATAGCTCTCTGACATTAGATAAACGATATTATATATATATATATATATATATATATATATATATATATATATATATATATATATATATATATATATATATATATCGACATATAGTACAGGTTACGGGTAGGTCGGCCCGATCACAAATGGATAAGTTTACCCTAATATAATAGTGATGCGCAGGACAGTTTTCTTTCTTTTTTTCCCTTTTTCTTTTATTTGTCTTACCCTGTAGCTAGGGAGCCATTGGTGGAATTTATGACTTGGTACGTTGTCTAGACGGACATATTATTTTCTTTCTTGTGTAATTGGCGGAATGGTTTCATAACAGACATATTGAGGACTTTATGACCCTGGTGTGTACGTATGTGTGTGTATGTGTGTGTGTGTGTGTGTGTGTATGTGTGTGTGTGTGTGTGTGTGTGTGTGTGTGTGTGTAGTATGAATTAAAACCTGGAGTACGACCCTTGAACAAGACGTTACGACCATTAAGCTACGACAGTACGACCCTTAAGTACGACGGTACGACCCTTGAGCACGACGGTACGACCCTTGAGCGTCGTGCTCATGGCTTGTACCGTCGTGCTCAAGGGTCGTACCCTCGCGCCCAAGGGTCGTACCGTCGTGCTCAAAGGTCGTAACATCGTGCTCAAGGATCGTACCGTCGTGCTCAAGGGTCGTACCGTCGTGCTCAAGGGTCGTACCGTCGTGCTTTAGGAAGCACCACCTGACCTTAAACAGTCGTATGTTTCCCCTAGCCTGAGCCATGTACCCTATTTTAACCCACCCTCCACCCTAAGGGTGGATGAAGAGCTGGGTTGACTGTGCACGTACAGCCGCAACCAGGATTCGAACCTATGCCATATGGTCGACCCTCCCGGGCGTCACGGTCAGGCACGCTGACCGCCACACCACGGAAGTCCAAAGTTTATTGACCAGACGCAAAGTTTACAAACCTTATTTACTGATTCGTAGCCAAAAGTTTTGACATTGGGGGTGTGTTGGGGGAGGTGAGGGAGGAGTGTGTTGGGGGAGATGAGGGGGGTGTGTTGGGGGAGGTGAGGGAGGAGTGTGTGTTGGGGGAGGTGAGGGAGGAGTGTGTTGGGGGAGGTGAGGGGTGTGTGTTGGGGGAGGTGAGGGAGGAGTGTGTTGGGGGAGGTGAGGGAGGAGTGTGTTGGGGGAGAAGAGGGGGATGTTGGGGGAGGTGAGGGAGGGGAGTGTTGGGGGAGAAGAGGGGGGTGTGTTGGGTGAGGTGAGGGAGGAGGGTGTTGGGGGAGAAGAGGGGGATGTTGGGGGAGGTGAGGGAGGAGTGTGTTGGGGAGAAGAGGGGGGTGTGTTGGGGGAGGTGAGGGAGGAGTGTGTTGGGGGAGAAGAGGGGGGTGTGTTGGGGGAGGTGAGGGAGGAGTGTGTTGGGGGAGGTGAGGGAGGAATGTGTTGGGGGAGGTGAGGGAGGAGTGTGTTGGGGGAGAAGAGGGGGGTGTGTTGGGGGAGGTGAGGGAGGAGTGTGTTGGGGGAGAAGAGGGGGGTGTGTTGGGGGAGAAGAGGGGGATGTTGGGGGAGGTGAGGGAGGAGTGTGTTGGGGAGAAGAGGGGGGGGGGTGTTGGGGAGGTGAGGGAAGTGTGGTGTTGGGGAGGTGAGGGAGGGGAGTGTTGGGGGAGGTGAGGAGGTGAGGGGTGTTGGGGGAGGTGAGGGGTGTGTGTGTTGGGGGAGGTGAGGGAGGAGTGTGTTGGGGGAGGTGAGGGAGGAGTGTGTTGGGGGAGGTGAGGGAGGAGTGTGTTGGGGAGGTGAGGGAGGAGGGTGTTGGGGGAGGTGAGGGAGGAGGGTGTTGGGGGAGGTGAGGTGAGGGAGGGGGTGTTGGGGGAGGTGAGGAGGTGAGGGGTGTTGGGGGAGGTGAGGGAGGTGGGGAGTGTTGGGGGAGAAGAAGAGGGGGTATTGGGGGAGATGAGGGAGGAGGGTGTTGGGGGAGGTGAGGAGGTGAGGGGTGTTGGGGGAGGTGAGGGAGGGGAGTGTTGGGGAGAAGAGGGGAGAGTGTTGGGGGAGGTGAGGGTGTGGTGGGGAGATGGGGTGAGGGGGAGCACTAACCTCCCCCAGCCCTCATGCCATGACAGCTTGTCATCTCCCCTTCACTCAGCTGTGACATAGGTCAGGTCACGCCAGAACTTTAGTACCACTGCCAACTATTCGTATTATATATATATATATATATATATATATATATATATATATATATATATATATATATATATATATATATATATAAATTTTCTCTCCTGGCGTTGTTGAACATGTACAATAGCCCCTTGCACATATATAAAAATCCCTTATATATATATATATATATATATATATATATATATATATATATATATATATATATATATATATATATATATATATATTCCTATGAGTCCACAGGGAAAATGGACTTCGGAATATCTTGATCACGCGCAAAATTGTGATCCTTTCCAATATATATATATATATATATATATATATATATATATATATATATATATATATATATATATATATATATATATATATGTAACAACTGAACATGTGCATAACCCCTTGAACGTCAGTTTCAACCTTATGAACATATATATATATAAGAAGGATGTTAACATATACATAACAACCTTTTGAACACATACGACGTGTGCTTGAACACAGTTTTGAACACCATTGAAGAAGGCTTGTAAACAACAACAGAGGAGAAAACAAATTGATTTACAACCACATAGTGGAACCTGTAAATAAACTTACGTGAACATTTTACATACGAGAACAAGCACAGAGTTAGGGGGGAAGAACTATGAACATTTTGTAAACAGTTGCACACCGCGTGAACGTGTACACTCACACCCATGAACACGTGCACCGTGCACGTGTTCATGGGTGTACACCCCAGCAGCGCCGAATGTGTACACCGAATCATCATGTACGTACATGGACAGTCATGGACACACGTGTCTAGCCATGAACACACACACACACACACACACACACACACACACACACACACACACACACAGACACACACACACACACACAGATACTGACACACACACACACAAACACACACACACACACACACACACACACACACACACACACACACACACACACACACACATACCACCAAGTCATGGACACATACCACGTGTCATGTACAACAACTGTTCATATGAACAAAAAGAAGGAAGACATACCAGAGACGCGTATGTTAATTCCCCCTCTCCTCCCTACCCTCCCCTCCCCCTCCCCTCCCTCCCCTCCCCCTCCCCTCCCTTCCCTCCCCCCCTGAATATTTTGTGTCATTGACTTGCATTTGATAAGTACACACTACGAGGAATGTGATGTACTTAGATCTCTTAAGTACACTTGTGTTACTTTACGTAGAGGATGGGTGGGGGTGGGTAGGTGGGTGTGGGTGGGTGGTGAAGTATGGGGGGGTGAGGGAGGGGGTGAGCTTAGGGGGAGGGGAGAAGGGAGGGGGAGGGAGTGAGTCTGGGTGGGAGGGGAAGGGGGTGAGTTTAGGGGGAGGGAGGGGAAAAGGAGAAGGGGGTGAGTTTAGGGGAGGGGAGGGGGAAAGGGGGTGAGTTTAGGGGAGGGGAGGGGGAAAGGGGGTGAGTTTAGGGGAGGGGAGGGGGGAAAGGGGGTGAGTTTAGGGGAGGGGAGGGGGGAAAGGGGGTGAGTTTAGGGGAGGGGAGGGGGAAAAGGGGTTAGTTTAGGGGGAGGGAGGGGAAGGGGAAGGGGTGAGTTTAGGGGGAGGGGAAGGGGATGAGTTTAGGGGGAGGGAGGGGAAGGGGAAGGGGTGAGTTGGGGAGGGGAAGAGGGTGAGTTTAGGGGAGGGTGAGTTTAGGGGAGGAGAGGGGGAAAGGGGGTTAGTTTAGGGGAGGAGAGGGGGGAAAGGGGGTGAGTTTAGGGGAGGGGTGAGAGTTTAGGGGGGAGAGGGGAGTTTAAAGGGGGAGGGAAGGAGGTGGGAGGAGGAGAGAGGGAGAGAGAGAGAGAGAGAGAGAGAGAGAGAGAGAGAGAGAGAGAGAGAGAGAGAGAGAGGAGTACTATCTCTGGGTTGTTTGCCCTGTGCTCTCGTTAATTAGAGGTGTAGGGGAAGGTGGAAGGGCGGGGGGGGGAGGGGAGGGGAGTGTAATTGGGGGGGAGGGGAGTGTAATTGGAGGAGGGGGAAGGGGAGTGTAATTGGGGGGGAGGGGGGAGGGGAGTG
>NC_092234.1:47686953-47774453 GCF_036320965.1 Panulirus ornatus | reverse complement strand
TTTTTTTCATAATTATACATATTTATATTCGCTGTCTGTCGTCCCCCAAAACGGAAGCATTAGAAAAATTCATTCATGAAAAAATTAGATTTTTCTCATATATATATATATATATATATATATATATATATATATATATATATATATATATATATATATATATATATATATTTGTCGCTGTCTCCCGCGTTAGCGAGGTAGCGCAAGGAAACAGACGAAAGAATGGCCCAACCCACCCACATACACATGTATATACATACACGTCCACACACGCACATATACATACCTTATACATCTCATCGTATACATATACATACGCACACAGACATATCCATATATACGCATGTACATAATTCATACTGTCTGCCCTTATTCATTCCCTTCGCCACCTCGCCACACATGAAATAACAACCCCCTCCCCCCGCATGTGTGCGAGGTAGCGCTAGGGAAAGACAACAAAGGCCCCATTCGTTCACACTCAGTCTCTAGCTGTCGACCCCCAAAATGGAGGCATTCGAGAAAAATGTATAAGTAATGAAAAAAAAAACATATTTTCCTCATAATTATACATATTTATATTCGCTCTCTGTTGACACCCCACTCCCTTCAACCTACCCCCCCCCCCAAAAAAAAAAAAAAAGTAAAGAAAAGTAAAGCATTTAGAGAATATTTCATTCATATTGAAAGTAAGGAAGCCTTTCGTCAATGTGTTGTTTAAACTTTCTAATATAAAAAAAAAAGGTTTTTCTGGGCCGAGTAATAATACACTGAATGTATTGTCACACATTCAGGAAATAGATCGACTTTCAACATTCAGGAAATAGATCGACTTTCAACATTCAGGAAATAGATCGACTTTCAACATTCAGGAAATAGATCGACTTTCAACATTCAGGAAATAGATGGGCTTCCAATACCAGTAGAGTCCAGTTCATCATTCTGAGTACAAAATCCTAGTGTCCAAAATGTTGATTTGCGATCATTTAGCTCCTTTGTGAGCCTTTGTTTAGCTTAAGGCCCGAAATAACTACTCATTAAGTCCTTTGTGAGCCTTTGTTTAGCTTAAGGCCTGAAATAACTGCTCATTAAGTCCTTTGTGAGCCTTTGTTTAGCTTAAGGCCTGAAATAACTACTCATTAAGTCCTTTGTGAGCCTTTGTTTAGCTTAAGGCCTGAAATAACTGCTCATTAAGTCCTTTGTGAGCCTTTGTTTAGCTTAAGGCCCGAAATAACTACTCATTAAGTCCTTTGTGAGCCTTTGTTAAGCTTAAGGCCCGAAATAACTACTCATTAAGTCCTTTGTGAGCCTTTGTTTAGCTTAAGGCCCGAAATAACTACTCATTAAGTTCTTTGTGAGCCTTTGTTTAGCTTAAGGCCCGAAATAACTACTCATTAAGTCCTTTGTGAGCCTTTGTTAAGCTTAAGGCCCGAAATAACTACTCATTAAGTCCTTTGTGAGCCTTTGTTAAGCTTAAGGCCCGAAATAACTACTCATTAAGTCCTTTGTGAGCCTTTGTTTAGCTTAAGGCCCGAAATAACTACTCATTAAGTCCTTTGTGAGCCTTTGTTAAGCTTAAGGCCCGAAATAACTACTCATTAAGTCCTTTGTGAGCCTTTGTTTAGCTTAAGGCCCGAAATAACTACTCATTAAGTCCTTTGTGAGCCTTTGTTTAGCTTAAGGCCTGAAATAACTACTCCTTAAGTCCTTTGTGAGCCTTTGTTAAGCTTAAGGCCTGAAATAACTACTCATTAAGTCCTTTGTGAGCCTTTGTTTAGCTTAAGGCCCGAAATAACTACTCATTAAGTCCTTTGTGAGCCTTTGTTTAGCTTAAGGCCCGAAATAACTACTCATTAAGTCCTTTGTGAGCCTTTGTTAAGCTTAAGGCCCGAAATAACTACTCATTAAGTCCTTTGTGAGCCTTTGTTTAGCTTAAGGCCCGAAATAACTACTCATTAAGTCCTTTGTGAGCCTTTGTTTAGCTTAAGGCCTGAAATAACTACTCATTAAGTCCTTTGTGAGCCTTTGTTAAGCTTAAGGCCCGAAATAACTACTCATTAAGTCCTTTGTGAGCCTTTGTTTAGCTTAAGGCCCGAAATAACTACTCATTAAGTTCTTTGTGAGCCTTTGTTTAGCTTAAGGCCTGAAATAACTACATATGTCTCTTTCATAATTCTTCGCTGTCGGTGTGTGCCTTTCAGAAGCATTATGCAATACTTTAAGGTATTAAAGATTAAAAAGAATTTTTTTTCTTTTTTTTTACCGTATCATCCAGTTATCCAGTTACAAACAAAACAAAAAAAAAAAAAAAAAGATAGGGTACTAGACTTTTATGAGAACCTCGGTTTAAAGATTATAATTCCTGGTGTATACATCAAATCTGGCGTTCAAACATTATTTGATTGTCATTAACGCCTCTAATTCTTGATTGACTTTTAACATCGTGTCGTTATTCACTTCGTATTTCTTTGATGTTTGTTACCTTTGGGAAGCATTATGAGCTATTTCATGTGATTATATGGTGAACATAAACATTTATATCTTGTTCAATTGCAGTTTTGAAAGAAAATATTTTGGGCGGAAGAATTCCTGCAATTTTTGGTATATTCTTCGAGGGGTATTAGATTGGCTTGAAAACATCTCTATAAGGAGTTTTCTTTCATTTGAATAGGAATCTTACGTTGAAATTCTGTTATTGGATCATTAACTCCTTTAATATTTGGTTACATTTTCAGAAGATCGTGTCATTATTCATTTAAAATTTACTAGGTATCTTTTTCCTTAGGCAAGCATCATGAGGTGTTTTCCATTATTATATAAAGTGTATAGGCGTTTCAACTTGTTCAATGACCATTTTGAAGGAAAAAAAAATTTGGGGGGGCTAAAAATACCCTGAACTATTACCTGGAATTTTTGGTATTTTCGAATAGTATTAGATGTTCTTGAAAACCTCATTGTAAGGAGTGTTCTTCAATTTGAATAGAAATCTGGCGTTGAACTATTGTTATTGGGTCATTAACGACTTAGTATTTGATTATATTAATTAGAATTATATTAATATCCTAATTACTCGACTAATTCCACGAATTTTAAGGTTTTGACCACTGATTCTTATTCAACAGACGTAAAAGGATCTATGCTCAAATTTTCAGGAAAATCTATTTTTTCAAAAAAATCAAGAAAAATCCATCATAGATGCTTTTACGTCTGTTGAATAAGAATCTTTGGTCAAAACCTTAAAATTCGTGTAATTAGTCGAGTAATTGGCATATTAATGTAATTATAATTAAAATTAAGTATGTCAATAAGCGCTTGATTTTACG
Source organism: Panulirus ornatus (assembly GCF_036320965.1). Lineage (NCBI taxonomy): Eukaryota > Metazoa > Arthropoda > Malacostraca > Decapoda > Palinuridae > Panulirus > Panulirus ornatus. Next base: position 47,771,133 of record NC_092234.1, on the reverse strand, counting down.
AAATGCAATGTTTTGACTGGATATCCTTAATCACCATATAGAATACCACATATTCCCAGAGTTTCATTCAAATCTAAACAAGTTGAAAATTTGAGCAAAATATTATCCAAGGCCTTGGATTTTTCTTGATTTTTTTGTAAAATAGATTTTCCTGAAATTTTCAGCATAGATGCTTGTACGTCTGTTGAATAAGAATCTTTGGCCAAAATCTTAAAATTCGTGTAATTAGTCGAGTAATTACCAGATTTATATATTGATATATGGATTTTTCTTGATTTTTTTGAAAAATATATTTTCCTGAAAATTTCATCATAGATGCTTTTACGCCTGTTGAATAAGAATCTTTGGTCAAAACCTTAAAATTCGTGTAATTATTTGAGTAATTAGCATATTGATATAATTATAATTAATATGTAATTAAGCGCTTCATTCTGCTAAATGCAGTCTTTTGACTCGATACACTTAATCACCATAGAGAATACCACTTATACCCAGATTTTCATTAAAATCTTAACAAGTTAAAAATTTCAGCAAAATATTATGCATTTTTCTTGATTTTTTTGAAAAAATAGATTTTCCTGAAAATTTCATCATAGACGCTTTTATGTCTGTTGAATAAGAATCTTTGGTCAAAACCTTAAATTTCGTGTAATTAGTCGAGTAATTTGCATATTAATATAATCATAATTGATATTTAATTAAGCGTATAATTTTACGAAATGCAGTGTTTTGACTCGATACACTTAATCAACATAGAGAATACCACTTATTCCCAGATTTTCATTAAAATCTGAAGTTGAAAATTTGAGCAAAATATTATCCAAGGCTTGGATTTTTCTTGAATTTTTTGAAAAAATAAATTTTCCTGAAAATTTCAGCATTGATCCTTGTACGTCTGTTGAATAAGAATCTGTGGTCAAAACCTTAAAATTCGTGTAATTAGTCGAGTAATTAGCATATTAATATAATTATAATTAATATTAGATATGTAATTAAGCGCTTAACTTTACGAAATGCAATCTTTTGACTCGATACACTTAATCACCATAGAGAATACCACCTACACCCAGATTTACATTAAAATCTGAACAAGTTGAAAATTTGAGGAAAATATTATCCAAGGCTATAGCTTGGGATTTTTCTTGATTTTTTTTTTTAAAAATAGATTTTCGTGACAATTTCAGCATAGATGCCTTTACCTCTGTTGGACAAGAATCTTTGGCCAAAACCCTAAAATTCGCGTAATTAGTCCAGTAATTAGCATATTAAATGTATTGATATATGGATTTTTCTTGATTTTTCAAAAAATAGATTTTCCTTAAAATTTCAGCATAGATCCTTGTACATCTGTTGAATAAGAATCTTTGGTCAAAACCTTAAGATTCGTGTAATTAGTCGAGTAATTAGCATAATATAATTATAATTAATATTAAATATGTAATTAAGCGCTTAACTTTATGAAATGCAATCTTTCGACTCGATACACGTAATCACCATAGAGAATACCACCTATACCCAGATTTTCATTAAAATCTGAACAAGTTGAAAATTTGAGGAAAAGTTTATCCAAGGCTATAGCCTGGGATTTTTCTTGATTTTTTTTGAAAAAAAATAGATTTTCCTGAAAATGTCAGCATAGATCCTTGTACGTCTGTTGAATAAGAATCTTTGGCCAAAACCCTAAAATTTGTGTAATTAGTCGTGTAATTTGCATATTAATGTATTGATATATGGATTTTTCTTGATTTTTTGAAAAAATAGATTTTCCTTAAAATTTCAGCATAGATCCTTGTACGTCTCTTGAATAAGAATCTTTGGTCAAAACCTTAAGATTCGTGTAATTAGTCGAGTAATTACCATATAATATAATTATAATTAATATTAAATACGTAATTAAGCGCTTAAGTTTACGAAATGCAATCTTTCGACTCGATGCACCTAATCACCATAGAGAATACTACCTATACCCAGATTTTCATTAAAAATTTGAGCAATATATTATCATGGGATTTTTCTTGATTTTTATGAAAAAATGGATTTTCCTGAAAATTTCATCATAGATGCTTGTACGTCTGTTGAATAAGAATCTTTGGCCAAAACCCTAAAATTCGTGTAATTAGTCGAGTAATTTGCATATCAATATAATCATAATTGATATTTGATGAAGCGCATAATTTTACTAAATTCAGTATTTTGAATCGATACACGTAATCACCATAGAGAATACCACTTATACCCAGGTTTTCATTAAAATCTGAACAAGTTGAAAATTTGAGGAAAATTTTTCTTGATTTTTTTGAAAAAAATAGATTTTCGTGAAATTTTCAGCATAGATGCTTTTACGTCTGTTGAATAAGAATCTTTGGTCAAAACCTTAAAATTCGTGTAATTAGTGAGTAATTAGCATATTGATATAATCATAATTAAAATTAAATATGTAATTAAGCGCTTAACTTTACGAAATGCAATCTTTTGACCCGATACACTTAATCGCCATAGAGAATACCACCTACAACCAGATTTTCAATTAAATCTGAAGAAGTTGAAAATTTGAGGAAAATATTATCCAAGGCTATAGCCTTGGATTTTTCTTGATTTTTTTGAAAAAATAAATTTTCGTGAAAATCTCAGCATAGATGCTTTTACGTCTGTTGAATAAGAATCTGTGGTCAAAACCCTAAAATTCGTGTAATTAGTCTATTAATTAGCATATTAATGTAACTATAATTGATATTAAGTATGTAATTAAGCGCTTGATTTTACGAAATGCAGTCTTTTGACTCGATATCCTTAATCACAATACAGAATACCACATATTCCCAGAGTTTCATTAAAATCTAAAGAAGTTGAAAATGTGAGGAAAATATTATCCAAGGCTATAGCCTAGGATTTTTCTTGATTTTTTTGAAAAAATAGATTTTCTTGAAAATTTCAGCATTGATGCTTGTACGTCTGTTGAATAAGAGTCTTTGGCCAAAATCTTAAAATTCGTGTAATTAGTCGAGTAATTACCATATTTATATATTGATATATGGATTTTTCTTGATTTTTTTGAAAAAATAGATTTTCCTGAAAATTTCATCATAGATGCTTTTACGTCTGTTCAATAAGAATCTTTGGTCAAAGCCTTTAAAATTCGTGTAATTAGTTGAGTAATTAGCATATTGATATCATTATAATTAATATGTAATTAAGCGCTTCATTTACGAAATGCAGTCTTTTGACCGATACACTTAATCACCATAGAGAATACCACCTTATACCAGGATTTTCAATTAAAATCTGAACAAGTTGAAAATTTGAGCAAAATATTATCCAAGGCTATAGCCTTGATTTTTCTTGATTTTTTTGAAAAAATAGATTTTCCTGAAAATTTCAGCATAGATGCTTTTACGTCTGTTGAATAAGAATCTGTGGTCAAAACCCTAAAATTCGTGTAATTAGTCGAGTAATTAGCATATTAATATAATTATAATTAAAATTAAATATGTAATTAAGCGCTTAACTTTACGAAATGCAATCTTTTGACCCGATACACTTAATCACCATAGAGAAACCACTTATACCCAGATTTCATTAAAATCTGAACAAGTTGAAAATTTGAGGCAAAATATTATCCAAGGCTATAGCCTTGGATTTTTCTTGATTTTTTTGAAAAAATAGATTTTCCTGAAAATTTCAGCATAGATGCTTTTACGGCTGTTGAATAAGAATCTGTGGTCAAAACCTTAAATTCGTGTAATTAGTCGAGTAATTAGCATATTAATATAATTATAATTAAATTAAATATTTAATTAAGCGCTTAACTTTACGAAATGCAATCTTTTGACCCGATACACTTAATCACCATAGAGAATACCACCTATAACCATATTTTCAATTAAATCTGAAGAAGTTGAAAATTTGAGGAAAATATTATTGGATTTTTCTTGATTTTTTTGAAAAAATAGATTTTCCTGAAAATTTCAGCATAGATGCTTTTACGGCTGTTGAATAAGAATCTGTTGTCAAAACCTTTAAATTCGTGTAATTAGTAGAGTAATTAGCATATTGATATAATTATAATTAAAATTAAATATGTAATTAAGCGCTTAACTTTACGAAATGCAATCTTTTGACTCGATACACTTAATCACCATAGAGAATACCACTATATCCAGGATTTTCATTAAATCTGAACAAGTTGAAAATTTGAGGCAAAATATTATCCAAGGCTATAGCCTTGGATTTTTCTTGATTTTTTTGAAAAAATAGATTTTCTGAAAATTTCAGCATAGATGCTTTTACGTCTGTTGAATAAGAATCTGTTGTCAAAACCTTAAAATTCGTGTAATTAGTCGAGTAATTAGCATATTGATATAATTATAATTAAAATTAAATATGTAATTAAGCGCTTAACTTTACGAAATGCAATCTTTTGACCCAATACACTTAATCACCATAGAGAATACTACCTATACCAGATTTTCAATTAAATCTGAAGAAGTTGAAAATTTGAGGAAAATATTATACAAGGATTTTTCTTGATTTTTTTGAAAAAATGAATTTTCGTGACAATTTCAGCATAGGTGCTTTTACGTCTGTTGAATAAGAATCTGTGGTCAAAATCTTAAAATTCGTGTAATTAGTCGAGTAATTACATATTTGTACTATATTGATATTGGATTTTTTAGATTTTTTTAAAATAGTCTTTTCTGAAAATTTCAGAATAGATTTTCACGTTGTTCATAAGAATCTTTGGTCAAAGTTTAAAATATGTGGAATTTGTTATAATTGCTATGATAATTTAATTTTGATTTTTTTATAAATTAGTTTTTTGAATCGATAGACTTGTACCATTGGAATAAGATCTTGGCCAAAATTTAAAACGTTATTTAGCGAGTAATTATCCTTTTATACTTGATTATATTTTCCTTGATTTTTCTGGAAAAAATAGATTTCCTGAAAATTTCATCATAGATGCTTTTACGTCTGTCAATAAGAATCTTTGGTCCAAAGCCTTTAAATTCGTGTAATTAGTTGAGTAATTAGCATATTGATATAATTAAAATTAATTATGTAATTAAGCGCTTAATTTTAAGAAATGCAGTGTTTTGACTCGATACACGTAATCACCATAGAGAATACCACTTATATCCAGGTTTTCATTAAAATCTGAACAAGTTGAAAATTTTTCTTGATTTTTTTGAAAAAATAGATTTTCCTGAAAATTTCAGCATAGATGTTTTTACGGCTGTTGAATAAGAATCTGTGGTCAAAACCCTAAAATTCGTGTAATTAGTCGAGTAATTATCATATTAATATAATTATAATTAAAATTAAATATATAATTAAGCGCTTAACGTTACGAAATGCAATCTTTTGACCCGATACACTTAATCACCATAGAGAATACCACCTATAACCATATTTTCAATTAAATCTGAAGAAGTTGAAAATTTGAGGAAAATATTATCCAAGGCTATAGCCTTGGATTTTTCTTGATTTTTTTGAAAAAATAAATTTTCGTGAAAATTTCAGCATAGGTGCTTTTACGTCTGTTGAATAAGAATCTGTGGTCAAAACCCTAAAATTCGTGTAATTAGTCGAGTAATTAGCATATTAATGTAACTATAATTGATATTAAGTATGTAATTAAGCGCTTGATTTTACGAAATGCAGTCTTTTGACTCGATATCCTTAATCACAATACAGAATACCACATATTCCCAGAGTTTCATTAAAATCTAAAGAAGTTGAAAATATGAGGAAAATATTATCCAAGGCTATAGCCTAGGATTTTTCTTGATTTTTTTGAAAAAATAGATTTTCTTGAAAATTTCAGCATAGATGCTTGTACGTCTGTTGAATAAGAGTCTTTGGCCAAAATCTTAAAATTCGTGTAATTAGTCGAGTAATTACCATATTTATATATTGATATATGGATTTTTCTTGAATTTTTTGAAAAAATAGATTTTCCTGAAAATTTCATCATAGATGCTTTTACGTCTGTTCAATAAGAATCTTTGGTCAAAGCCTTTAAAATTCGTGTAATTAGTTGAGTAATAAGCATATTGATATAATTATAATTAATATGTATTTAAGCGCTTCATTCTACTAAATGCAGTCTTTTGACTCGATACACTTAAGCACCATAGAGAATACCACGTATACCCAGATTTTCATTAAAATCTTAACAAGTTAAAAATTTCAGCAAAATATTATCCAAGGCTATAGCCTTGCATTTTTCTTGATTTTTTTGAAAATAGATTTTCCTGAAAATTTCATCATAGATGCTTTTATGTCTGTTGAATAAGAATCTTTGGTCAAAACCTTAAAATTCGTGTAATTAGTCGAGTAATTTGCATATTAATATAATCATAATTGATAATTAAGCGTATAATTTTACGAAATGCAGTGTTTTGACTTGATACACTTAATCACCATAGAGAACACCACTTATACCCAGATTTCATTAAAATCTGAACAAGTTGAAAATTTGAGCAAAATATTATCCAAGGCTATAGCCTTGGATTTTTCTTGATTTTTTGAAAAAATAGATTTTCCTGAAAATTTCAGCATAGATCCTTGTACGTCTCTTGAATAAGAATCTTTGGCCAAAACCCTAAAATTCGTGTAATTAGTCGAGTAATTTCCATATTAATATAATCATAATTGATATTTGATTAAGCGCATAATTTTAAGAAATGAGGTGTTTTGACTATACACGTAATCACCATAGAGAATACCACTTATACCCAGGTTTTCATTAAAATCTGAACAAGTTGAAAATTTGAGCAAAATATTATCCAAGGCTATAGCCTTGGATTTTTCTTGATTTTTTTGAAAAAATAGATTTTCGTGAAAATTTCAGCATAGATGCTTTTACGTCTGTTGAATAAGAATCTTTGGTCAAAACCTTAAAATTCGTGTAATTAGTAGAGTAATTAGCATATTAATATAATTGTAATTAGAATTAAGTATATAATTAAGCGCTTAACTTTACGAAATGCAATCTTTTGACCCGATACACTTAATCGCGATAGAGAATACCACCTATAACCAGATTTTCAATTAAATCTGAACAAGTTGAAAATTTGAGCAAAATATTATCCAAGGCTATAGCCTTGGATTTTTCTTGATTTTTTTGAAAAAATAGATTTTCCTGAAAATTTCAGCATAGATGCTTTTACGTCTGTTGAATAAGAATCTGTGGTCAAAACCTTTAAATTCGTGTAATTAGTCGAGTAATTAGCATATCAATATAATTATAATTAAAATTAAACATGTAATTAAGCGCTTAACTTTACGAAATGCAATGTTTTGACCCGATACACTTCATCACCATAGAGAATACCACCTATAACCAGATTTTCAATTAAATCTGAAGAAGTTGAAAATTTGAGGAAAATATTATGCAAGGATTTTTCTTGATTTTTTTGAAAAAATAAATTTTCGTGAAAATTTCAGCATAGGTGCTTTTACGTCTGTTGAATAAGAATCTGTGGTCAAAACCCTAAAATTCGTGTAATTAGTCGAGTAATTAGCATATTAATGTAACTATAATTGATATTAAGTATGTAATTAAGCGCTTGATTTTACGAAATGCAGTCTTTTGACTCGATATCCTTAAGCACAATACAGAATACCACATATTCCCAGAGTTTCATTAAAATCTAAAGAAGTTGAAAATATGAGGAAAATATTATCCAAGGCTATAGCCTAGAATTTTTCTTGATTTTTTTGAAAAAATAGATTTTCTTGAAAATTTCAGCATAGATGCTTGTACGTCCGTTGAATAAGAGTCTTTGGCCAAAATCTTAAAATTCGTGTAATTAGTCGAGTAATTACCATATTTATATATTGATATATGGATTTTTCTTGATTTTTTTGAAAAAATAGATTTTCCTGAAAATTTCATCATAGATGCTTTTACGTCTGTTCAATAAGAATCTTTGGTCAAAGCCTTTAAAATTCGTGTAATTAGTTGAGTAATTAGCATATTGATATAATTATAATTAATGTGTAATTAAGCGCTTCATTCTACTAAATGCAGTCATTTGACTCGATACACTTAAGCACCATAGAGAATACCACGTATACCCAGACTTTCAGTAAAATTTTAACACGTTAAAAATTTCAGCAAAATATTATCCAAGGCTATAGCCTTGCATTTTTCTTGATTTTTTTGAAAATAGATTTTCCTGAAAATTTCATCATAGATGCTTTTATGTCTGTTGAATAAGAATCTTTGGTCAAAACCTTAAAATTCGTGTAATTAGTCGAGTAATTTGCATATTAATATAATCATAATTGATATTTAATTAAGCGTATAATTTTACGATATGCAGTGTTTTGACTCGATACACATAATCACCATAGAGAACACCACTTATACCCAGATTTCATTAAAATCTGAACAAGTTGAAAATTTGAGGAAAATATTATCCAAGGCTATAGCCTTGGATTTTTCTTGATTTTTTTGAAAAAATAGATTTTCCTGAAAATTTCAGCATAGATCCTTGTACGTCTCTTGAATAAGAATCTTTGGCCAAAACCCTAAAATTCGTGTAATTAGTCAAGTAATTTCCATATTAATATAATCATAATTGATATTTGATTAAGCGCATAATTTTAAGAAATGCAGTGTTTTGACTCGATACACGTAATCACCATAGAGAATACCACTTATATCCAGGTTTTCATTAAAATCTGAACAAGTTGAAAATTTGAGCAAAATATTATCCAAGGCTATAGCCTTGGATTTTTCTTGATTTTTTTGAAAAAATAGATTTTACTGAAAATTTCAGCATAGATGCTTTTACGGCTGTTGAATAAGAATCTGTTGTCAAAACCTTTAAATTCGTGTAATTAGTAGAGTAATTAGCATATTGATATAATTATAATTAAAATTAAATATGTAATTAAGCGCTTAACTTTACGAAATGCAATCTTTTGACCCAATACACTTAATCACCATAGAGAATACTACCTATACCCGGATTTTCAATTAAATCTGAAGAAGTTGAAAATTTGAGGAAAATATTATACAAGGATTTTTCTTGATTTTTTTGAAAAAATGAATTTTCGTGACAATTTCAGCATAGGTGCTTTTACGTCTGTTGAATAAGAATCTGTGGTCAAAACCCTAAAATTCGTGTAATTAGTCGAGTAATTATCATATTAATATAATTATAATTAAAATTAGATATGTAATTAAGCGCTTAACTTTACGAAATAAAATCTTTTAACCCGATACACTTAATCACCATAGAGAATACCACCTGTAACCAGATTTTCAATTAAATCTGAAGAAGTTGAAAATTTGAGGAAAATATTATCCAAGGCTATAGCCTTGGATTTTTCTTGATTTTTTTGAAAAAATAGATTTTCCTGAAAATTTCAGCATAGATCCTTGTACGTCTCTTGAATAAGAATCTTTGGCCAAAACCCTAAAATTCGTGTAATTAGTCAAGTAATTTCCATATTAATATAATCATAATTGATATTTGATTAAGCGCATAATTTTTAGAAATGCAGTGTTTTGACTCGATACACGTAATCACCATAGAGAATACCACTTATATCCAGGTTTTCATTAAAATCTGAACAAGTTGAAAATTTGAGCAAAATATTATCCAAGGCTATAGCCTTGGATTTTTCTTGATTTTTTTGAAAAAATAGATTTTCCTGAAAATTTCAGCATAGATGTTTTTACGGCTGTTGAATAAGAATCTGTGGTCAAAACCCTAAAATTCGTGTAATTAGTCGAGTAATTATCATATTAATATAATTATAATTAAAATTAAATATATAATTAAGCGCTTAACGTTACGAAATGCAATCTTTTGACCCGATACACTTAATCACCATAGAGAATACCACCTATAACCATATTTTCAATTAAATCTGAAGAAGTTGAAAATTTGAGGAAAATATTATCCAAGGCTATAGCCTTGGATTTTTCTTGATTTTTTTGAAAAAATAAATTTTCGTGAAAATTTCAGCATAGGTGCTTTTACGTCTGTTGAATAAGAATCTGTGGTCAAAACCCTAAAATTCGTGTAATTAGTCGAGTAATTAGCATATTAATGTAACTATAATTGATATTAAGTATGTAATTAAGCGCTTGATTTTACGAAATGCAGTCTTTTGACTCGATATCCTTAATCACAATACAGAATACCACATATTCCCAGAGTTTCATTAAAATCTAAAGAAGTTGAAAATATGAGGAAAATATTATCCAAGGCTATAGCCTAGGATTTTTCTTGATTTTTTTGAAAAAATAGATTTTCTTGAAAATTTCAGCATAGATGCTTGTACGTCTGTTGAATAAGAGTCTTTGGCCAAAATCTTAAAATTCGTGTAATTAGTCGAGTAATTACCATATTTATATATTGATATATGGATTTTTCTTGAATTTTTTGAAAAAATAGATTTTCCTGAAAATTTCATCATAGATGCTTTTACGTCTGTTCAATAAGAACTTTGGTCAAAGCCTTTAAAATTCGTGTAATTAGTTGAGTAATTAGCATATTGATATAATTATAATTAATATGTATTTAAGCGCTTCATTCTACTAAATGCAGTCTTTTGACTCGATACACTTAAGCACCATAGAGAATACCACGTATACCCAGATTTTCATTAAAATCTTAACAAGTTAAAAATTTCAGCAAAATATTATCCATTTTTCTTGCATTTTTCTTGATTTTTTTGAAAATAGATTTTCCTGAAAATTTCATCATAGATGCTTTTATGTCTGTTGAATAAGAATCTTTGGTCAAAACCTTAAAATTCGTGTAATTAGTCGAGTAATTTGCATATTAATATAATCATAATTGATAATTAAGCGTATAATTTTACGAAATGCAGTGTTTTGACTTGATACACTTAATCACCATAGAGAACACCACTTATACCCAGATTTCATTAAAATCTGAACAAGTTGAAAATTTGAGCAAAATATTATCCAAGGCTATAGCCTTGGATTTTTCTTGATTTTTTGAAAAAATAGATTTTCCTGAAAATTTCAGCATAGATCCTTGTACGTCTCTTGAATAAGAATCTTTGGCCAAAACCCTAAAATTCGTGTAATTAGTCGAGTAATTTCCATATTAATATAATCATAATTGATATTTGATTAAGCGCATAATTTTAAGAAATGAGGTGTTTTGACTATACACGTAATCACCATAGAGAATACCACTTATACCCAGGTTTTCATTAAAATCTGAACAAGTTGAAAATTTGAGCAAAATATTATCCAAGGCTATAGCCTTGGATTTTTCTTGATTTTTTTGAAAAAATAGATTTTCGTGAAAATTTCAGCATAGATGCTTTTACGTCTGTTGAATAAGAATCTTTGGTCAAAACCTTAAAATTCGTGTAATTAGTAGAGTAATTAGCATATTAATATAATTGTAATTAGAATTAAGTATATAATTAAGCGCTTAACTTTACGAAATGCAATCTTTTGACCCGATACACTTAATCGCGATAGAGAATACCACCTATAACCAGATTTTCAATTAAATCTGAACAAGTTGAAAATTTGAGCAAAATATTATCCAAGGCTATAGCCTTGGATTTTTCTTGATTTTTTTGAAAAAATAGATTTTCCTGAAAATTTCAGCATAGATGCTTTTACGTCTGTTGAATAAGAATCTGTGGTCAAAACCTTTAAATTCGTGTAATTAGTCGAGTAATTAGCATATCAATATAATTATAATTAAAATTAAACATGTAATTAAGCGCTTAACTTTACGAAATGCAATGTTTTGACCCGATACACTTCATCACCATAGAGAATACCACCTATAACCAGATTTTCAATTAAATCTGAAGAAGTTGAAAATTTGAGGAAAATATTATGCAAGGATTTTTCTTGATTTTTTTGAAAAAATAAATTTTCGTGAAAATTTCAGCATAGGTGCTTTTACGTCTGTTGAATAAGAATCTGTGGTCAAAACCCTAAAATTCGTGTAATTAGTCGAGTAATTAGCATATTAATGTAACTATAATTGATATTAAGTATGTAATTAAGCGCTTGATTTTACGAAATGCAGTCTTTTGACTCGATATCCTTAATCACAATACAGAATACCACATATTCCCAGAGTTTCATTAAAATCTAAAGAAGTTGAAAATATGAGGAAAATATTATCCAAGGCTATAGCCTAGATTTTTCTTGATTTTTTTGAAAAAATAGATTTTCTTGAAAATTTCAGCATAGATGCTTGTACGTCTGTTGAATAAGAGTCTTTGGCCAAAATCTTAAAATTCGTGTAATTAGTCGAGTAATTACCATATTTATATATTGATATATGGATTTTTCTTGATTTTTTTGAAAAAATAGATTTTCCTGAAAATTTCATCATAGATGCTTTTACGTCTGTTCAATAAGAATCTTTGGTCAAAGCCTTTAAAATTCGTGTAATTAGTTGAGTAATTAGCATATTGATATAATTATAATTAATATGTAATTAAGCGCTTCATTCTACTAAATGCAGTCTTTTGACTCGATACACTTAAGCACCATAGAGAATACCACGTATACCCAGATTTTCATTAAAATCTTAACAAGTTAAAAATTTCAGCAAAATATTATCCAAGGCTATAGCCTTGCATTTTTCTTGATTTTTTTGAAAATAGATTTTCCTGAAAATTTCATCATAGATGCTTTTATGTCTGTTGAATAAGAATCTTTGGTCAAAACCTTAAAATTCGTGTAATTAGTCGAGTAATTTGCATATTAATATAATCATAATTGATATTTAATTAAGCGTATAATTTTACGAAATGCAGTGTTTTGACTCGATACACTTAATCACCATAGAGAACACCACTTATACCCAGATTTCATTAAAATCTGAACAAGTTGAAAATTTGAGGAAAATATTATCCAAGGCTATAGCCTTGGATTTTTCTTGATTTTTTTGAAAAAATAGATTTTCCTGAAAATTTCAGCATAGATCCTTGTACGTCTCTTGAATAAGAATCTTTGGCCAAAACCCTAAAATTCGTGTAATTAGTCAAGTAATTTCCATATTAATATAATCATAATTGATATTTGATTAAGCGCATAATTTTAAGAAATGCAGTGTTTTGACTCGATACACGTAATCACCATAGAGAATACCACTTATACCCAGGTTTTCATTAAAATCTGAACAAGTTGAAAATTTGAGCAAAATATTATCCAAGGCTATAGCCTTGGATTTTTCTTGATTTTTTTGAAAAAATAGATTTTCGTGAAAATTTCAGCATAGATGCTTTTACGTCTGTTGAATAAGAATCTGTTGTCAAAACCTTTAAATTCGTGTAATTAGTAGAGTAATTAGCATATCAATATAATTATAATTAAAATTAAGTATGTAATTAAGCGCTTAACTTTACGAAATGCAATCTTTTGACCCAATACACTTAATCACCATAGAGAATACCTACCTATACCCGGATTTTCAATTAAATCTGAAGAAGTTGAAAATTTGAGGAAAATATTATCCAAGGCTATAGCCTTGGATTTTTCTTGATTTTTTTGAAAAAATAGATTTTCGTGAAAATTTCAGCATAGGTGCTTTTACGTCTGTTGAATAAGAATCTGTGGTCAAAACCCTTAAATTCGTGTAATTAGTCGAGTAATTAGCATATCAATATAATTATAATTAAAATTAAACATGTAATTAAGCGCTTAACTTTACGAAATGCAATCTTTTGACCCGATACACTTAATCACCATAGAGAATACCACCTATAACCAGATTTTCAATTAAATCTGAAGAAGTTGAAAATTTGAGGAAAATATTATCCAAGGATTTTTCTTGATTTTTTTGAAAAAATAAATTTTCGTGAAAATTTCAGCATAGGTGCTTTTACGTCTGTTGAATAAGAATCTGTGGTCAAAACCCTAAAATTCGTGTAATTAGTCGAGTAATTAGCATATTAATGTAACTATAATTGATATTAAGTATGTAATTAAGCGCTTGATTTTACGAAATGCAGCCTTTTGACTCGATATCCTTAATCACAATACAGAATACCACATATTCCCAGAGTTTCATTAAAATCTAAAGAAGTTGAAAATATGAGGAAAATATTATCCAAGGCTGTAGCCTAGATTTTTCTTGATTTTTTTGAAAAAATAGATTTTCTTGAAAATTTCAGCATAGATGCTTGTACGTCTGTTGAATAAGAGTCTTTGGCCAAAATCTTAAAATTCGTGTAATTAGTCGAGTAATTACCATATTTATATATTGATATATGGATTTTTCTTGATTTTTTTGAAAAAATAGATTTTCCTGAAAATTTCATCATAGATGCTTTTACGTCTGTTCAATAAGAATCTTTGGTCAAAGCCTTTAAAATTCGTGTAATTAGTTGAGTAATTAGCATATTGATATAATTATAATTAATATGTAATTAAGCGCTTCATTCTACTAAATGCAGTCATTTGACTCGATACACTTAAGCACCATAGAGAATACCACGTATACCCAGATTTTCAGTAAAATTTTAACACGTTAAAAATTTCAGCAAAATATTATCCAAGGCTATAGCCTTGCATTTTTCTTGATTTTTTTGAAAATAGATTTTCCTGAAAATTTCATCATAGATGCTTTTATGTCTGTTGAATAAGAATCTTTGGTCAAAACCTTAAAATTCGTGTAATTAGTCGAGTAATGTGCATATTAATATAATCATAATTGATATTTAATTAAGCGTATAATTTTTCGATATGCAGTGTTTTGACTCGATACACGTAATCACCATAGAGAACACCACTTATACCCAGATTTCATTAAAATCTGAACAAGTTGAAAATTTGAGGAAAATATTATCCAAGGCTATAGCCTTGGATTTTTCTTGATTTTTTTGAAAAAATAGATTTTCCTGAAAATTTCAGCATAGATCCTTGTACGTCTCTTGAATAAGAATCTTTGGCCAAAACCCTAAAATTCGTGTAATTAGTCAAGTAATTTCCATATTAATATAATCATAATTGATATTTGATTAAGCGCATAATTTTAAGAAATGCAGTGTTTTGACTCGATACACGTAATCACCATAGAGAATACCACTTATATCCAGGTTTTCATTAAAATCTGAACAAGTTGAAAATTTGAGCAAAATATTATCCAAGGCTATAGCCTTGGATTTTTCTTGATTTTTTTGAAAAAATAGATTTTCCTGAAAATTTCAGCATAGATGCTTTTACGGCTGTTGAATAAGAATCTGTTGTCAAAACCTTTAAATTCGTGTAATTAGTAGAGTAATTAGCATATTGATATAATTATAATTAAAATTAAATATGTAATTAAGCGCTTAACTTTACGAAATGCAATCTTTTGACCCAATACACTTAATCACCATAGAGAATACTACCTATACCCGGATTTTCAATTAAATCTGAAGAAGTTGAAAATTTGAGGAAAATATTATCCAAGGCTATAGCCTTGGATTTTTCTTGATTTTTTTGAAAAAATAGAATTTTCGTGAAAATTTCAGCATAGATGCTTTTACGTCTGTTGAATAAGAATCTGTGGTCAAAACCCTAAAATTCGTGTAATTAGTCGAGTAATTAGCATATTAATATAATTATAATTAAAATTAAATATGTAATTAAGCGCTTAACTTTACGAAATGCAATCTTTTGACCCGATACACTTAATCACCATAGAGAATACCACCTATAACCAGATTTTCAATTAAATCTGAAGAAGTTGAAAATTTGATTTTTTTGAAAAAATAAATTTTCGTGAAAATTTCAGCATAGGTGCTTTTACGTCTGTTGAATAAGAATCTGTGGTCAAAACCCTAAAATTCGTGTAATTAGTCGAGTAATTAGCATATTAATGTAACTATAATTGATATTAAGTATGTAATTAAGCGCTTGATTTTACGAAATGCAGTCTTTTGACTCGATATCCTTAATCACAATACAGAATACCATATATTCCCAGAGTTTCATTAAAATCTAAAGAAGTTGAAAATATGAGGAAAATATTGTCCAAGGCTGTAGCCTAGAATTTTTCTTGATTTTCATCAAGGCGTACCATTCTTCACCCCGGGAAAGCGTATCGTACTGCATTTCCCCACCGAGGTTTCCATCTTCCTCTTCTCTTTTCTTAAGTCAATTCTCCTTCACCTTCTCGGCAACACCGACACCCTGAGCCATTATAGAAGACAACGGATACTAAATAGTAAACCATGCTAGCCTGTCAGTGAACAGAATAACGGCGAATGCATAAAAACATGCGAGTCCTGCCCTGACAGCCACCAGGACACGACCGAACGCATTAGGAGAAAACATGAATAAGCCAAAGGCTTAATTGAGGCTTGTCATTCACTCACAGGACACTTGGCGTAATTACAGCGTATGTTATACGCCAGGGGGGAAGGAGGAGGAGCCGGCGTGTGGACGTGGGTCAGGTGACCAAGGAACATGATATTCAGGATCGCAAAGACAAAGGAAAAAGGATTGTCTTTTGTTGGTAATGGCGGAGGGGGAGGGATGCCAAATACCACCAGATGGACGCTAATGTTTTCTCCCCATTTAATAAAAAATGAAAAAGCGAGTATCATTATATATATATATATATATATATATATATATATATATATATATATATATATATATATATATATATATATTTCATACGTATTCGCCATGTCCCGCGTTAGCGAGGTAGCGTTAAGAACAGAGGACTGAGCCTAAGACGGAATATATATATATATATATATATATATATATATATATATATATATATATATATATATATATATATATATATATATATATTCCTTAGAAGAGGAATACACGCCAAATCTAGGGATAGCATCTCGCACTCACTATGTCTTGCTACCTTCAGTGGGAGATGCTTCAGTGGCACTGAACTGGTAAGGGGACCAGGTTGTAAATTTTGGTAGGTCTCGCAAGCAAATGAAGGCAAAACATATTTTAAGGATTTCTTTGTACAGTTGACTTGATCATGCTTAAAAAAAAAATTAAAAGTCATAGGCAATAGATTTAGGATGTCTGCAATAAAATGAGTTACAGATTTTTAGGTTTTGGAAAATTATAGTTACTTGGAATATGCATGATGGTTAATAAGATTGATTCAGATTTTTTGTTTTTAAGTTTCCATGGAAAAACAAAACATTTTGTTAAACTCCTTGATGATGTTTCTATTCATGAGTCATGTGGGTGTTCAGCAATGCATATTCATATCAAAGATGTAAAGTGAGAAGTTTATTTTTTGATGATCAGATGTATTCTTTGAGAGTTTCTAATCCATCAGTTTTGACATATCTCAAAAACAAACATCAAAATTCTGAATGAGGCCTGTCGGAAAACTTTTCTTCTATGCATATACCTTAGCATTTTAAATGGAAAAAGAGGTTGTTAATGTTTCCCATACCAACAAGTGTCAGTTTTAAAAAGAGGCACAGCAGATGACTAAGAATAACACACCTCAGTTGAATTTATATATTTACTGCATATCTTGCATTCAAGCTTGACTGGCTTGAAGTCACACACACACACACACACACACATATATATATATATATATATATATATATATATATATATATATATATATATATATATATATATATATATATATATATATTATCCCTGGGGATAGGGGAGCAAGAATACTTCCCACGTATTCCCTGCGTGTCGTAGAAGGCGACTAAAAGGGGAGGGAGCGGGGGGCTGGAAATCCTCCCCTCTCATTTTTTCTTTTAATTTTCCAAAAGAAGAAACAGAGAATTGGGCCAGGTGAGGGTAGTCCCTCAAAGGCCCAGTCATCTGTTCTTAACGCTACCTCGCTAATGCGGGAAATAGCGAATAGTTTGAAAGAAAAAGAAAGATATATATATATATATATATATATATATATATATATATATATATATATAGATAGATAGATAGATAATTATCTAAAGTATTTCTCTGAAATGTTCTTTCCCCAACTAGAATGTGGAGTGTAACGAGGTGCTTTCAACACGTCAGACAACGCCCCTGTCGTGACTCACGTAACCTCCCGTGACCTCGAATTATTATTCGTCCTCGAGAAATGCAGATGAGGCGAATTATATGAAACCCTTATAGAAATTAGCTTTCGCGTGACGCATCACGATTCGTTTCAGAGAAGTGGACTAGGGTACTCAATCATGACCTTTGAGCACGATGATATGACCTTTGAGCACGACGGTATGACCTTCGAGTACGACGGTATGACCTTCGAGCACGTCGGTATGACCTTTGAGCACGACGGTATGACCTTCGAGCACGACGGTATGACCTTTGAGCACGAAGGTATGACCTATGAGCACGACGGTATGACCTTCGAGCACGACGGTATGACCTTTGAGCACGTTGGTATGACCTTTGGGCACGACGATATGACCTTTGAGCACGTCGTTATGACCTTTGAGCACGACGGTATGACCTTCGAGCACGACAGTATGACCTTTGAGCGTCGTTATGACCTTCGAGCACGACGGTATGACCTTTGAGCACGACAGTATGACCTTTGAGCACGTCGGTATGACCTTCCAGCACGACGGTATGACCTTCCAGCACGACGGTATGACCTTCCAGCACGACGGTATGACCTTTGACCGCGTCGTTAATGGCCCCTCGAACTCAAATTGTCACTGTACGACCCCTGGTGGATGATAACAAAGGACAAAGCTTGCCTTTTCAACCTCCCGACACACACACTTAAACGAGATGACCTCATCGCCGACTTAATAATAATAATAATAATAACAACACACACATACGTCCCCAGGAGTCATATGTAAAGTAACTCCGTTCGATTGTAACATGACGGCACATATAGTCTCCAGCTGTCGATTACGCCCAAGCTTAAAAGAAAGAACACGATCCTTGCTGTAGTGTGTGTGTGTGTGTGTGTGTGTGTGTGTGTAACACACTCCTTGAGTGTTACCAGAAGCGACAGTGGCACAGGAAAGGCGGCAAGATGACGACATATCGACTAGGTGGTGGTGTAGCTTCTTCTTCACCCTTGAGTCAAGTGATTAGAAGTCACACAGGGACGTGTTTGTTCGCCATGAGAGAGAGAGAGAGAGAGAGAGAGAGAGAGAGAGAGAGAGAGAGAGAGAGAGAGAGAGAGCAGTATTTTGATAGGATTATAGAAATTGAATCCCATTTTCATTTGGTGTGGTTTGGATGGAGATCTTTCGTAGTGGTCTTTTGATCGATTATTATTATTTATCATTATTAATTATTATTATTATCATTATTACAATTATTATCATTATTATCGCTATTATTATTATTATTATTATTATTATTATTATTATTATTATTATGATTATTATTATCATTATTACTATTATTATTATTATTATTGCTATTGTTATTATTGCCATTATTATTATTATTATTATTATTATTATTATTATTATTATTATTATTATTATTATTATCATTATTATTATTATTATTATTATTATTATTATCATTATTATTATTATTATTATTGCTATTATTATTATTGCCATGATTATTATTATTATTATTATTATTATTATTATTATTATTATTATTATTATTGCTATTATTATTATTATTATTATTATTATTATTGCTATTATTATTATTATTATTATTATTATTATTATTATTATCAATACAAAGAAGGACATGGTAACAGGTGTTGATGGAGTGAGTTGAAATTTTAAAGGACTTTCGAATATGCTCGATGACAAACCCTGCCCTTATTTGCTTAGGGGCGCAACCTTCAAACTACACAAGCCCAAAGAAATGGCGTTACTCCTGCTATGTAACGATAGTTTATCACCCCGGACAGTTCAGGCAATACAGAGGGGGAGTGATTGATCCTTAATTGTGCCTCTTGCCATTAAGTAACTTATCCTGGCAATGTGTTGTTGCCCGTCACTACGCTAATGTATGCCATTATTTCCCCACCTTCTTGCCTTCTGCTTAACATATGACTGTTAGCATAACTGTGGTGGATTAAAAATGGCTGGAGTATAATGTACATTAACTGGGATTGATTGATCGGTCAAATAAGTAGTGTGGGGGTCCATGAACCGGCGGTGGAGTGGGAACTGTTTACCCACCGCTCCTGGTGGGAGCTCCTTGTTTACATGGGTGGTAAGATTAATTTCAGGAATGTTGGTGGTGAAATCTCTCTCTCTCTCTCTCTCTCTCTCTCTCTCTCTCTCTCTCTCTCTCTCTCTCTCTCTCTCTCTCTCTCTCTCTCTCTCTCTCGTGCGGTGAGACATACGCGCGCTACCCCCCTGCTTTAGGAAACTCGCTCTCTCCGTAGGGCCTGGAGGGTAGAAGAAAAAAAAAACCCTCTCTCTCTCTCTCTCTCTCTCTCTCTCTCTCTCTCTCTCTCTCTCTCTCTCTCTCTCTCTCTCTCTCTCTCTCTCTCTCTATGTCCACTGGCCAGATCACGAGGAGTATATACACACCACGAATTGGTGTACCTCCCTTTCATCTTTTAAGTTTCCTCTTATGAGGGTAATATCTTCCATTCGGCAGACGTGTTATCACCTAAGCAGATCAGTGAGGGCACTTAGAAAAAAAAAAATATGAGGCGGTATGATATCACGTTTCATTAAGAAAAATGAGGAAGACTTAGTGAGTCTTGACGTGATGAACCCAGGCCGCTTTTTTTTGCCCCTCCGACAGACTCTCTGTGCCCGCTAGGCTGAGATCACACGGAGCGGCTCAGGGCTCTCTCTTGTTTTTTGGCCCTCCAGGGCAAATAAGACTGAAGGTTTTATATAAATCAGTTACCTGACCTTTGATGTCATGCTGTCCTCTCACTTTTGGGACTTCGAAGTCGAGTGAGACTGTCTCCGAAGTCGGGAAAGACCGAAGTTCACGTTGACACGATGGGTGTGGATGAGGTAAGAGGTGTGTGACGTAGTGTGTGTGTGTTAGCTTTGGACTGCCTCATTTTCTTACCTTCTGATATCACAGAAGTGGTTGTAGGTTAACACTGATGGTTAATCTGTAACCTGGGAGTGCTGTAGTCCTTACTTACTCCTGTAGCATACTGTAGTCTATTTCATGTAGCGTAGGAAGGTGATATGTCGCCAAAACTCATACGAACTAGACTGGTTCTCTTGTATGTGAGAGCTGTTACGGGCGTGTTTGAAGGCAGGAAAATCTAACAGAAGATCCACTGTCGTGTCATTCATTCATCCCCACCATTGAAGTATGGTATGTATATAATCTAATCTAATCATCATTCACTGCTTGAAAGGTTTTAAAAGTGTTTTTGAGGGAGATAACTACATTGTAATCGTGTGACCAGAGGTGTTAGAAACAATAGAGGCCCCTAAAAGTATGCAGGTTGCTGCTGTAAGCCAGACCAATTTACTGCTCCTATTATTATTTTTTTTTTCAAGGCTGAGGTCGGTCGACCGAGACGCCGTGGGTGTAAGCTGGTCTTGTACAACAAAGAGCTGGTCTCACATGGAACCCCAAGCCGGTAAATTACAGCCTGTAATTAATACCTGTAGTTGATGATGCGTCCTGACAAGGGTGTTTCCATTACTCATCCTGAAATTCTTAGCATTAGATACGTCGCTGGCCCAGACGTGGCGTGTCCATGGTGGTGTTTACTGGCTGAATCATGGATGAGGCTTGGCAGAAGCGGTGCTCAGACGCCACAGCAGTAGTCCCGCTTCCTCTCTCTCTCTCTCTCTCTCTCTCTCTCTCTCTCTCTCTCTCTCTCTCTCTCTCTCTCTCTCTCTCTCTCTCTCTCTCTCTACCTTGAGAACAGCAGCACGACCCCTTTGGTCTCTGGTTTTTCCGAGAGGTTCTCGTGGCGTGTGTTCTCAAAAAAGGTGTCATTAGTGTGAACTTGCAGAAGTCTGCATGATTGGCGCGTCGTAAACAGCTGGGCTCCAGAAATGGCACTATCAGCATTTTTTTTCTTTTTTTTTTTTTTGAATGCGTAGATGCTGCCAGCCTTGCGATACACAGAGGTATCGTAAGGAGCATTGTTAATCCCCGACACAGAGGTATCGTTAAAGGGGCATCGCTAGTTCCCAATACAGAGGTATCGTTAAAGGGGCATCGCTAGTTCCCAATACAGAGGTATCGTTAAAGGGGCACCGGTAGTTCCCAGACACACTGAGGTATCGTTATGTATCGTTAAGGGGGCACCATTAAACCCCCAATACACACTGAGATATCGTTAAGGGCATCGCTGCTCCCAGACACACTGAGGCACCATCATTGTGGGCACAATATAAAAGATAAAAGAAGGTTACTATGAAACAAACAATTTGACATTTTAGTCATTAAAAGAAATTGACTTCCACAGTTAGAAGGACTCCCCACTTCACCTGTAACTCATAGACGTAAGGGAAGCAATTACGTGGCGTTTAGTTATTAAAAAAGCCGTGATTCCCAAATATTTTGATACCAAGGCCTCGATATATGTACCTTGGAAACTTGATTTTACGGTTTGTCCATCAAGAGTGATGGTTTCATGGGGGATCATATCCCTCTTGAAGTGTTCAGCTGCTGTCTCAGCAACGCTGGGCTGGTGATGGACATTGAAGCTGATGTTAGCGCCTCCTGAAGGTGATTTCTTAAGAACCAACGGGTATGAATTATAGACCAACGGGTTCTGAAGTTACATGAGCAGGTGCTAAAGACAGACTAACAGTGTGTTGAGAACAGGTCAACAGGTATGGATGAACGACCAAACGGGGTGTTGAGAACAGGTCAACAGGTATGGATGAACGACCAACAGATATGAAAATAGACCAGGATATTAAGAAAAAAAAAAAAGAAACAGCTCAGGTGTGAAGAACATCTTTGGAAATAGACCAACGGGTTCTAAAGATGGGTTAACATTTGCAAAAATTAAAGCAACAGGTGCTAAAAAGGATAGACCAACAGGTGCTGAAGTAAAATAGACCAACAGATGCTGTGGTAGAGCAACGGGTGCTAAAAAGATAAATAGACCTACAGGTACTAAAAAGAAAAGAAATAAAAATAGAACAAGTGCTGAGGATAGACAAACATGCTATATAGATTAGATCAGCAGGTGTTGACAAAAGATCCAGGCAGGAACTCTCACTGTAGGAGCAAACACAAGTCTTCTTTGCCTAGGCTGATAAGATACCTACACGGCTTTATCTACAGAGTGAGGAACGTAGATAAAATGTACCACGATTTGCGTACAAACTAATGAATTGACTTTTACAGTGTAAGTTAACGGTGAATATAAATAACCACTATTTGAGACAGTAGTAGATAGTTCGTGTATTTGAATTACTAACATTTGCATAGGAATAGCAAACTTTTGATTTTGGGACAAATTTTTATGTGTGGGGTAGATAATGTCATACCCCCTTTTCAATTCCATGTTGTTATATTGTGATGGGAATAATTCCTCTGAAGTAAAAGTGCTGTGGTATTGTGAGGTGACAAAGTGTTTTGATATGGAACACTATTCCCAGGGAAAGACTCTTAATAACGGTACTCATTCGCACATCCCCTTAAATATAGATTCAAAAATGGAAATGCAAACGGATCCACTCAGTAGTTACATATGCCCTAAGGTAGCTATAAAGCTATTAACAGGTTAGCTGCCCAGATGGAATGCGGTAAAAAAAAAAAAAAAAACCACACGTCCTTACAACCAAAAAAAAAAAAAGGCCTACATGAATAAAGCTATTAACAGGTTAGCTGCCTAGTTGGAATGCGGTAAAAAAAAAAAAAAAAAAAAACACCACACGTCCTTACAACAACCAAAAATAAAAGGCCTACATGAACAGATCACGAAAGAATGATTAAACGTTGAGTTAGGGGTAATTAACCCTTACCCCCCCTCACCTTCGCTCCGTCCGTTTTCTGTATCCCTCCAGCAATTGATCATTATCTCGTGAGTGTAGCCTAAATATTTCTACTGATGGCGCGAGATATGAGTAACGGTGGAGGTGGTAGGACACACGTTTGTGGGCCAAGTGCAACCAACCCAAGTGCAACTATCGTCGCATGCCCTAGTTACTACTGCCAATTCAGAGTTCCATAATGGGCGACGTGGTGTTAAGTGTGAATGAACTGAGGTGGGTAATCGTTACACTTCACCTTGAGTTCCTTGAAGGGTGACCTGGTTGTTAAGTATGAATGAACTAAGGTGGGTGATCGTTACACTTCACCCTGAGTTCCCTGAAGGGCGACCTGGTTGTTAAGTGTGAATGAACTAAGGTGGGTGATCGTTACATTCACCCAGAGTTCCCTAAAGGGCAATTTGGTTGTTAAGTGTGAATGAACTAAGATGTGTGATCGTTAATCGACAAGGCTATCTTGAGATAATTTTCAGTAACATTTGCTAATGACTTAATTGGCGATTTAGTTATTCTGTATTGTTAATCATGATCAATATAACAGGGTGATTCATGTAAGGTGCAGGAAGGATGTCAATACGTAAAAAAAATTAACATAGAAAAATGTCGATTTTTTCTATGTAATAAGTGTTATCTATTGGAAGTACCATTTTCCACGGCTGTAGGGAAAGTTGTATGCATTGTAGAGTAGAATGTGATGACAATATAGACTTAGGTATACCAAATGTAGACCCAAGTGAGGAAAATGTAGGTATAATATAAGACCATCTGAAGTTGGTAGAGAAATTTTGAATGCTTTGAAAGGAAAGGTTTGCAGCACATTATTCATGTAAATAGTAGATAAAATGGAGTAGATTAAAATATTGGCACTTAAAAGCTGGAGTAATATGTATCACAGAAACCTGGCTTGATAATTCACTGATCAATTCAGGTATAGAGATACCATGATATAATGTAATTAAAAAGGACAGAAATGAAAATGGGGGAGTATGTATTTACATCAAAACATGTTTAGCATTTAACCAAAGGAATGATTTAGAAATTGTGAAATCTTGTTAACAAAAACTAAACTAATTGTAATTGGATGCTATGATATGATTTTATAGAATTGTTGGAAGAATGCATTTCAAAATTTTGCTTACGGAAATGGTAATTCTTGGGGACTTGAATATTTATTTTTATAAAGCATTAGGATACCTGTATAAAAAGTATATGAATACTCTGAAAACGTATGGAATGGTGCAGTTAACAAATGAAATAACCAGGGAAACGAGGAAGTCAGCCACAATTCTAGATCGTGTTATATGTAGTAAAGCAGAAAAAATATAGTCAGCATGGAGTATTGCCAATAGGAATTAGTGATCACTATGTAACATATTGTACAAAGAAATTAGTTAAAGAATGTATAAATAAGCATAACAGTATTAGAATTAGGTCAATGAAAACACAATGTGCAGGAATGTAATGAAAAATTAGCAAGTTGAGAATTGGAATCATGCTTATAATGCTGAAAGAGTTGATGAAGCATGGAATAACTTTTAAGATATTGTAATCATAGTACTTGACAAAGTAGCTCCCATAATGGAAGTAAGAATTAAAGGACAGAGCCCTGGATATCTAGAGAAATTCTTGAGAGGTTAAAAGAAAGGGATGAACTTTTGGCTGTAATACAAGAAAGATAAAGCCAATAAAGAGAAATTTGACAAGTTCTGTAAAGTAAGAAATAAGACACAACAAGACATTAAGAAAATCAAATCAGATTATATTTCTGATAGAATACAAGAAAGTAATAACGATAGCAAGAAATTGTGGCAGCAGCTGAAAAACTTTGGTTATTCAGGTAAATTAAAAGAAAATTCAAAATCAGTCCTCAAGATTGATGAACTGTGCTTTGATGGAAAAAGGATAGCAACATATTTTGATAGATTCTTTACATCTGTAACATCAGATTTTGTTAGTAAATCACCATTGGCTTCTAGGATTTTTAGCACTGATTCTTATAATTCTAAAAACTATCAGAGATCAAAAAGATTACAGAAAACAATTTTAGGCTTGCAGAAGTGACAGAAGAATATATTCTTAGTGTAATAAAGGGACTAGGAGCTAATAAAAGTACAGGGGTAGATGGTTTACCGGCAAGGTTCATAAAGGACAGGGCACCAGTAGTAAAAGGACCAATAACACATTGTAAATCTGTCTATAAGTACGAGTAAAGTAGTGGCTGGGCTAAAGGAAGCTAGAGTACAAAAAGAATAATAGGAAAGAAGCAGGAAATTACAGACCAGTCAATATACTAAATGTAATATGAAAAGTACTGGAAAGAGATGTTTATGATCTATTAGCAAATTACCTAATTTCAAATACAAATATATACAATTATCATTCACGATTCAAGGGAAAGTAGACCACAGATACATGTTTGGTCTACCATTTAGACTTACTTAAAACTATTATATCAAAAGGAAATTACACAGGACTTATACTTTTGGACCTATCAAAAAGCATTTGACTGGTTGATCATCACATTATGTGCAAAAAATTAAAAGCAATGGGGATAAAGTCTGTGAAATGGTTTTACTCATATCTTACTGGAAGGAATCGAGTAGTCAGAATTGATGAATATTATTCCGAGCCTTGTTATATAACTATTGGAGTTTCACAGGGAAGTGTTTTAGGACCACTGTTATTTTTATGCTTTGTAAATGAAATGAAAATTAGTGTCTCATGCCAACTTCTTTAAGCTGATGATAGTATTCTAATTGTATCACACAAGGATGCTAATGTTATCTCAAACAGATTAGGAAAAGACCTTGAATCATGTAATAATTAGATTAATAACAAACTGTCTCTTCTCTTAGGAAAACCAAAGTTATAATAGTAGGATCTAAAAGAAAACTGAAAAAGTTAAAAAAATTTGTGATATCATGTAATGGTCTGGTAATAAAAGGAGTAAAGTCAGTGAAGTACCTAGGAGTTTATTTGGACCAATGTTCCTCAGGGGAGTTAAACTTTCAGTTTATAATCAAGAAATAAATGCAAGATTAAAATTTTTATACAGACAAACAAATGGCTTTAATCAGAAAACTAAGAAAACTCTATGTTCTGCTTTAATTCAACCTCATTTTGATTATGCATGTTCTTCTTGGTATTCTGGAGTAAGCATTAGATTAGCTACAAATTTGTCAAAACAAATTTATTAGATTTATTCTAGGAGTAGACCCCAGAGCTCATACTGGCTAGGCAGATAAGGAGAAAGTAAACATGTTAAGTGTAGAGAATAGGGTTAAGCAAATAGAATTGAATCATGTCTTTAACATATACAACAATAGAGGGCCCACATATCTTACAGAAAATTTTCATAGGGTAGTAAATAATCAATCAATCAGGACTAGACATGGTGAATTTAACTCTTGCGTAACAAGATATCTCCTATCATACAACTATTAAAGAATGAAGTTCGTTACCAAATGATATACACTGTATGAATTCAAAAAAACCTGTTTAGATCAGCAGTTAGGAAACATAGACGAAGAAAGATTCTCTGAACAACAAATTGATTTTGTATATTACTAGACATGTAAGTAATATTATGCATGGTGTTTTTAAACTGTTTTAAAGAGAGGAATATACAATGTGCATATGTGTTTTGCATAGGGTGCGGTGGCTCCTTTGTTGAGTGTTCATCTCTCTAAAGTACGAGGACCCTACTGGAAATATATTTCTAAGACTTTGGTAGGTTATCCTAGTGGAAGCTACTGTGTACCTTAGTGTGACATATTGCACATGTGTATACCTATCTTAATGTACTAGGGTCCCTAAATAAGCCATTCAATCAATCAATATTTTACTTAATGTCAAGTAACCTCAAGTATTACTTATTTTAAACATAAGTAGGGATATGTGATATAGCCAAACATAACTTTTGACACAATGAGATCTCAAATGCTCTTTTGACATCGCTGGACCAATACTGCTCATGTCAGGTGACTAAATGAACCCAATATTAATGGTAAAGTGTGTGGAAGAAGAAAGTTGAGAGTAAATGTGAATAAGAGCAAGGTTATTAGGTACAGTAGGGGTGAGGGTCAAGTCAATTGGGAGGTGAGTTTGAATGGAGAAAAACTGGAGGAAGTGAAGTGTTTTAGATATCTGGGAGTGGATCTGTCAGCGGATGGAACCATGGAAGCGGAAGTGGATCATAGGGTGGGGGAGGGGGCGAAAATTTTGGGAGCCTTGAAAAATGTGTGGAAGTCGAGAACATTATCTCGGAAAGCAAAAATGGGTATGTTTGAGGGAATAGTGGTTCCAACAATGTTGTATGGTTGCGAGGCGTGGGCTATGGATAGAGATGTGCGCAGGAGGATGGATGTGCTGGAAATGAGATGTTTGAGGACAATGTGTGGTGTGAGGTGGTTTGATCGAGTAAGTAACGTAAGGGTGAGAGAGATGTGTGGAAATAAAAAGAGCGTGGTTGAGAGAGCAGAAGAGGGTGTTTTGAAATGGTTTGGGCACATGGAGAGAATGAGTGAGGAGAGATTGACCAAGAGGATATATGTGTCGGAGGTGGAGGGAACGAGGAGAAGAGGGAGACCAAATTGGAGGTGGAAAGATGGAGTGAAAAAGATTTTGTGTGATCGGGGCCTGAACATGCAGGAGGGTGAAAGGAGGGCAAGAAATAGAGTGAATTGGAGTCATGTGGTATACAGGGGTTGACGTGCTGTCAGTGGATTGAAGCAAGGCATGTGAAGCGTCTGGGGTAAACCATGGAAAGCTGTGTAGGTATGTATATTTGCGTGTGTGGACGAGTGTATGTACATGTGTATGGGGGGGGGGGGTTGGGCCATTTCTTTCGTCTGTTTCCTTGCGCTACCTCGCAAACGCGGGAGACAGCGACAAAGTATAAAAAAAAAAAAAAAAAAAAAAAATAACCTTAGGTGACTGTAATTTAATTCTGTCGATTCTTGATTGATTTCAGGTTAATTCACATGCTGGTGATGTCTGGTTTGGAAGTGTGAGGCACTGGGTGCACAAATCGGGGTACTCTCCTCGGCTTGGAGCCTAAAACGGATGACATTACATACTGAAGCAAGTGTGGATTGCATTTTAAATCATCAGTAAGTACCTTTTTAACTGCGTACCCTCTTATCCTTATATCTACTTACAAACCTACATGAATACCTACTTACATACCTTCTTTCCTACTACTTACCTTTCTATATATATATATATTTTTATTTTTATTTTTTATACTTTGTTGCTGTCTCCCACATCAGCAAGGTAGCGCAAGGAAACAGACGATGGTGGGATGAAGAAGTAAGATTATTAGTGAAAGAGAGGAGAGAGGCATTTGGACGATTTTTGCATCGAAATAATGCAGACGAGTGGGAGATGTATAAAAGAAAGAGGCAGGAGGTCAAGAGAAAGGTGCAAGTGGTGAAAAAGAGGGCAAATGAGAGTTGGGGTGAGAGAGTATCATTAAATTTTAGGGAGAATAAAAAGATGTTTTGCAAGGAGGTATATAAAGTGCGTAAGACAAGGGAACAAATGGGAACTTCAGTGAAGGGGGCTAATGGGGAGGTGATAACTAGTAGTGGTGATGTGAGAAGGAGATGGAGTGAATATTTTGAAGAACTTTCTATGGTTTACCCCAGACACTTCTTATATCTATATATTTTTTTTCTTTTTTCATACTATCCGTCATTTCCCGCGATAGCGAGGTATAGCGTTAAGAACAGAGGACTGGGCCTTTGAGGGAATATCCTCACCTGGCCCCCTTCTCTGTTCCTTCTTTTGGAAAATTAAAAAAAAATGAGAGGGGAGGATTTCCAGCCCCCCCGCACCCTTCCCTTTTAGTCGCCTTCTACGACACACAGGGAATACGTGGGAAGTATTCTTTCTCCCCTATCCCCAGGGATATATATATATATATATATAATCCCTGGGGATAGGGGATTAAGAATACTTCCCACGTATTCTCTGCGTGTCGTAGAAGGCAACTGAAAGGGGAGGGAGTGGGGGGCTGGAAATCCTCCCCTCTCGTTTTTTTTTTTATTTTCTAAAAGAAGGAACAGAGGGGGCCAGGTGAGGATATTTCAAAAAAGGCCCAGTCCTCTGTTCTTAACGCTACCTTGCTACGCGGGAAATGGCGAATAGTTTAAAAGAAAAGAAAAAAATATATATATATATATACGTACCTACATAAATGCTTAGCTATCTTGTTACCTACTACCTACTTACCTTCATACTGACCTACCCATGTACCCTCTTACCTACTACCTACCCACATACCTAGCTATCTACCTTACCTACAACCTACCTACTAGTATACATACCTTCCTACCTACAACAGGACTTTGCAAGAATGCAGGGCTAGCATGTTACGTTCATCATCGTCTTGCATGGTGCTCAATACTGTTTCTCTCTGCCACCATGATTACCCATTCATTTGAGACCCATAAAAGAGAGGGAGAGTTATATAGTTAGGATGACACTAAACTGCAGTGTCCAAGTGAGATGGTCAGACTTTAACACTACTGAGGAAGATGTAGTCCTCTTAAAAGTGATAAATGAAAAGGTTAGCTATGACAAGGCTCTCACACCACCCTCTGGCAACACGCTGCACAGGTAGAAGAAATACCTTACAAAACTAAAATGACCCTGGGAAATTTTTTTGGAAAGTCAGAAATGAAAGCAGATTTGAATATGTTGAGCATTCCTCCACCAAAGACATGCATCCTTTTGCCTTTTTTTTGACTGCCTGAATATTTATTCTTTTTAATGTATGTATATCTCTCCAACAGTTTGTTAGTTATGGTCCAGACTACAATGGTGTATAAGTCTTTCTGGTGTCATTCTCTCCCTAACCTGTTAGGCCTCCTCTTTTTTTTCTTCTTTTTTGTAATAGGGTGGTTTGAAAGAAGGGGTAGGGGGGTTGGGGAATGTAAGTTTTAAAATGGAAGAGAGCTAGAGAGTGTTTGGAGGTGTTTGCCATTTTCAGCAGTGTGGAAAAATATCCCTTTTCACTGTGATTCTATCAAATGTGCAGTGAAAGTGGAAAATGATTGTATGTTACCATTTTTAGATTGCATGGTCCATAGGGTTGGTAACTTGTTTAAGTTTAGCATATGCACACAGGAAACCCACCAGTGTTTATTCTTACATTCATTATTACTCAGCTCAGTATGATAGACTTAAACAATCATCATTCCAGTCGATGTCCCTTATGGCATTATGTATATGCAGTCCAGAATTTATTGATGAATTGTTTGAAAAGATGTGTTCGATTGGATCTAAGTTAGAGTATCCCAGAACTTTTGTTGCTAAATCTCTTAAGTTGGCAAAGAAATCATTTTATACAGTTAAACCCAAACCTCCTCTTGATACCATGAATCTTTTAGTTCTCCCTTTTAGTGATAATTTTACATTACTCCCCATATTGCTTAAATCCTTTAATGTAAATGTAGCTTTTAGCAATAAGAACACTATAAAGAATATCTTCTTAAAGAAATCATCAGATAGTTCCGCAGGCTGTTTAAAAAATCCCTTGTAAAAGCTTATTGTTTTCTAATGGGTAGACTGGTAAGGATCTTTATGTTAGACTTAAGCAAGATGAATCATATACATGTGTATATGTCTGTGTATGTATATATATGTATACGTTGAAATGTATAGGTATGTATATGTGCGTGTGGACGTGTATGTATATACATGTGTATAAACATACATATATATATATATATATATATATATATATATATATATATATATATATATATATATATATATATATATATTGGAAAGGATCACAATTTTGCGTGTGATCAAGATATTCCTATGAGTCCACGGGGAAAATGAAACACGAAAAGCTCCCAAGTGCACTTTCGTGTAATAATCACGTCATCAGGGGAGACACAAGAGTTAGTCAGTCAGTTGATATACATCAAAGAGACAAAGCTAGGACGCCATTTGGTAAGACATACAACGAGCATTCATAAACTTATCATTTTACAAATTTTATCAATAATAAAGTTATCTAATTTGTATAGACAATCACTAATATTAAGATTATAATTCTTTGTGGATTTAATAATAGAAGATTCAATGATATTTCTCGTGATAGTATATATTTAGAGTTAATAACTGAGATGGCATTCCTCCAGTCAAATGATCATAGTTTTTAACGTGATTAAACAAGGCATTTGATTCTTGTCCCGTTCTTATACTATATTTATGTTGCTTAGGTCTAACAGAAAGATCCTTACCAGTCTGCCCAACATAAAATTTATCACCATACCCACATGGCACTTTATAGATGCATCCTAGAGAATTTTCTGGTGAATTCCTGATTAAGATATTCTTTATAGTATTATTGTTGCTGAAGGCAACATTTACATTAAAAGATTCAAGCAACATGGGAAGTAAAGTGAAATTATTATTAAAAGGAAGAACTAAAAGATTCTTGGTGTCAATGGGAGGTTTGGGCTCAACTCTATAAAATGATTTCTTTGCTAACTTACATTACACTGTAGGTGGGTTGGACCATTCTTTCGTTTGTTTCCTTGCGCTACTTCGTTAATGCAGGGGACAGCAACAAAGTATAATAAAAATAATAATAATAATAATAGCGAGGTAGCGCAAGGAAACAGATGAAAGAATGGCCCAACCCACCCACATACACATGTATATACATACACACGCAAATATACATACCTATACATCTCAATGTGTACATATATATATATACACACACAGACATATACATATATACACATGTACATAATTCATACTGTCTGCCTTTATTCATTCCCATCGCCACCTCGCCACACATGAAATAACAACCCCCTCCCCCCTCATGTGTGCGAGGTAGCACTAGGAAAAGACAACAAAGGCCCCATTCGTTCACGCTCAGTCTCTAGCTGTCATGTAATAATGCCCGAAACCACAGCTCCCTTTCCACATCCAGGCCCCACACAACTTTCCATGATTTACCCCAGACGCTTCACATGCCCTGGTTCAATCCATTGACTGCACGTCGACCCCGGTACACCAATTGTTCCAATTCACTCTATTCCTTGCCCGCCTTTCACCCTCCTGCATGTTCAGGCCCCGATCACTCAAAATCTTTTTCACTCCATCTTTCCACCTCCAATTTGGTCTCCCTCTTCTCCTCGTTCCCTCCACCTCTGACACATATATCCTCTTGGTCAATCTTTCCTCTCATTTTCTCCATGTGACCAAACCATTTCAAAACACCCTCTTCTGCTCTCTCAACCACACTCTTTTTATTACCAGACATCTCTCTTACCCTTACATTACTTACTCGATCAAACCACCTCACACCACATATTGTCCTCAAACATCTCATTTCCAGCACATCCACCCTTCTTCGCACAACTCTATCCATAGCCCATGCCTCGCAACCATACAACATTGTTGTAACCACTATTCCTTCAAACATACCCATTTTTGCTTTCTGAGATAATGTTCTCGACTTCCACACATTCTTCAAGGTTCCCAGAATTTTCGCCCCCTCCCCCACTGTATGATTCACTTCCGCTTCCATGGTTCCATCCACTGCCAGATATCTAAAACACTTCACTTCCTCCAGTTTTTCTCCATTCAAACTTACCTCCCAATTGACTTGACCCTAATAACCTTGCTCTTATTCACATTTACTCTCAATTTCCTTATTTCACACACTTTACCAAACTCAGTCACCAGCTTCTGCAGTTTCTCACATGAATCAGCCACCAGCGCTGTATCATCAGCGAACAACAACTGACTCACATCCTAAGCTCTCTCATCCACAACAGACTTCATACTTGCCCCTCTTTCCAAAACTCTTGCATTCACCTCCCTAACAACCCCATCCATAAACAAATTAAACAACCATGGAGACATCACACACCCCTGCCGCAAACCTACATTCACTGAGAACCAATCACTTTCCTCTCTTCCTACACATACACATGCCTTACATCCTCGATAAAAACTTTTCACTGCTTCTAACAACTTGCCTCCCACACCATATATTCTTAATACCTTCCACAGAGCATCCCTATCAACTCTATCATATGCCTTCTCCAGATCCATAATGCTACATACAAATCCATTTGCTTTTCTAAGTATTTCTCACATACATTCTTCAAAGCAAACACCTGATCCACACATCCTCTACCACTTCTGAAACCACACTGCTCTTCCCCAATCTGATGGTCTGTACATGCCTTCACCCTCTCAATCAATACCCTCCCATAAAATTTACTAGGAATACTCAACAAACTTATACCTCTGTAATCTGAGCACTCATTCTTATCCCCTTTGCTTTTGTACAATGGCACTATGCAAGCATTCCGCCAATCCTCAGGCACCTCTCCATGAATCATACATACATTAAATAACCTTACCAACCAGTCACCCACTTTTTTTTTATAAATTCCACTGCAATACCATCCAAACCCGCTGCCTTGCCAGCTTTCATCTTCCGCAAAGCTTTTACTACCTCTTCTCTGTTTACCAAATCATTTTCCCTAACCCTCTCACTTTGCACACCACCTCGACCAAAACACCCTATATCTGCCACTCTATCATCAAACACATTCAACAAAACCTCAAAATACTCACTCCACCTCCTTCTCACATCACCACTACTTGTTATCAACTCCCCATCAGCCCCCTTCACTGAAGTTCCCATGTCTTACGCACTTTATTTACCTCCTTCCAAAACATCTTTTTATTCTCCCTAAAATTTAATGATACTCTCTCATCCCAACTCTCATTTGCCCTCTTTTTCACCTCTTGCACCTTTCTCTTGACCTCCTG
This sequence comes from Panulirus ornatus, assembly GCF_036320965.1. Lineage (NCBI taxonomy): Eukaryota > Metazoa > Arthropoda > Malacostraca > Decapoda > Palinuridae > Panulirus > Panulirus ornatus. Next base: position 47,736,447 of record NC_092234.1, on the reverse strand, counting down.
CCTCTTTCTTTTATACATCTCCCACTCATTTGCATTATTTCCCTGCAAATATCGTCCAAATGTGTATATATGCATACGTCTATGTATGTATAAGTTGAAATGTATTGTGTGTGTGTGTGTGTTGGGCCATTCTTTCGTCTGTTTCCTTGCGCTACCTCGCTAACACGGGAGACAGCAACAAATTTGATGCTCTGTACATGCTTTCACCCTCTCAATCAATAACCTCGCATATAATTTTCGAGGTATATTTAACTGACTTATGCCTGTAGTTTGAGATCTTTATCCCCTTTGCCTTGATACAGTGGCAGTTGCAAAAATTTAGAAGCTTACATTCATGTTTTGTCAATGGATGGAAGGTAGCAAAATCTCATTAAGGATACTCCTGATCCAACATAGGCCATCAGTTATCAGACATGTTTGGAAAAAGTTTTGCACTGAAATTTTCAGCTATAACATAAAGCAAGAGTTATGCTGTATTAGACATTCATTACTGAGGTCACTTATGTTCCTGATGCTTCTACACAAGTGAAAAAGTATATAACTGTGGTGAAGGGTATGCAGAGACCTTCCAAGAGTATGGCACAAAATATACATACAGGTCAAATAAAGCCATACTCTGTTTTTGGGTTTTATTATATATATGCTTTTTTTTTCTAAAGAAATAAGTGTATATACAGTTGTCATTATATATACAATATGCAAAATTTCAAAGGTAAACAATTATGGTCTCAAAAATAAATGTTACACAATTTATACAATATGCAAACATTTATGGTCACAAAAATAAAGTAGCACAAGTCAATAATTGGTCATCATTAGCATTTTCATTGAAATGACAAGTAGTTCAGAAAAATGACAATGAATTATAACGTTTATAAAAAGTGTGTCTTTCTCAAAATTCTAATTATATATAATTATGTCAATGGCATCACCATAATTTGTTAAATAATTCTAAATATAGTGTCAAGGGAGAAAACATCAAAATTTATGAGCGCAAAATATTCATAAAATCACCATTTAAAGTGTAACAAACCTAAAATAATTGTTACTCGTTTCTGAACAAGTGTATGGATAATTCATGTATAAAGAAAAAAAAAAGCTGTAGTACAATGTGTCAAAAAGCATTGAAAATTCACCAGAAATTCAATTTTGGGTTCACTGATGCACTTAATGATTTGAAATACATGCCAGCCTTAGACGTGCATTATCCGGTCAAACTACAGACATAATTTGTATTAAAAAAGTGAAAATAAAAGTGTATGAATATTTATACCACCAATCTAGGCTCAATCCAAAATAGTGATGTTGGAACACAATTTACAACTTTCTATGTCCAGAATGCATACATAATATAAAAGAATGTATATGCAAATATGTACATGTAAAAGCAAGACCAAAAACAGAATTATGACCTTATAATCATTGTAAACATGTACATAATTGTGGTAGTATTCAGATAATCTTTTAAAATGATAATTTATGAACAATTGCAAGACAAAAAACTTTAAAAAGTATAATGATTTTAAACATTTACACACTAGAAGGATTTATATTAATAAATTCACTGTAATAGTGATGCTGTTAAATGATGTACTATTTGACCTATACAATGTTACAAAACAAAACATTTATGAAGAAAAAGCACATCATAAAAATTTAAGACCATGTACGCATGGGGATTACCAATACTTGTCCAAAGTATCAATAATTTTCTTCTACTTTTTGCATCTTGTTTACAATGCCTTTATTAGTAACATGGAGCACACTTGACATACTTAGATAATTTCTTCGTGTAAAAAAGAAAAGATATATGCACAGTTCTACAACACATGAATCATAGTTCACTACTCACCCAACACCGCAAATTCTTTAGCAAAAATATTTTATGATTGCTACCATATTTCCAAAGTTTGGCACAAGCTGAGTTTGTATGAACAGTAGTGTGGAAATACAATAATTTCATGCCACATGTTGCTTTGGGCGCTAGAAACTTATTGTTTGGGCAGAAGGACACAATTCTAAGATGTTATCCTTACTTGTCACACATTTCACTTCCTGTGTTCAGTACATTTCAAAGTTAAATACTGTTTATTACTGTAACAATAATCATAAAAGAAAATCTGTAATTTCTAGTCTCTGGGAGATAAAAAAAATTGTCTTTTTCCCACATTCGTAGTAGTTACTGACTGCAGAATCTTATTCAGTTTTGTTATGAACCATCTCCACAATATCATGAAGAATTCGTAAAGGTGGTAGCAATCTCATATGAACACACAATTCATGTCTTGTAAATAATATATATCCTATGAATAAAGGTTCACTAACTTAATTGCATTGTTAATGACTGCTTAAAACAGCAGATCTGACATACCCTTAAATACTATACTAACTTTCATCCTTGTTTTAGTGCAGTGATTTTCACTTCAACTGATCAAGTTTTGTTATTTTCTGAGCCTTTATGTACCTAACATTGTTTAACCAAAATTTGAATGCAAGAAATACATTCTTTCTAACCTAAATACATACTATTATTCGTTTTGATGATTTACATGAGACGTTGTGGAATTGGAGGTATTTTGATTTTTTTCCTCCCTACCAAGAATAAGCTCTATATTTGATTCATCTGGAAAATTTTAAATAACATGATCATCTAAACAACGTTCTACGAGATGTGCTTTACAAAGAATTACAAGGCAGTTGGTGGAGGGATGATGTTTCAGCTTGTAGCTATGTTTAGGGAAAGAATACAGGTGAAAGTGCATCAACTGGTGCTGACAAGCAGATAGCGTTTGACATACAGTGCTACAATACAAAACAGTTATTGAACATTTAGTTCTACAGGTTCACAAATATGAGCATAGTAAGCATCTGTAAAACTATCATTAATACATATAATTCATCACATGAACCAGAAGAAACCTGAAAGCTTACAATTGTAGAGTACTTTGTATGAAAAAGTCCAGCAAGGGTGAATGAATTCTTTGCAAATGTTCCCTGAGAGGTTCTAAGACCAACGAATCAAAAATTAAAAGGTATCTCTATTAAATTTTGCTTTTATAAATTAATAATAATGGACTCTGGTTTTGGGACATAAATAAATGACAGCTAGAGAATGAATGTCTGCAAATGACGCCACTGTTTGTTCCTTATGCTACACTGCTAAGACATGAGAGGTAATTAATTAGACTGAAAAAGAAAGAAAAATCTACTACACACATTAAGAAAGCATGAAACAGAATTATAATTTTCACTGGACGCACAGGCCTAAAACTCAAGTTGACGTTCAGTACTCTTACTATATCTCATTTTGGAAATTTTTTTCAGGATTTATATACTTTGGTACTGTAATGTTTATACTAGTAAATGGCAAAGATGTTCATTTGTTTATAACTGATACTAAACTACTCTACTTGATATATATATATATATATATATATATTTAACCCGTTTTTACTTTATAACATGCATTCAAATTCTATCTTGTGAAATATCACATCTGAATTGCTAATTTACACATTTATAAAATAATGTTCCATTCAAAGAGGATGCATTTCCCTTGTTTCTACAACTGCACTCCCTGTTCTATTAATTACATCACAGCTATGTATGAAGATGTAGCTCAACTGGCAGTTGATCATATAATAATTAGGATCACTAAGAATCACAGTTGTTAATGGCAACACAAGTCCGTCAGTATAGCTATTTCATCAAAAATCTAGTAAATTCAACTAAATCCCTAATTTTTTAAATTTCTAAAAACATTTATGTGATTCATTTTCTTTTTAAAGGTTCGGAGCAATAAAGTTGAGGAATTTTATGGCAACCTCATATCCCAGGAAGCAGGCTGCATTGGCAGGGAAAGCTCGAATCATCACAGGAGCAGCTCCCTTGAAGAGTGCACGTGGACCTTCTGTGCGCAAGATCTCAACAAATACACTGCGGATACCATTAGGGTATGTACCCTCTGGAGCTGAGGAGAAAAAAATATTTTTTGTAAATGTTCAAACATGCCCAAAATTAGGGTTTTGCTTAAATGAATGCATGCTTACTGACAGTGACTAGAAAAGGTCAATCATTTAAAGCATCTTCCTCCCAGCAAATTTAACATGCAACAGAAAATCCTGCAATTGAAAACTGGTACTGCACACTGATAAATTATATTAGGGAGTAAGGACAGAATACATGGAAAGGAGAAACAAAATGAAAAGAAAGATTAGATAGAAAGCAAAAGAGATTTTTGGGGTGAGAGAAGTGGCCTGTAAGAGGGTAGATAAGGAAGAAATATCTGTAAAAAAGAAGTTGGAAAGCATAGAAGGTAAGGAGGGTATTAATAAGTGAGGTGAGGGAGAGAACGAAGAGAAAGTAGGAGATCAGCAAAAGGAAATGAAGGGTGCAAGAGAATGCTGTAAGGAGGAAAAGGATTTTTTAGGGAAAAAGGAGAACATAGGTTGAAGGGAATAAATATATATCTGTTTATTGAATTTGTGATGCCATTCACCTACCGATAGACAGTTGTCATATTACAGTTGTTATTAGCTAACTAATCATAACAGAGCTTGAGATCAAGGTGAGCTGGGTATTTCCACACTCTGGATAAGCACATGAGTGAGATATATCTATACAGTCAAGGTGGCAGATATAAAGGAATGTATACAGAGTAAATACTATAGCTGAACATTAAGTGATGAATAGTTACAGTATTATAGTAGATGAAATACACAGCCCGCCTAACTAACAGAAAACTAAACTGTTTACTTGCTTAACAGTGCACTTGTTCATAGACTGTTTATGACATTCACAATGGTAAGTATAGGACTGTTCTTGTAACTGTCTCTACAAACTCAGATTGAAACAAACTGATTGTGGTGACAAAAAGCAGTCTGTTGTGAAGGTCTCTCTCTCTCTCTCTCTCTCTCTCTCTCTCTCTCTCTCTCTCTCTCTCTCTCTCTCTCTCTCTCTCTCTCTCTCTCTCTCCATGGATGTGTTATCAGCTTACTATCAAACTGGTGTGAGCTGCTGGTGTTGGATGCAGAGGGTGGACAAGTTCAGTAAGATGAGAGCCTCTTGTTAGGTGGTGTCAGATGGGCCCAGGGTGATGAAAGGAGGGATGAGGGAAGAGTTCAGGGGCTAAGAGGAAGCACAGGTATGAGAGAAGGGATTATGACAGGTGAAGCTACAGAGGATTAAGAGAAAAGAAAAGAGAGAGAATGAAGGAGAAGGAGCATAGGTCACGTAGAGCGCAGGGGTGTGAAGATGAACAAGAAAAGGAGAAACGAGATAAGCGAGAGTAAGGCATTAACAGTTAGGTTATGTAGCAACAGCCTCTAAGGAGGGGAGAGGTCAAGGAAAAGATGCGAGTCCCCTTCATCTCTAATCCTTTCTACAACAGCTCCATTGCCTTCTCTCTATCCCTGATTTTTCCCCTTACCTTCTGTCTCCCTTCTTCAATCCTTCATTCCTTTCCTCCTCCCATCACCTGTACATGTGCTTGTCTCATCTCTTCACATACTACTTCCCCATCCTCTTCCCCATCGCCACACTCCATGCTAGTTTATCACTATTCTCACACTTGCTCTCAATCTACCTCACTAATAACCTTTTCTGTTGATGCACTTTGTTTTTATCCAGTCGGTCAACATTTTCTCTACCCACACTATTCATCATCCCCCTTCTCTCCAGTCTACTTCCACCTACTCTTTTCTCTACCCACACTATTTATCATCCCCGTTTTCTCCTATCTACTTCCCCCTACTCTTCTTTCTCCCTCCACTCCCTACCATTCTATTAGCTTGCCCCCCATCTCTGCCCTATCCTTGTCTGCAATCTAATTCAAAATCCACACCAAGATCCTATCAATAATATATTTCTTTGGGGATTGTAAATTGATGTAACAGGCTGTGGGAAGATTTGTGAGTAGGGAAATGCAAGTATCCCTGAAGAGATATTAAATATTATCAGCCTACAGAAAAATTGCTTGGCTCATGTCACATGTCAAAAGCTATAAAATTTGACAAATCCAGAGGAAGAAAAACTCAGAATATATTTGTTTATGATTTCCTGAATGCAGGTTTGCGGCAGTGGTGTGTGAGGTCTTCATGGTTGTTTAATTTGTTTATGGATGGGGTTGTTAGGGAGGTGAATGCAAGAGTTTTGGAAAGAGGGGCAAGTATGCAGTTTGTTGTGGATGAGAGAGCTTGGAAAATGAGTCAGTTGTTGTTCACTGATGATACAGCACTGGTGGCTGATTCATGTGAGAAACTGCAGAAGCTGGTGACTGAGTTTGGTAAAGTGCGTGAAAGAAGAAAGCTGAGAGTAAATGTGAATAAGAGCAAGGTTATTAGGTACAGTAGGGTTGAGGGACAAGTCAGTTGGGAGGCAAGTTTGAATGGAGAAAAACTGGAGGAAGTGAAGTGTTTTAGATATCTGGGAGTGGATTTGGCAGCGGATGGAACCATGGAAGCGGAAGTGGATCATAGGGTGGGGGAGGGGGCGAAAGTCCTGGGAGCTTTGAAGAATGTGTGGAAGTCGAGAGCATTATCTTGGAAAGCAAAAATGGGTATGTTTGAAGGAATAGTGGTTCCAACAATGTTATATGGTTGCTAGGCGTGGGCTATGGATAGAGTTGTGCGCAGGAGGGTGGATGTGCTGGAAATGAGATGTTTGAGGACAATATGTGATGCGAGGTGGTTTGATTGAGTAAGTAATGTAAAGGTAAGAGAGATGTGTGGTAATAAAAAGAGTGTGATTGAGAGAGCAGAAGAGGGTGTTTTGAAATGGTTTGGTCACATGGAGAGAATGAGTAAGGAAAGATTGACCAAGAGGATATATGTGTCAGAGGTGGAAGGAACGAGGAGAAGTGGAAGACCAAATTGGAGGTGGAAAGATGGAGTGAAAAAGATTTTGAGTGATCGGGGCCTGAACATGCAGGAGGGTGAAAGGTGTGCAAGGAATAGAGTGAACTGGAACGATGTGGTATACCGGGGTTGACGTGCTGTCAATGGATTGAACCAGGGCATGTGAAGCATCTGGGGTAACCCATGGAAAGTTCTGTGAGGCCTGGATGTGGTAAGGGAGCTGTGGTTTCAGTGCATTATTACATGACAGCTAGAGACTGAGTGTGAGCGAATGTGATCTTTGTTGTCTTTTTCTAGTGCTGCCTCACACACATGAGGGGGGAGGGGGTTGTTATTTCATGTGTGGCGGGGTGGTGATGGAAATGAATAGAGGCAGACAGTATGAATTATGTACATGTGTATATATGTATATGTCTGTGTGTGTATATATATGTATACGCTGAGATGTATAGATATGTATATTTGCGTGTGTGGACGTGTATGTATATACATGCGTACGGGGTGGGTTGAGCCATTCTTTCATCTGTTTCCTTGCGCTACCTCACTAACGCAGGAGACAGCGACAAAGCAAAATAAATAAATAAATAATTTCCTGGGATACTTTTATGTAAAACTTGACTTCTTATCAAAGAAAATGTATTCAACCAGTAGGATCCTCTTAAAATTTAGAGTGAGTCTAGATCTGGACACCAGAGGTCATGGTGACATGTCCTGTGTAGAATGGAAGGTATACTTCAATATTTGATTCTATTTATCAACTTATCTATCTATATCTTTGATGCCTGTTCCCTCTGGAAACTCCCTCAAGGGGTTAGCCATGACAAAAGTCTCCATAACTGCTGAACTCCAGTGCCACTTCTTAGCCTTTATTGCCTCACCCTTAACGGGCCACTGACAGAGGGCAACTCCAGCACAGTGTTTTCAGAGGCTTCTACCTAATGCTTCTACCAACTATTTCTGCCTAATTTGATTCCAAACATACATTCTGTTTCAAACTAAAAACAAGCATTTTAGGATGCTTTAACAGTAGACTGGGTTAAATAAACAGCATAATGATTGGATTCTGTGCAAATGAATGTCATTTGTGTCAGTGTAATGTACTTAAGAAAGATGAAAAGCGATAGGTTAAAAAAAATTAGAAAAGAAAATGATAAAACATCCTTAGGAGAGGATTATATTTATCGAGTATGGATGTCCATATGCAGATCCTAACATTCTATGAAAAGTGTACATATCTAAAGACCATTAGTATAAAGTACGAGGGGATAAAGTTGACTTTTGATACTGAGTTGGGACCCCTATAGTCTCAAGCTTTTTTTTTTTGAAGTAATAGTAAAAAAAAAAATATGTGAAAAAGAGAAAGAAACCTAAACATCAGAACATCTCCACTCACAACATTTACCCAACTGAAAAGCCCAAGTATCATGATATTCCTGTACTTCCCAACATTGAAGGGTTCATCATATATAATTTAATTGGCATAAATCCCTTGTATCAGAAAATAATACTGTTATCAGTAATACCCATTAATTCATATTAAAATGCATATACACGTACCAGTTTGCAGCCTGCTTTTGAGAACATCAGGACCAATTGCCACAAGCCAGTTGAACATGCCAGCTAATCCACCTGCCACAATGGTTCGAAGAGGACTTAAGTCTCCTTCCTTGCCCTCAGGAGCCAGTGATCGCTTTAGCCATTCATAAGTCATGAAATACATGCCAGATGCTGGCACATCTGTAAAAAACATCTTCCTTTTAGTATTACACTTTATAAAACCAAAGGTTTAAAATACCATGTCTCCACCATAAATATCTACTCTACAGGGGGAATTAACTTTTTATGCATTATAAACAAATGTTCCTTCAAGTCTACATACGTAACATGCTGTTCTATCTCGCACTTTGTAAAGCTTGACTGTGTGTATGTGGAACCAATGGGTGAGGTTTAAAGCCCTTGAAAACAAATGACTAATATTAATAAAGAAATATAAAATTCCGACATAAGCCTGTTTGTCAAGTGAGATTACAACAGCAGTAATTTTGAATAAAGAATCAAAAGTAAACAATATCTTCTTAAATACCCTCTACTATCATATACTTGATATTTTTACATATAACTTTACAGCACTCCATCAGGAAAATTCATGCACATCCTCAGTTCTATAGTCTCTAGTCTTCCCTATTATAAATAAGCTTTCCAACATTTTTAAGATTCAATTACTCTTTTTTATGCATATCTTCATCATGACAATGTCTTTTACTGATCAACCACACCCATTATAATACTGAAATTAAATTTACTAGGAGTATGATACATAGTAATATCCACATAAGCAACAACAACAAAAATAACAACTACTGGTGTAGTATCAGTCTACTAACTAGGACCATTCAGCAGTTTAAACACTGAACTGCTTTAGAAATATATAATCACTGAGATCTACACTCCTGAATAAACCAGAGCCTATTTTCTAACCAAGTCAAAAAAATTATTTACATTGGAAGCTCAAGTCATGGAAAAAATCCCCATTAAGGCTGGGCTTTAACTGAAATAAAGAGAAGTCAATGAAAGGGGAAAAAACAAGGAGACAAGGGAAAGTATCTAAGAATTTTAGGGGAAGTGAAAAAAACTTGTAGTAATTGGTAGGCTGCTAACAACCAGGGAGGTATATTACCAGAGCTACCTGCCTGTGACAGCTGTGTAGTCAGCCAACACTTCAGTGATTATCAAAATGCACTTTTCTGACCCAGGTAGCTGTCTTTTCTTTCTGCCTCACCCACAAATGGAATACTAGCATTCTGTCCACAAACATATTATCTCTCCTCGTCATACATAATACCTGACAACACTTGACTCACACAACTCATCCTTCATAACTTTAGATTTTCCTGCAGTGAGCACTATGTGCTATCCCTGCCTTTTGGCAAAATGGCGAGAGCAATTGATAAGAAGTAGAAGGGAGGAAAATTTAGGCAGAGGCATTAGGTAGATGTAACAGGTAGGAATATTAGGCAGTAGGTAGTAGATGGTAGGCAGCCAACGACCAGGGAGGGATATTACCAGTACTACCTGCCTGGATATCGGAAGGGTTAGTGACAGCTGCGTAGTGAGTTAGAGCACTTCAGTGGTTGTCAAGTTGCACTCCTCTGACCCAAGTAGCTGTCTTTTCTTTCTGCCTCACCCACAAGGGGACTTCTGGCATTCTGTCCACAAACATACAATCCTTGTCATATATAACACTTGCCAACATTGAACTCACACACCTCACTCTTCGTAACTCTACATTTTCATGTGGTGAGCACTATACGCTAGCCCTGCCTTTTGACAAAATTGTAGGAGCAGTAAATAGAAGTAGAAAGAAGGAACACTGAGGCAAGAGCATTTTGTAGAAACATTAGGTGGAAGTAGTAGGTATAAGATACAGGTAGTAATCAGTAAGGACATTAGGTACAAGCCTCTGCAAACACTCCGCAAGAGTTGTCCTCTGCCAATGGCCTGTTAAGGGTGAGGCACTGATTGGCTAAGAAGTAGCACTGGAGATTAATTATGGAGACTCTACTGCCATGGCCACCCCCTTGAAGGAGATCCAGTTGGAACAACCAGAGATATAGATAGATTGATAGGAATATGTTAGGCAGGAACATTAGGACGATGCAGTGAGTAGCAACATTTGGTAGGAGACTGCAAACACTGTGCTAGAGTTGCCCTCTGCCACTGACCTGTTATGGGTGAGACACTAAAGCTAAGAAGCAGCATGAGAGTTCACTATTCATGGAGACTATTGCTGTGGCCACCCTCTCGAGGGAGTTCCCAGTGGGAACAGGCATCAGAGATATAGATAGATAGATAAACGAACACATAGATAAAATGCACCTAGTCATAGTAACTGGGAAAGACATGAAACAGTAGAGTTCCAAAGTATCAAGGTTTAGGGAATGAAAGTTATCAAAATGGCATACCATCAAGTTGCCAACTGCTACACATTAATTATGTGATGTAGCAATTTTTTTTTCCCAGTTCCTCTAGAACTAAAAAAATGTTTAGAGAAAAGCAATGTTTTACTGAATTTTTATTCCAGACAATAAGTTATAGAGAAACAACTATAACTTTTAAGAATATTATATGACTACTACTGACTAAAATTTGAGCACAAACTGTGACTCTATTTCTGTAAAGAAGAGAAAATATTCACATGACTATTCCTAACTGAATACTGTAATCTTGTTACGTGTGTGAGTAGGAAATGACCGAGATTAATCATCACACTAGCAGTTAACTGTAAGTCTTCAATACCATTAGAGTTATTCATGGGCATCAAATTCATAATTTTTGTACTCTTCTACAACTTGCATTGTTTTTTAAGGGCAAGTTAATCATTCTGCAAATTTTGGAGTTCAAAAACCATTATCTTGCAGTTCATTTTACTCCCTGACAAGGGCTAAAACTTGGAACTTTAGTATCATGAGCTAGTTTTTTAAGCACTTGACATGCCATTTTTTAAATTCTTCACTCCTTAACCTCTCCACTCCCTTGGCTCTATAGGCATCTTTGAAGATCAATTCCACTTATTTTTCAGCGACCACAATGGCATGGACTAAACTCAAATGCCACCTCACGTGAAAGGAAGGAAAAATGTGACTTAACAAAAAGATTCTTATTGATAAATAAGTTATAGGAGGTGGGAAGGACAAATGAAGGTACACAATTCCATAGCTTCACTGTTCTAGGGATGATGAGGGTACCGTAATGGTCAATCCTTAGGTAACCAATTACCACCCAGCATCATGGTGTACAGAAAGGGATCGTTAAAAAAAAGGTGACGCCAGGAAAATTATCTATATCCACAGATACAAAGACTATGCAGATCCAAAATCCAAGCGTGGTGGACTGGAATTAACATTACTGAAAAAATGCAGAAGAAAAGGATAGCAAAATAAAGGCTCTCTCTCCACCCTCCAGCAACACAGCAGACAAGTAAAGACATTATCTTGCAGAATTAACACAACTGAAGGGAATTTATTATAAGAAAGTTAGAGGGTAAAATAAATGTGAATATGTCATGCTTCCCATCACCAAAGATATGCATCCCTTCACCTCTCATAAAAACAATGGTAAAAATAATTTTGAGCTCCAGCCTTGTGTCTTACCATGTCTGTATTACTCCTTATCAGGAAGGATAATATAATAATTCCTTCTTGTTCCCTTAAGGCAGGCAAGATGGGTTAATCAGAGTTGGTAAATTCCTTCATGGCCAGGGCAAGATTAGTTATTGAGAAGGTAGCATAACATACTATAATGTTATGATGCTTGATTAAAAGAATTATTCAGTATGGGATAATGATGGATGGTGATCAAGCATAGCTTTGAAAATATAAGTTGCTGTTCTGAACATGTCCTGAGAGCTTGTTCCATACATCCATAAGGTTACTAGTAAAGAATTTTCTCATGCAATCCAGTTTAAATTGGTCACCTCTAAGTTCTCAACCATTCCCTCTCATTGGTAGTTCTGGCATAACTATAAAAGAAATTTTCAGTCTGACGCTGCTTATGAGAGAACAAATTAAATTCTCACAGTCTGTCCTCATATATTTCCTACTTAAGTAAGGAATCAATTTTGTTGGTTTTCATTGCACTGCTTCCAATTAAAAAATATATTTACTTAGGTTGGGGGCCCAGAACTGCACTGCATATTACAAGGTGGGGTATAACCAGACTTAGGTATAGTTACAATATCACATCCTTGCTAATGGCTGCAATACATTCTGACCATTCTTTTTGCCATTATTTTCTCTTTTCATATCAAACCTTCATGTAATTACATCTTCCACTTTTTCATTTTTTCTTTAATCACAAACCCATTAGTTTCTCATTGCATTAGCTAATTTTACAAATTTTCAATTTAATTCCACAATGCAACCTTAATCTCATCTTTCATGTCGTGTTGCACAAGTAAGTTTAACACAGTTTAACTTTAATTAATACCTTATGACTAAAACCCTATGAAGCTCACGTAACTACAACCATCTTTGACCATTCATCTTTCATCAAAAATCTAACAATTCTTACATTATCCAATCCAGAACTTCTTACCTCATAAAAAAAAAATTGCCAACATTTACCCTTTTCTCATGTATACCAAACAGGTTCAAATTTCTCTTCCTAAATTTGCATGCCAATTTTATTCTTCTGATATATTATTCATCTCCTTCACAGATGACTCCCTAACTTGAATCAATAAAACTTGCAAGTGGTTACTGGCCCTGCACTTCCTATACCTGAGGTTATATGCACCTTAATGAAGGATGGCAGTTAACAAAGATTGAAGTTTTCAACCTTGATTCCCGCTCTCTTTTTCCCCTCTCTAAAACATGAAACAGTTGACAAATTTTTCTTCTAACACAAAAGAGAGTTAACTCTTCTATTCTTAAAATTAAAAATATCTTAGTTTATAAAACAAGAGTAAGATAATTGTACCTCGTAGAAGTGTAGCACAAGTGCCCTTGTAAATGCTACGAATTCCACCTTCCTTATACAAAACCTTTACAACATCTAGAGGGCCTTTGTACAACTTTGGACCTGAACTACTTGCTTGAACCTGAGAAATAAGAAATTTATTACAGAGAAGAAAACCAATGCAATAATTATTCACATGAAGAACTTTCGAGGAACAATGATTCACAATGTTTATATCAAATATTCCCTAATTTGAGATGCAGTTACACTCAAAGGAGCCGACTGTCACAGGGTCCATTAAAGGTACAAAATGTCAGCAAAACATGGTTTTAGGACCTTCTTGATACCAGGAATACAGTATTTAAGATTGCTTTTCATGTTTTTGCAATCGAAATCATAAATATAAGACAAACTATGTGAGATACTTAGAATTTTGCTGGAAAAATGGTTTTCCCTAGAGATACAAAGAAAACAAATTATTCATCTTTTTTTTAAGGGCACAGGGAAAATACATCAAGCTAAAGGCTGGTAACTCTAGTGAGCACAGTCTATAAAACATCGTTAAAGACATTAGCAAACAAATGGATGAATCTTTGCAAAGAACACAATTTTAAGGAAAAAGCCAACTTCATGAAAGATAGCACAAGAGATAGGTGGCTTTATGATGTGTTGTTGGACTGCCAGAACATTCCTAAAACTGACCACCACTGGAGGCTAAAAAAAGTGCATTTGGTCACTAGTTAACATGTATGTGTCCCTGGAAATTACAATTTGACAGAATAAACAGACAACAAATCAAAATTCACCAAAGGGTTTAATGTCGTCATGGGGAGACTTCTCAAATTAAACCATCATGGGGAGATTTCTCAAGCAATTTTCACATAAAAATGTAATGAAAAGTCAAGAAACTTGCAGTACACTATAGGTCCACCAGTAATCCAAGTATCTAAATAAGAAAGTAAGCATAAATAGTATTGTTTTTATGTAAGATATACATCACCCCAAGTAAAGGGATGTTATGGTGATTCTGATCTTTGATCCCATCACTCAAAACTTGCTCCATGTTCTCCATCAATTCACCTCTGGTATGAGAAATCTTCTTGCATGTAGAGGTGTCACACTGGAGGTACAATGCCTCACTTTATCTGCATGCTCTGGTGTTCTCACTGATGTAGGGTGCAAACCAAGAGCTTTGGCAATGTCAACACCACAATGACCAGCATCAAAATGCTTTAAAATGTTTAAGTTTACCTCTACACTGATGCTTTTTCTGTTCCTCTTCCCACAAGCACAAGACTTACTTGGACACCTTCCATTCATACTGAAGGGAGTCTAGAAGTTATGCTGTAACTTTCTTTATTTCTTTTCCATGTCTACATTATTTTTTCATTAAAATAGGATAGGTAGATGACTAGTTAGTTTGTTACCAAGATGTAGGAACCAGATGTATAAAGGGGAAACACTAAAATTCATGGAAGGAAAAATAACAAAGTGAATTTCAGCATCTTTTCAAACCAAGTAAGAGTAACCAGTAACAGCTCACAAAATGGACTAAAATCATACCTAAATACCAATATGTTTTTAGAATCACGCAAAAAGCAAGTAGTTTACTGGATTTTAAAAACATCCAGAGATATCTTGATATGGTCCAACTTTGGCTAAGATAAATGGCTTAAAAGGCTGAATCCAGCTAGGTGGTAAAGATGAGACACATTGAAAGATATACTTATGATTATACTTATGATTATCATTTTGCCTGAAAAACTGCGAGATCTAATATGAAAAGGAACTTCTGGGCTGACATACTACCCTATTTAAAAAGAACCTGAGGACTGCTATAATACCTAATTAATGGAACTTCACAACAGATGGTTATTTAACAAGGAAATTTGCTTACCAATAATGAAACTGCCTTCAAACACAGTATATGGTCATTCACATCTTACATCAAACCTAAATTAGAGTATACAGCACATTTTTGGTCATCTACTTCACAACATGTTGATTTAGAGTAGGAAAAGAAGCAGTAGGCAAAAACTACAACTAAAATACAGAATAGGCTTACACATATAGAATTTCCAAAACCAGAAGAGAATAGAAAGGGAGACGTGTTTGTGAACAGATGTGATCAAGTTAATTTGAATAGAAAGGGAGAAAACAAGTTTGTAAACAGATATAATGAACTTAATGTTGAGAAATTGTTTAACATCATAAATGACAAGTCAACATAAGAATAAGGGTGAAAAAAAAAGATGTTAAGAAATATTTTTTCAGTAGCAGAGCTGTGAATACAGGGATCAAACTAAGCACAGATATTATAAATGTATACAATATAAAAATGCTTAAAATACAGAGATACTGAAGAAACTTTAAGTTACTGGATGCCATACTGTACAAATAGGCAGTTGCCAAAACAGTAACTAAGATCACAGCAGTCAATATTCACAACAAACACAATATACATGTGTCACAATGATAAAGAAATAAATGCATTAATGAGACATTTACCTGTAAAAGACACTTGATCCTCTCTCCTGGTGTCATGATGGCTGTGGTGAAAACTCCTGATAACATGCCAGCGTTAAAGAGTTGCATTGCAGTTAGCTTCTGGTCAGGTGATGTTTGCTGAAGTTTCTTGCCGATCCCAAAACCCAAGAAGCAAACTGCAAACATTGGCGTAACTCCCACCAGTGGGGCCGCCATACCTAATAAAGGACAAGAACTGTCTTGTATTGATCAAGGTGACACAAAAACAGGTGAAGTTTTAATATAAATATAAAGAGATGTACACTACATGAGTATGTGTTTATGCACTGGTGAATATGAAGACTGTGTAAAGTAAGAATGAGATGAAGGGTTCCAGAGAAATGGGTTTGAGAAGGAGAGGTAGGCAATTCCAATGGGTGATATGAATGTGAAGAAGGGATGTGATGAAACTGATAAGAATGTAAATGAGGAATGCCTGTAGTAAATCAGAATGGAAGTTATATTGTGGAAGTCCATGCTGAAGGGGGTTTATTCCATGCAACAGCTTTTTCCAGCACAAGAAATATGCGAATGAAAAATTGTGAAAGAAGAGAAAAAAAAGTTTGACAGATTGTGTGCTGCTCATTGATGCAAAACCCTCCATAACTATACAATATCAAATTCTAAGGTTACCTAAATACATCGGTAATAATTCATTCCCTTCAACAAGGCATACTTTTACTCGTCAACCTGGGATATTATTGTAAAATCATATAAAACTTCAATACACATTAGCTCATATCAATTGGGGCTTTCAGCAGTTCACATGCCTATCTAATAGCGTGTTTATGAAAATTATGAATTTAAAAGGTGTTAATCTAACACCTATCATCTATTAATGAAAATAATTATTTTAAAAGTTACCTTTATAGAGTCCAAAGAAGCTTTCATTGCGAACTGTTTTTAAAGCACAATCCCAGGTTCCTTTGTAGAGTGGCTTCTGACCTGGCTCCGGTGTGGGCTGAGTTTGAAGTCGGACCTGTAGACAAGGAAAATAATGAAGTTATAAAGATAATTCATTTTCAAATAAAATCATTTGTATATATTCTCTAACTTTCTGTTATTTTGCTGACAAAACATATACACAACTGATACTTTGAGCTAATGACATCATTATCATTTAAAAAAACAATAGTATTGATGATGCACATTATAAAATATCAATATAAAGATGCAGTGACTCATTACAAGGAAACTGTGCAATTTGGCTAAATTTGTGCCTTAAAACATGCTAATTTTTTCAAATTACCAATACACAAATACTTTCATCACATTCCCGTGTTTACTCTTATATTCCCAACTACAGTGCTGCTATCAGTTACTAATGACAGTGGAAAAACAGTGGCTAACAGAGATGTACAGTTAAAGCCACCACAACTTCCAACTGGGGCAGTGAGCACTGACAATCCTTCCTTTTCCGTGAGGTGTGAACCAAAGAGAATCAACATGTGACTTTGAAGCTATTACTTCAAGCCACTTCTAAAATTTCTTTGTCTGGAATTTTGCTTATCATCCTGAGGTGTTACTGGTATCCACGATGTCTCTATATGTGGTGTTAACTTTGGTTTCAAGAAACTAACTAGTTATTTGCAATGTCACCCATTCCTTTCCGAGGCGCGGGAGCCTAGGAATATGAACTTGTGAGTTCGAAGCCAAACGTGGGCAAAAATAACAGTTCTCCGATTTCTGGAAGTGAGACCCAGCCATTCATCCTTTGACTCCATGACACTAAGGGTGGTATTGTTGTTGCCTTGACCCATGTAGGGAATAACAGAAATTCATAAATGGATGTGGCTTTAATGAAAGACTAATGATGAATGACAACACCCACTATTTGACAATGACTGAACTGCCTGATGTGGAATCACCATGGGTGGGGTTTGTGGTTGGGGTGAGGGTGGTGGGAAGGAAAAGGTTGTGTGAGGGTAAAGGGGGCGAGGGTGGTGGGAAGGAAAACGTTGTGTGAGGGTAGAGGGGGTGAGGATGGTGGGAAGAAAAACATTGTGTGAGGGTAGAGGAAGGGGAAGCACGATGTGTTCGGGCTGCCTCTGATGATCCTAACATGGAGTAGTGGAATGAATGCATTTGCTATAAATTTTATGAAGGTAACATTAATGAGGATATATAGTAACCTTCATGCAGGATGTCATTTTTTTTAATAGCACTTCATTAGTTTCTTCCTACTGGCTACCCCAGCATACATCCCAATTTTATGCACTGGTAGCTTAACTGTTCTAATCAATGAGTAGAATGATATATCTTATTAAATTTCTTTCTACATGCTGGTCCCAACGAAGTCTTTCTGCAACATGTAATCAACATGTAATATATATATATATATATATATAAAGAAATGGCCCAACCCCCCCCCCCATACACATGTATATACATACGTCCACACACGCAAATATACATACCTACACAGCTTTCCATGGTTTACCCCAGACGCTTCACATGCCCTGCTTCAATTCACTGACAGCACGTCAACCCCGGTATACCACATCGCTCCAATTCACTCTATTCCTTGCCCGCCTTTCACCCTCCTGCATGTTCAGGCCCCGATCACACAAAATCTTTTTCACTCCATCTTTCCACCTCCAATTTGGTCTCCCTCTTCTCCTTGTTCGCTCCACCTCCAACACATATATCCTCTTGGTCAATCTTTCCTCACTCATCCTCTCCATGTGCCCAAACCACTTCAAAACACCCTCTTCTGCTCTCTCAACCACGCTCTTTTTATTTCCACACATCTCTCTTACCCTTACGTTACTCACTCGATCAAACCACCTCACACCACACATTGTCCTCAAACATCTCATTTCCAGCACATCCATCCTCCTGCGCACAACTCTATCCATAGCCCACACCTCGCAACCATACAACATTGTTGGAACCACTATTCCTTCAAACATACCCATTTTTGCTTTCCGAGATAATGTTCTCGACTTCCACACATTCTTCAAGGCCCCCAGGATTTTCGCCCCCTCCCCCACCCTATGATCCACTTCCGCTTCCATGGTTCCATCTGCTGCCAGATCCACTCCCAGATATCTAAAACACTTCACTTCCTCCAGTTTTTCTCCATTCAAACTCACCTCCCAATTGACTTGACCCTCAACCCTACTGTACCTAATAACCTTGCTCTTATTCACATTTACTCTTAACTTTCTTCTTCCACACACTTTTCCAAACTCAGTCACCAGCTTCTGCAGTTTCTCACATGAATCAGCCACCAGCGCTGTATCATCAGCGAACAACAACTGACTCACTTCCCAAGCTCTCTCATCCCCAACAGACTTCATACTTGCCCCTCTTTCCAAAACTCTCGCATTTACCTCCCTAACAACCCCATCCATAAACAAATTAAACAACCATGGAGACATCACACACCCCTGCCGCAAACCTACATTCACTGAGAACCAATCACTTTCCTCTCTTCCTACACGTACACATACCTTACATCCTCGATAAAAACTTTTCACTGCTTCTAACAACTTTCCTCCCACACCATATATTCTTAATACCTTCCACAGAGCATCTCTATCAAATCTATCATATGCCTTCTCCAGATCCATAAATGCTACATACAAATTACCTCCCTAACCTCCATATATATATATATATATATATGGAGGTTAGGGAGGTGAATGCAAGAGTTTTGGAAAGAGGGGCAAGGATGAAGTCTGTTGGGGATGAGAGAGCTTGGGAAGTGAGTCAGTTGTTGTTCGCTGATGATACAGCACTGGTGGCTGATTCATGTGAGAAACTGCAGAAGCTGGTGACTGAGTTTGGTAAAGTGTGTGAAAGAAGAAAGTTAAGAGTAAATGTGAAAAAGAGCAAGGTTATTAGGTACAGTAGGGTTGAGGGTCAAGTCAATTGGGAGGTGAGTTTGAATGGAGAAAAACTGGAGGAAGTGAAGTGTTTTAGATATCTGGGAGTGGATCTGGCAGCGGATGGAAACATGGAAGCGGAAGTGGATCATAGGGTGAGGGAGGGGGCGAAAATTCTGGGAGCCTTGAAGAATGTGTGGAAGTCGAGAACATTATCTCGGAAAGCAAAAATGGGTATGTTTGAAGGAATAGTGGTTCCAACAATGTTGTATGGTTGCGAGGCGTGGACTATGGATAGAGTTGTGCGCAGGAGGATGGATGTGCTGGAAATGAGATGTTTGAGGACAATGTGTGGTGTGAGGTGGTTTGATCGAGTAAGTAACGTAAGGGTAAGAGAGATGTTTGGAAATAAAAAGAGCGTGGTTCAGAGAGCAGAAGAGGGTGTTTTGAAATGGTTTGGTCACATGGAGAGAATGAGTGAGGAAAGATTGACCAAGAGGATATATGTGTCGGAGGTGGAGGGAACGAGGAGAAGAGGGAGACCAAATTGGAGGTGGAAAGATGGAGTGAAAAAGATTTTGTGTGATCGGGGCCTGAACATGCAGGAGGGTGAAAGGAGGGCAAGGAATAGAGTGAATTGGAGCGATGTGGTATACCGGGGTTGACGTGCTGTCAGTGGATTGAATCAAGGAATGTGAAGCGTCTGGGGTAAACCATGGAAAGCTGTGTAGGTATGTATATTTGCATGTGTGGACGTATGTATATACATGTGTATGGGGGGGGTGGGTTGGGCCATTTCTTTCGTCTGTTTCCTTGCGCTACCTCGCAAACGCAGGAGACAGCGACAAAGCAAAAAAAAAATATATATATATATATATATATATATATATATATATATATATTTTTTTTTTTCTTCTTTTTATACTTTGTCGCTGTCTCCTGCGTTTGCGAGGTAGCTCAAGGAAACAGACGAAAGAAATGGCCCAACCCCCCCCCATACACATGTATATACATACGTCCACACACGCAAATATACATACCTACACAGCTTTCCATGGTTTACCCCAGACGCTTCACATGCCTTGATTCAATCCACTGACAGCACGTCAACCCCGGTATACCACATCGCTCCAATTCACTCTATTCCTTGCCCTCCTTTCACCCTCCTGCATGTTCAGGCCCCGATCACACAAAATCTTTTTCACTCCATCTTTCCACCTCCAATTTGGTCTCCCTCTTCTCCTCGTTCCCTCCACCTCCGACACATATATCCTCTTGGTCAATCTTTCCTCACTCATTCTCTCCATGTGCCCAAACCACTTCAAAACACCCTCTTCTGCTCTCTCAACCACGCTCTTTTTATTTCCACACATCTCTCTTACCCTTACGTTACTCACTCGATCAAACCACCTCACACCACACATTGTCCTCAAACATCTCATTTCCAGCACATCCATCCTCCTGCGCACAACTCTATCCATAGCCCACGCCTCGCAACCATACAACATTGTTGGAACCACTATTCCTTCAAACATACCCATTTTTGCTTTCCGAGATAATGTTCTCGACTTCCACACATTCTTCAAGGCCCCCAGAATTTTCGCCCCCTCCCCCACCCTATGATCCACTTCCGCTTCCATGGTTCCATCCGCTGCCAGATCCACTCCCAGATATCTAAAACACTTCACTTCCTCCAGTTTTTCTCCATTCAAACTCACCTCCCAATTGACTTGACCCTCAACCCTACTGTACCTAATAACCTTGCTCTTATTCACATTTACTCTTAACTTTCTTCTTCCACACACTTTACCAAACTCAGTCACCAGCTTCTGCAGTTTCTCACATGAATCAGCCACCAGCGCTGTATCATCAGCGAACAACAACTGACTCACTTCCCAAGCTCTCTCATCCCCAACAGACTTCATACTTGCCCCTCTTTCCAAAACTCTTGCATTTACCTCCCTAACAACCCCATCCATAAACAAATTAAACAACCATGGAGACATCACACACCCCTGCCGCAAACCTACATTCACTGAGAACCAATCACTTTCCTCTCTTCCTACACGTACACACATATATATATATATATATATATATATATATATATATATATATATATATATATATATATATATATATATATATATAATATATATATATATGTATATAAAGTGTTTTAGATATCTGGGAGTGGATCTGGCAGCAGATGGAACCATGGAAGCGGAAGTGAATCATAGGGTGGGGGAGGGGGCGAAAATCCTGGGAGCCTTGAAGAATGTGTGGAGGTCGAGAACATTATCTCCGAAAGCAAAAATGGGTATGTTTGAAGGAATAGTGGTTCCAACAATGTTGTATGGTTGCGAGGCGTGGGCTATGGATAGAGTAGTGCGCAGGAGGGTGGATGTGCTGGAAATGAGATGTTTGAGGACAATATGTGGTGTGAGGTGGTTTGACCGAGTAAGAAATGTAAGGGTAAGAGAGATGTGTGGGAATAAAAAGAGCATGGTTGAGAGAGCAGAAGAGGGTGTTTAGAAATGGTTTGGGCACATGGAGAGAATGAGTGAGGAAAGATTGACCAAGAGGATATATGTGTCGGAGGTGGAGGGAACGAGAAGTGGGAGACCAAATTGGAAGTGGAAAGATGGAGTGAAAAAGATTTTGAGTGATCGGGGCCAGAACATGCAGGAGGGTGAAAGGCGGGCAAGGAATAGAGTAAATTGGATCGATGTGGTATACCAGGGTCGACGTGCAGTCAATGGATTGAATCAGGGCATGTGAAGTGTCTGGGGTAAACCATGGAAAGTTGTGTGGGGCCTGGATGTGAAAAGGGAGCTGTGTTTTTGGGCATTATTGCATAACAGCTAGAGACTGAATGTGAACGAATGGGGCCTTTGTTGTCTTTTCCTAGCGCTACCTCGCACACATGAGGGGGGAGGGGGATGTTATTCCATGGGTGGCGAGGTGGCGATGGGAATGAATATAGGTAGACAGTGTGAATTGTGTGCATGTGTATATATGTATATGTCTGTGTGGGAATATATATGTGTACATTGAGATGTATGGGTATGTATATTTGCGTGTGTGGACGTGTATGTATATACATGTGTATGGGGGTGGGTTGGGCCATTTCTTTCGTCTGTTTCCTTGCGCTACCTCGCGAACGCGGGAGACAGCGACAAAGCAAAATAAATAAAGAAAGAAATATATATTATCCCTGGGGACAGGGGAGAAAGAATACTTCCCACGTATTCCCTGCGTGTCGTAGAAGGCGACTAAAAGGGGAGGGAGCGGGGGGCTGGAAATCCTCCCCTCTCGTTTTTTTTTAATTTTCCAAAAGGAGGAACAGAGAATGAGGCCAGGTGAGGATATTCCTCAGAGGCCCAGTCCTCTGTTCTTAATGCTACCTTGCTAATGCAGGAAATGGCGAAGTTTGAAAAAGAAAGAATATATACATATATTGAAATGGTTTGGTCACATGGAGAGAATGGGTGAGGAAAAATTGACATAGAGGATATGTGAGTCAAGAGGTGGAGGGAACGAGAAGTGGGAGACCAAATTGGAGGTGGAAGGATGGAGTGAAAAAGATTTTGAGCGATCAGGGCCTGAACATACAGGAGGGTGAAAGGCGTGCAAGGAATAGAGTGAATTGGAACTATGTTGTATGCCAGGGTCGACGTGCTGTCAATGGATTGAACTAGGGCACGTGAAGCGTCTGGGGTAAACCATGGAAAGTTTTGTGGGACCTGGATGTGGAGAGAGAGCTGTGATTTCGGTGCATTACACATGCCAACTAGAAACTGCGAACGAATGTGGCTTTTGTTGTCTTTTCCTAGCGCTACCTTGGGGGGGGGGGATTTCATGTGTGGCGAGGTGGCGATGGAATGAATAAAGGCAGACAGTGTGAACTGTGTGCATGGGTATATATGTATGTGTCTGTGTGTGTATATATATGTGTACATTGAGATGTATAGGTATGTATATTTGCGTGTGTGACCGTGTATGTATATATATGTGTATGGGGGTGGGTTGGGCCATTTCTTTCGTCTGTTTCCTTGCGCTACCTCGCAAACGCGGGAGACAGCGACAAAGCAAAATGAAAATAAATATATATATATATATATATATGCAAGAGTCCTGGAAAGAGGGGCAAGTATGAAGTCTGTTGGGGATGAGAGAGCTTGGGAAGTGAGTCAGTTGTTGTTCGCTGATGATACAGCGCTGGTGGCTGATTCATGTGAGAAACTGCAGAAGCTGGTGACTGAGTTTGGTAAAGTGTGTGGAAGAAGAAAGTTAAGAGTAAATGTGAATAAGAGCAAGGTTATTAGGTACAGTAGGGTTGAGGGTCAAGTCAATTGGGAGGTGAGTTTGAATGGAGAAAAACTGGAGGAAGTGAAGTGTTTTAGATATCTGGGAGTGGATCTGTCAGCGGATGGAACCATGGAAGCGGAAGTGGATCATAGGGTGGGGGAGGGGGCGAAAATTTTGGGAGCCTTGAAAAATGTGTGGAAGTCGAGAACATTATCTCGGAAAGCAAAAATGGGTATGTTTGAAGGAATAGTGGTTCCAACAATGTTGTATGGTTGCGAGGCGTGGGCTATGGATAGAGTTGTGCGCAGGAGGATGGATGTGCTGGAAATGAGATGTTTGAGGACAATGTGTGGTGTGAGGTGGTTTGATCGAGTAAGTAACGTAAGGGTAAGAGAGATGTGTGGAAATAAAAAGAGCGTGGTTGAGAGAGCAGAAGAGGGTGTTTTGAAATGGTTTGGGCACATGGAGAGAATGAGTGAGGAAAGATTGACCAAGAGGATATATGTGTCGGAGGTGGAGGGAACGAGGAGAAGAGGGAGACCAAATTGGAGGTGGAAAGATGGAGTGAAAAAGATTTTGTGTGATCGGGGCCTGAACATGCAGGAGGGTGTAAGGAGGGCAAGGAATAGAGTGAATTGGAGCGATGTGGTATACAGGGGTTGACGTGCTGTCAGTGGAGTGAATCAAGGTATGTGAAGCGTCTGGGGTAAACCATGGAAAGCTGTGTAGGTATGTATATTTGCGTGTGTGGACGTGTGTATGTACATGTGTATGGGGGGGGGGGCATTTCTTTCGTCTGTTTCCTTGCGCTACCTCGCAAACGCGGGAGACAGCGACAAAGTAAAAAAAAAAAAAAAAAAAAATATATATATATATATATATATATATATATATATATATATATATATATATATATATATATATACATATATATATATATATATCCACTTATTAAGCAGCGTCATTGGTTTCAATTTCTTCTGAACAAGTGATAGGGATTCAACATGGGACACATCATAATAAAAGACGTCAGTGAAAATGTGGCCAATGGTATGCTTTCTCATGGAGCACATGTGGCGTGAGTGCGGTATAGTGTGGTGGCCACTGCATTCGTTGATAAGATTACAAGGACCTCTTCATATTTTTCGTGTCGGAGATTAGCTTTGAAATCACTTACCGAGTATATCCAACGTTATCATACTCATCCTCCCAACACCGTTAAGAACAACTGGGCAAATGACACAATGTCCTTTGCCTGGGCCACCCGACATTTTGTTACTCACCCATTTTACCAGATTATTCAATTTCCCTTGTGCGATACTAATTTTTAGAATCACCTAGTACACCCTGCGTATCATTAAAATCGACACGAAACAGCGGACAGGATGCAATACCTTTTAATAACTTCATGTGAAGCAAACCACCACCACTACAATGCAGTAACTACATTCCCAAACTAAAGACCTGCTTCCTTACCACATTATTATGGGTGCACTTTTGTGAGGTGCTGACGTATATATATATATATATATATATATATATATATATATATATATATATATATATATATATATATATGTATATATATATATATATATATATATATATATATATATATATATATATATATATATATATATGTGTGTGTGTGTGTGTGTGTGTGTGTGTTACGGGCTGTAAACTGTGAAATACTACATGGAACAATTGACGTGCTGTAGAATCATACTTAATAGATGCTCAGCAGCTAGCTTCCTGGGTAATTAAACTGCGAGTAAAACAAAAGGGTTTAAATAACGACTGCAATTCATCCTTTCCCTACTGAACAGGTTGTGCGAGAGCCATTCCTCAAGGCAAACCCAACAGGTGTGTGTTTCAGTGGTCATCGTTCAGCTCCCCCCAAAAGTTTCGTTCACTGCGTCATATATTAAAAGTGTGATGGCGTGAGCGTAAATACTAATGGTGTGTACAATGTTAGACGTAATGTTTATTCCCATCCTCCCACAGTGAAGCAGTCGAGAATGTATGTCACACACGCCTGATTTTTTTTTTTTTTTAATGAATACCTACATAAGTTGAGGCAATAAAACTATTGGAGTCCAACTATCGCGTCCTACCACCATGTGTTTCCCAAAAGTAACCATGTCGAGTGTGTGGAAGTTCAGCCACAGCATTAGACAATAAATGGACTAATTAAATCATATATTTATTTATTTATTTATTTTGCTTTGTCGCTGTCTCCCGCGTTAGCGAGGTAGCGCAAGGAAACAGACGATAGAATGGCCCAACCCACCCACATACACATGTATATACATAAACGTCCACACACGCAAATATATGTCAAATTATATTGTTTATTCCACCACTACTGGTCACTTTCCCGTGTTTTCATCAACCACTCACAATCCACTACAAAATTATACAAAAGTCGATAGAACAGCTTGGGACGCACTGTATGCTCATGTTTGCCCTAATACAGCAGATAAAAAATAATTCTACCAGCATTATAAGACAAAAAAAATCTCATACAGTTAAAGGCATCTCAGATAAACCATATAAATCACTTTTGCCATCACAACCTCAATGCATACAAAAATCTCAAACAGTTAAAGGCATCTCAATGGTTCTCATTATACCAATTATCCTAGTGAATTAACTATGTAAGACAAGCAAAGAAACAATCAGTAACAGGGATAATAATGAAGAGGGGAATGCTAGACAAAAACTTGGTAGGTTATCACTGAAATTTTAATGTCGGAAAGAAACAATGCTTTTTGGGATACCATCTGACCAAAACCAGTCATAATAATTGTACTGTTAGGAGACTACCTTAATTACCATTTTTGTAAACAATAGGATGATCAATAAGCCAAAATGTCTGGTCTGGTGTGACTTGAGTTTTCACTGATTTTCATACCCCACCCCACCCCCAACACCTGACGTGTCCTTGTCCCTCAACTTCACTTACCACATACACACACACACACACCAGCTGACATATATTATTACTTGTTTAAAAAGACTCGGAATCTGGTCACAACGACATTGCTGGGCATGCCATTATTAAAGTCTTGCTCTCATACAGCCCCAGTTTGACCCTTATTATCATCTTTTTAGCCCGTACACCCCCATCTTGACCCGTATTATTACATTTCAGAATAGGATTTTTTTTTTCACATGCTCTCCAAATTACTCTGTGTACCCCCAACTATTCAAATCATGTGACAATGATGACGTTAACACCTATTGGCCTATACGTGTTTTACCGGTAATACATCAAACATTCGAAAGAATGTGTGTGTGACTTGTCACATTCCTGCACTAACAAGGCCTCCTTTCAAATACACCAGCAGAAACTGCTGCTTCAATTGCTTTAAACTTAAATCAATTAATGAAGCACTGCATAAGAGTGTGTTGTTGGAATTTTACCAGTTTTTCGACAGCCTTTGATTCCTCAGGTCTCAGTAATCTATTGGAAAATTAAAGGAGACATAGTGAGGCTGGAAATGCCTTAAAATCATTTTCTTCATAGCTTGGAAACAGACAACATTATGTTGTGCACAATCAGGAATCATCCAGCAAATCAAATATTACTGGTGTTCTACATGGCTCAACTTTAGGACCTCTACTTTTTCTTGTATACATTAATGACACAATCAATGCTAGTATGAAGTTAAACTACATTATATATCCAGATGATATAAGCTAGTATGAAGATAAAATATTGTACAAAATTGTCCATACTCATAACTGAACTTAATAATGAACTTGTGAAAATAAATAATTAGGCTGGTTAAAATAAGCATTAAATTTCACTTAGACCCATTATATGCACTCCAATAGGATAGCATTGGTGAAACATAACAGCAACTTGTAAATGGAGGTACCGATTAAAGTAACCGGTTAACAAACAAGTTCCTAAGATGTAACAATTGACAACACATCAACATGGCAGGAACATTGCAAATGTGAAAACAAAACTAGCTACAATTTGGGGCATACTGCATAAAATCTGTGAAATGCTTACAATGTCAGCATTGAGGAGCATTTAGCATTCTTTGGAGTACCCTCAACTATATCACTCTGGGGCACAACTTGTAGAACATACAAATGTTATGCAAAAAAAGTAATAAGAACATACAAATGTTATGCAAAAAGTAATAACTACAAATTAGCTAAAAAAAAGTCAGAAGTATTTCACGAACTGAAAGTTCTCTATATTGATCAATTATACAAATATCTCTCCATACTTTTAACATATAAGATACATAATGGATTAAATTGTAATAAGGATTTCTGTAATTACATTAATCATAGTCAAAGTACACATGGTCAAGACATAAATCTTGTTATTCTAGGCGACTAAAAGAGGAGGGAATGGGGGGCTGGAAATCCTACCCTCCCATTTTTAATTTTCTAAAAGAAGGAACAGAGAAGGAGGCTAAGTGAGGATATTCCATCTATGGCTCAGTCTTCTGTTCTTAATGCTACCTTGCTAATGCAGGAACCGGTGTATATGTATGGGGGAATCTATAGGTATAGGATGTTGAGTTCTGAATCAAGAGTATGCTTTGCATTTCATCTGGGTGGTTGGCAGTTGGTAATGAAGTGGATTGGATAAGAAGGGTTTAAGTTTGTTGTAAAGAACAGAGTGGTGTGCATATTGAGGTAAGACTATTTTGGAAATAATCTTTTTTTCTTTTTTTTGCAAGGGCTGAATGTCATCGGTTGCAAGGCAGCCATTGTTTGTTCTCTGCTTTACTTGGTTAGCACCTTTGATATATTTGATTTTTGATGCTGAATGACCAGGTAGGTGAGGCATGGTTTAGGGTGGAGTGGGTGAACTGTTTGAAAACGATACCAAGGGATTCCTCTCCTAGTTCACATCTGATACCAATGCTTTGATGGCAGTACATCTAAGCAGTAAATCTATATATGACTTCTGTGTTGATGTCTGTGGTGTGAGGAGTGAGTGTCATGTGTGCGTTCACATGTGATACCCAGTAAGGTTGGATTTTTTTTTACTTGGAAGTTGTTGGCCATGCAGGGACATGAAAGTGTGCAAGATGGATTCATGTTGGTCAAGGAAAGGAGGGTGACACTGGATTTCTGTGGAGATGAGGACATTCTTTAATCAGTGAGCCAGTGCTCTAACTTTGTGATGTACTGTTACATATATGCTGTTGCCTGGGTAGTGGTAGGATGCTGTGATGTGATTGTGAGGTCATTTACATATGAGAGGACTCTCATTTTCACACTATATGGTGCATGCAGCTAAGGCAACACTCCAACAGAAAAAATAAGAAGCCTCCAAGTGATACAAACCATATCATACTCAATCAAACAAATCTTGCAATCTTAGGACCTTTTTATGAGGCTCCTGCAGTGTTAAGGCTGCAAACCAATCAGGAGCAAGAAAATGACAGGCTCCTTTGGAGGTAGAAATTCCTCAATAAGAATATACTACTTTTCATGCATTGACAATGATAAAGCACTGCTGAAGGTATCTTTTCAACTCATGGTGTAAGAGCATATAGGCAGAGTGTGATAACATCCACACCGTAATTTAAAAATTTTTTGTTACACCAAAACTTCTAAAAAACATGCTCAGAATCTCTGCCACAATTGGGAACAATATACCTAGCCATACCTACAGTTAATGATCTTCAACCAGCATTACACATCACACGTGAACTTTTGAACAATCCAGTCACAGCTTTTCCTGAGGTGTTTCATAAATGATGCTGGCTTTGAAGGAAACAAACACCAATTAAATCAGTCATGAATATCAAAAAGATAGTCAATACAATCCAGTAACAAGCACAATATCTGACTAGTCAATGCAACTGATGTGTAAAGAACTGTCAACAGAAAGCAAAAGCTAATCAAAAATAATAACTGGGCACATCTATGTTACTCTAAAACCATGACATCTGATAAGCAAATGCTGCTGGATGGGTAAAAGTCTACTGGCAAGAGACAAAATGATCATAACTCATGTGTCACACACTGTGAAAGATAACATTTATCTAAAAACCCAGATATTTAACCAATCACTGCTGTGACTCTGTACAAGTTTACGAGAAGGCAGAAGCTGATTACAGTCTGCTAAGCACCACTAACTGTGAGTACAGAGAAACTGTGCTATCTCATAACAATAAACCCTTGCATACTATGTAACACTTGATGATGAGTGGACCCAAGTTCCACTATCTGATTACCATGATAACTGACCAGTCATCTTATTATGTCCCAATCTATAAAACAAGTATCAACCACAAAGGTAAGAAATGCTACAATTCAGAAAACTTATTTCCTAAACATCAAACTTTCAAAGATAAAGACTGCCTCACCAGAGGGCAAAGGCTACAATCAATATCACAGAAAATTACAATGCCACACAATTACTAATGGATATATCAGCTACTCTGGACTATTCATGGGTGTAAATATGACTGTATCATTGTCAGTTGACACAAGGGAGCACAGTCTCACTTAGGAACATCTAGCTACGGAGAAGTCCATCATTTCCCTACTTTTAATTGTTGCATTGCCTCAATGCTACAAGAACCCCATGAAAGGATCCTGGGGTTATACATCATCATCATCATCATCATCATCATCATAATAATAATAATAATAATAATAATAATAATAATAATAATAATTCCATACTATTCGCCATTTCCCAAGTTAGCGAGGTAGCATTAAGAACAGAGGACTGGGCCCTTGAGGGAATATCTTCACCTGGCCCCCTTCTCTGTTCCTTCTGTTGTAAAATCCAAAAAAAAAAAAAAAAAAAAAAAAAAAAAAAAAAAAAAAAAACAGAGGGGAGGATTTCCAGCCATCCGCTTCCTCCCCTTTTAGTCGCATTCTACGACACGCAGGGAGTACGTGGGAAGAATTCTTTCTCCCCTATTATAATAATAATAATATGTGAGAAATACTTAGAAAAGCAAATGGATTTGTATGTAGCATTTATGGATCTGGAGAAGGCATATGATAGAGTTGATAGAGATGCTCTGTGGAAGGTATTAAGAATATATGGTGTGGGAGGCAAGTTGTTAGAAGCAGTGAAAAGTTTTTATCGAGGATGTAAGGCATGTGTACGTGTAGGAAGAGAGGAAAGTGATTGGTTCTCAGTGAATGTAGGTTTGCAGCAGGGGTGTGTGATGTCTCCATGGTTGTTTAATTTGTTTATGGATGGAGTTGTTAGGGAGGTGAATGCAAGAGTTTTGGAAAGAGGGGCAAGTATGAAGTCTGTTGGGGATGAGAGAGCTTGGGAAGTGAGTCAGTTGTTGTTCGCTGATGATACAGCGCTGGTGGCTGATTCATGTGAGAAACTGCAGAAGCTGGTGACTGAGTTTGGTAAAGTGTGTGAAAGAAGAAAGTTAAGAGTAAATGTGAATAAGAGCAAGGTTATTAGGTACAGTAGGGTTGAGGGTCAAGTCAATTGGGAGGTGAGTTTGAATGGAGAAAAACTGGAGGAAGTGAAGTGTTTTAGATATCTGGGAGTGGATCTGGCAGCGGATGGAACCATGGAAGCGGAAGTGGATCATAGGGTGGGGGAGGGGGCGAAAATTCTGGGAGCCTTGAAGAATGTGTGGAAGTCGAGAACATTATCTCGGAAAGCAAAAATGGATATGTTTGAAGGAATAGTGGTTCCAACAATGTTGTATGGTTGCGAGGCGTGGGCTATGGATAGAGTTGTGCGCAGGAGGATGGATGTGCTGGAAATGAGATGTTTGAGGACAATGTGTGGTGTGAGGTGGTTTGATCGAGTAAGTAACGTAAGGGTAAGAGAGATGTGTGGAAATAAAAAGAGCGTGGTTGAGAGAGCAGAAGAGGGTGTTTTGAAATGGTTCGGGCACATGGAGAGAATGAGTGAGGAAAGATTGACCAAGAGAATATATGTGTCGGAGGTGGAGGGAACGAGGTGAAGAGGGAGACCAAATTGGAGGTGGAAAGATGGAGTGAAAAAGATTTTGTGTGATTGGGGCCTGAACATGCAGGAGGGTGAAAGGAGGGCGAGGAATAGAGTGAATTGGAGCGATGTGGTATACCGGGGTTGACGTGCTGTCAGTGGATTGAATCAAGGCATGTGAAGCGTCTGGGGTAAACCATGGAAAGCTGTGTAGGTATGTATATTTGCGTGTGTGGACGTATGTATATACATGTGTATGGGGGTGGGTTGGGCCATTTCTTTCGTCTGTTTCCTTGCGCTACCTTGCAAACGCGGGAGACAGCGGCAAAAAAAAAAAAAAAAAAATAATAATGATAATAATAATAATAGTAGTGCTACTAAAATAAGGAATGAAAAGGTTGACCAGTTATGCTACAACTTAGGACTAAAATTATTACATTTATTTGGAAGAAATGATCCTCCCTCTAAGTGTGAGATGTAATTACCTATTCTTTTGTAATTACTAATTTCACTGTTCTGGAAGTGAGTTGTAAACTTATGAGTTTCCATCTCTTAAACTTTCCCTACTATCATACAACTCTGTAGAATTCTGTACACCAACTAAACTGACTATCTCTTAACAGTTTATCATATTCTCCCACTACCCTTTATCTTATCATCTATTACATAATCTCAGAACTGCTTCTCCAGGGGCCTCTGCACTTTCAAGGCTGCGCTACACTCAGTACTATGGCAAGAATAGACTCTAGAGCGAGAAGGTCTTCGACAGGATTGTATTCTGATAATACAACCATGGTAAAGGTGACTTTTCACTTACAGTGTAACCACAAGTAGTTGGAGTCTGGTAAGGCCTCCACTACCCTTAACAATCATTAAACCATTATTTACATCCTTTCTAATAAGTTTCTTCTTATTTCATGTTATGGTCTCCTGTTACTCTATTCCTAAATCTTTTGAAGAAGACTTCATGATTAAAGTCAAGTTGGTCTCAAAACTTAAAAGATTGAAATCAGGCCACTCCTCACTCTTCTCTCCTCCATGGTGGATAAATTTAAGGCCACTTGCCTTCCCATACCACTGAAGTCTCTTAGTTTCAGTATCTTCTCCATTAGTTCTTTGTGCTTCTTTAAGCGTGGTGACCAAACCTAAACAGCATATTATAGTTCTGGCCCAATCCTGAAGGAAAACAGCTCACTGGATATTTCCTTATCTCTATACATGAATGTTGTTCTAATATTTACCAGTAGAAAGTTTGTCTCCTTTAGCATTCTCCTAAACCGGGACTCTAGTGAACAGTTTAGGGATGATATCAACTCCTATGTCCCTCTCATACAAAAGACTCCTGTGGCTTATTTCCCACATGATGATATTAACAGTGAGACCTCCTCCTCCTTTCATCATTTCTCATCCTCTTTACCTTACATTTACTTTTAGCATGTATCAGACCAACTTTGGATTTTGTTTAGGTATCATTGTCGGCTGATGCAGTTCTCCTTACATTTTTACCTCCCTCATGAGTTTGACATCATCGACAAACATCCCTTTGGCCAGTCAGTCACTCATTCAGATGAAAAAAAGCAATGGTCCCAGGACATAACCCAGCGGCACACCACTGGTGACCTTAACCCAATCCAAGAATCCTCACAGCAACATTTTTATTCATCAGTACTGACCATGACTGTACTCTTATATGCAACACTTTCACCAGTGGGAAGTTTGTGAGCAGTAGGATGAGATCATCAAAGAAAGGTACAGAATTGTAAGTTCGTCCTCTCAACTAGTCCTCTACTATAGCAGTGTACCTGTGAAAACCTTCAGACAAACAAGATAATACAACATGCGTCACTGCTGAAATCAAGACATTGATAATGCAGTGCTGCAGATTCAAGAGGAAGATGGAGTCTTCCAAACACAGACCAGATAGCGAATAAGACAAACCAAACAAAAAATCACCATTGGAACTGATATTTCTAGGTTTCCAAAGCAATAACTGCACATGCATTGCGAGCAATAACTTTTAAAAATATGAATGATGAATTTTCATATTCAATGTATAAGTTAGTGAATATTAGCTAATTCAGTGAAAGCTTACTTTACAGCTTTGGGTATGAAATATTCAGTATATCCAATATTAAGTATATCAATGATTTTCTTGGGAAAATAAAATATATGCTAAAAGTTTTAATTACATAGTGATAGCTATCATGATTTAGCAGAAGCCAGAAGAGCTCGTTTTACAAGTATCAGATGTAAAATCAAAGCAGCTACCTGTTCCATTTTTTTCTACTTTGCCAGCCATTCCCAACAAATGGTAACAGGATTGTTGCTAATTCAAGAAACTGTCACTTAATAAAGCATTCCCAACTGATGTAGTACCCCATAAAACTCTTAATGTTCGCCTGTGATATCAGTGGCCACCTTACAAAAATATTCAAATATTCAAGTCAACAAAGTAGGGCATTATCCAAGACATGTAAGCCTGTTGGTATAACATCCCTGCCTAACAAGCCTAGGGTAGTGTTATTGAGGAAAAATCTCCAAAACATTACTGCAGTATAATATTGGATGGTATTCTTACTTGAAGACAAGATATCAAACCATATCTTAGTTATCTTTCTGAACTGCTGTCTGGGAGCATGTTCAGAAATACATAACCTTGACTTCATTTCTGCCCATCATTTTATTATGAACTCATGAACCTGGCTGCCTTCGACTGACTGATTCTGTGGACTTTGTGATGTGCTGAAACCTTATGGTTATGCAGCATGAAAAAAAACATGAAAACTTAACCATTTTTTTTACAGAAAATTACACACTATTCGCTTCCTTTAAAGGATATCGAAAAACTATCTTAACCTCACCAATGATAGAAATATAGTTCTACAGCTCTGACAGGGTTCCGGTCACCTCAATTAGTCAATGATAAGAACTTCCCATTTGATAAGTGACCATAGGACTGCTCTTGTAAGCAGCACTTCTAACGATGCTGCCTCTACTTCTCCTTTCGTTCATTGAGAAACTCCTTTCATACTAATACCATACTCCTTTCATACTAATACTATACTGTTAACCATCAACTGTGTGTTTTCAGGGGTGGGGTTCAATTCTCCGCAGAGTGCCACACAAAACACCCATCCTAGGCCAGTTCTCCTTTAAGATCTACTGGTATCCTGACGCCACCACAAGCATTGCTCGCGTCGCCAGAGCTGTTCCCGTCATAAGCATAAATATGCAATATATTTGCATAGAGACTGAAACGGAGGCAGAGTAAACGTGACTGCAGAGCCCAACAAATGACGTGTACTCCATCTACCCACACCCAGCTCTCGTGTAACATAATGTTCCTCAACTTCTTCTTGACTTATGTTGGGTTAAGACAGAACCCATGATGCTGATCTTAAAAGAGAGCAGCTTCGCCAGCATCCATCACCTTACTAGCAAAATTGTTCATTTTCTCTTCAACGGAGCGACACTTAGAAATACATTTCACAGTTGGGAATATCCGAAAAATATTGAAATACGAAGTTTCTGTATGTATATCAGGGAATAAACACTAGAATAAGTGGAATTTTTTTTTTCTTTTAGTTATTTTGGCCGTACAAAATATGACTGAAATCAATTAAAGAGGTTTAAACATTCCATGGATGATACCACCAATATATTCATTTCTTACTTGCCCTCCAAGGTCACAGCATTCATTTCCCAAATCACACGTTATCTCCCACATGAGAGATGGGAGTTACTGTATCCAACCATACCTTAAATGCCTTCTACTTGCATATTCTACGACTGTTTTGCGTTACTATGGAAAACTGGTTTCCTATTTATAGATGAGACAGGATATAAAAGTGTAATCCCACATTTCTTCCCTTCTCTACCTTTCCTAAACATAGGAACATAAAACGCTTTATTTTTCTTTTCTTTTATTATTGTGTCTCCAATATTCCTCTCTCTTGAACAGGTTAAGCTTGAGTTAAAGTCTCTCGTCCTATGTGTTAAGGATATAAGACATCAGCTAGACCCCAGTTTTTGCTTGTAGGTGTGAAGGCGACTCGGTGAACTTTCGATTTGGCAAGGGTACGGTATTTAAGGTCATTTATCACACTGAAGGCGTCTGCCAATCCAGATTATCCAGGGGATGAATAGAGAGAAGGGAATGATTCCATTTGGCATCCTCTATATACGGAAGTGCGGTAGCTCCCATCCCATTTCACGGCGTAACTTGTCTTCCTTGTTCGGCAAAGAAGAACCACAAGCGATAAAATACCTAACCCCCAACCACCAGACATGCCCTCCTGCATACTGACATACTGAACCTGCTCGCCTTCAGGTACTCATGGACTACACCCTACCACACCAGACATCTCTCAATATGGATGGAGAACGGAGAACAACCAGACTATACAAGATTATCGCCCCTTCCTCCTCTCTCGCAAAATGTTTTATATACATTGTCTGAGCTCGAAGACTATCATGCAATGCGTGTTGCAATAAGTGGAGCAGGTGATACCGATAAGCACGAAAATACAACACTCCTGTGTTGATCTGGATGATTAAATGGCGATCGTGGAGGGTAACATAGATGGAGAATCGCTTAAAGTCCATGACAATTTCAACTGTGCAATGATGTACAACATATGTAACGCAACGTACTTCTGAAATGACTTGTGATGTAACTGTAATGCGAGAGAACAGGTGCGATGACAATAATGCTGTATTATGGTATAAATTAACCTATTATCACAGTGATCGTTTGTAATATATGATTTGTGTGGAGCAAAACCAAGATGGCTTCCATGAACCTATTTCAAATAGCCACCAAAAATGTCAACTATATATTAGCACGACCTTTCGTAACCAAGTTGTTTGGCCACCTAATTACGTAAAGTTCTGAAATAAGTTCACCTCCAATGCACTTGCAAATATCTTTAATACTTATAAATCGCACATGAAAAGTACATTCGAAAGTTTCATACCATCCCAAAGATATGCTTGCCATGTCAAACACTGAGGCACCTGTGTCTGAAATGAACTTCCATTACTGAAGTTGTTAATGAGTAACTTCAATTACTGCTGTGATTAATGAGAAAATAACTTTCATGACTGCTGATTAATGAGAACATATCTTCCATTACTGCTGTGATGAATGAGAAAATAACTTCCGATACTGGGGTTGTCAATTATAAAACAACTTCCAATAGTGAGGTTGTTAATTTAACATTCATACCAAGAGTTCTTCAAAGTTGCATGTCACAGAATTTGTGGAAGTAACAGACATTCCCAACAGAACTGGATATGAATATGGCTATAACGTAGCGCAACAGTACATAATACTGGGAGAAAGGAGAACGGGTACTTTCCATCAGTTCCAAGGGTATGGTATTATACTCCAGCACGAGACAAGACACACACCTCTCTCTACCCACCTTAATGGTATCCAGCGGGTGTCCTACCACTACGGTACAGGCTCCACCAAAGCCACCAGCCAGGAAATCCTTGATGGCTGAAGGAGGTTTCTCAGGCATGGTGGCCACAAAATGATGGTCGGGGGGTGTAGGGAGGAGATTGAAGAACACACAGACACAAAGTCGCTGCACCACCACCTAGCAACACCACACCTCAACTACCGTATGGGAGAGAGGGAGAGAGTTTGATCCCGGTCGCCTGCTGTCTACCATGACGTTGCTGCCTACCATATACCCACTGAATTTAGCCTCACCTTACCTATATCGACCCTTCTCCCATTCCCACTCTCCTATCGTACGTTTTCTTTTTTCTCTCCCGACACGTTGAGGTATATTAAATCACTCTCACGTACGGCCATAAAATTGTTGTGAGGGCTTGTTCAAAGATATTCCTAGTTGAGAACTGTTCCTTATCATCAAGGTCAGAAAACGTACCTTCTCCTCCCTAAACCCCCCAGTGACCAGGGCACGCGAGACACAGCACTAACCAGTATACTTGTGGATGCTAACAGCTCTTGTGAAAAGTAGGCGACTTATCTATCTACGCATTATCTACATTTTTCTTCTTCTGCTCCAATTCTCCTGATATTCGTATTCCAAATCTTTGTGAACATGGGAGGAAACACGAAAAGAAAGGTGAGGGAAGGAATGTAGTTCACATAGGTGTGCACAGTCAGCGAGGCACATCTGCTCCCACAAACACAAGAGGGAGGAGGTGGTGGGGGCCCAAGCCCTCGTGTCCCCAGGGAGGTAGGTAGCTGTTCACGTGCACCCAGCTGACGGAATATACCACAACCTTCATACGCCCAGGACCTGCCACGCATTCACATAGCCCACTCACCACCTCCCAGCTACCCAGCCCAGCACCTCACCTGACTTTCCTCCTCTGCCCAAGGTGGTTGATACCCGTCTCGTTTGGGTTGCGCGCAGTGGCCTGTGTGTGTGTTCACCATTGCCCTGTTCATTCAACAGACATCAAGTAAGCTAACGGCAGCTTGGATTGTGTGCCACAGACCAAAGCCAAATCTGTGTGTTCACCATTGCCCTGTTCATTTTACAGCCATCAAGGAAGCTAAAGGCAGCTCGGACTGTGTGCCACAGACCAAAGCCAAACCTGTGTGTGTTCACCATTGCCCTGTTCATTCTACAGCCATCAAAGAAGCTAACGGCAGCTCGGCCTGTGTACCACAGACCAAAGCCAAACCTGTGTGTGTTCACCATTGCCATGTTCATTCTAAAGCCATCAAGGAAGCTAACGACAGCTCGGACTGTGTGCCACAGACCAAAGCCAGAGGAACTTTCACTGGTTAAACGTAAGGTATTCGTTATGTTACAGTATATTGCCAACGCAGAGACTGAGTTGGGCGATTAACTGAAACCCATCTTACAGATTGTTTTTGTTGAACATTCAAGAAGAAGTTCAGGTAAATGTGCAAGTTAAAGTACACATTACAAAAAATGCAAACAATTTTCTTTTTAAGTAAGAACTTGTAGGTAACAAGTGCTGATCGTATACGTTATACAGCGCGGCTCCAATTCATTGGTCTCATGGCGTGTATATATATATATTGTGTCACATGAAGGAAGCAAGTATGAATATGTACGTGTATAGAAGTCTGTATGTGTATAGGTATGTGCGTGTATGGGCGTTAGTGTGTGTGTGTGTGTGTGTGGATTGCCATTCTTCGTCTGTTTCCTGGCGCTACTTCGCTGACGAGGGAAAGAGCAATTAAGTATAGTAATAAAAATTAAGAAATTTGAGGGGAAAATACTAAGAATAATTCTATACTTCATAACAAACGTTTGCATCTTTAAACAGTATATAGCACATACTACTGCATTAAAAATGCTATATCTTATGCATGTAATCAAAATCTTAAACCAGCAAGAATCTTTCTGAACACAAAAATTAGGAAACTTCACGCAAATCTCCCTCAATCTTTTTTCTTAAGATACTGTAATATCATTTGGTGTGAAAAAAGCTATCTTACTGAGGTATTTACAATTTCTCTTTTTCTTTCACACTGACAACCAAGCATGAGCCAGCCATCTTGCCCTAATTTATCAAGAAGCGGGTGAAAGATACCGAAAAGTCAAAGCTACACCATCAACTTATCAGGTCACAGGTAAGTTTCTTTTTCCCCAACCAACTAAATGCGTAACCTTTACTTTGTCCCTAACACAAATTTTTAGGTTTTCCATTATTTTCTTTTTATTATATTCTTGTCTTGCATTTTCCTTCTCATAGGTTTCTTCAGTTCATCTGCATTAGCAGCCTGTCTAACTGCACATTTTCCCCAACCTTCATAGCTCACTATGGACTCATATCAATATTTTAGGTGACTTCATAAAATTCCACTTTTTTCTTTTCATTCTCAGCGACAAAACCCAATATTGGAACTATCCAGTCATACTTTTCCAAATCCATATGTGCAAAACTGACATGAAATTCAAACAAATATCTGAATATGAAAATGAATAAAAGACTGAATCATCCAATTTAGACTCTCACTCTGTCACAACTGTACTGTGGCTCTAGAATTAAAGTATGGTTCTTTGGGAAATGGTAAATACCTAAACATTTCAGCCTAATCCACACAGTGCAATTTATGGTAACACCAAAGATACATTAGCTTGAAAAAATAAATGGAAAAAACCCGAAGTACTTCTCAGAACACAACAGAATTAAGGCAAGTAGAATTCATTCTTACAAAACCATATATGAAATGTTATTACTGAAAATTACCAAGGCATAAATCTAATTTCATTAACTGAATTAATAAATCTAATGCCATATTTCTGTAAACCTTTTCTTTTTTCTTCATCATACATTAATACAATGTTAATGTAATAGTGAATCAGCTATATGAAGGAAACATAAATATACTATTAAACATTTCTACAAATTTGAAAAAAAAAGTATACCACTGATATATTACAAAATTCATATCTTAAAAAAATTTATATCAAAACCTTTACATTACAACCTGCAAAATCCTTCCACTCCAAGTTTACATTAGAAATGCATTCATGTAATATATTTTGGTGAACACAATTTTAATTCTATGGTTTGCAGAACAGGTTATTTCTGTTTCGTTTAGTTATGGTGCACAACATATGTATATTGGACTTATGACTTTCTAGGAGATAAGTTTATAAATATAAAAAATAATCTGATTATAATTCTATCTGGCTCATAGCCTGTTAATGTCTCCTAGCAATTGTGAAAACAGCATATATTTGAAATAATAATAATAATAATACCTATAATTTTGGGCAGTCGAGAAACTATACAAACTAGCCAAAGTAAGGTGTAGTACACTCCGTGTATTTCATACTATTGGATCAAGCATATTGTAACTTAACTTAAAGTGAGTTTGGTTAAGTTGAATTAGCAATTACTAGAATTATGCCTGTGAAGCTAGGTAACATATGTAAGGTTGTGTTAAAACACAGCTTTGATTCGCATTCAAACAGCCGTACAAAATCACACGAGGCAGGAAAAGGTTAAACGCAGGATTTTGTCATCCTATGTGTTGGCTGAGGTATCTAGTTTTAAGTTTTCATTTCATTTACATATTTCTTTAGATTTCATTTTTCTCATCCTATAAATTCCACTCAAAAATCATTGCTTTACAACTTACGATGAGATTTTAAATAACTAGGATACAAAGCCTGTATGATTATTCCTTGTGTTACGATTACAAGATGTCACAAAACTTTTGCCATTTCCATTAAAAAAAATACAATTATAATACCACTTAAATCAACTTAAAGTTAATTCAATCAAAATTCAAAGTTTTGTGTCATAAAACATCACCTTAGGATCTTAAAAGATACCTTTAAATGCCTAGTACGGAAACAGCAGCTGTGCAAACCAGCTCAAATGACGGGTGTTACATCCATGCACAGTGAGGCTCATAAAGGCACAAATTACGACTGTAAATGAAGAAAATAGCAAAAGGGGGGAAGAAAAATATCAAATAAACATCTACGATCAAGACTGCTGGTACCTTAATGAGTGCCATACGAATAACGGAAAAAAAAAAACCCAAAATTAGCATTAGGCTTCACCATACACCATCACAGGTAGACCATAGTCATAAATAAGATAAAGATTGACTTCAAACCGGCTGGGATATTTAAACCAGAGAGCGGGAACTACCATGCATGGTAATTTAACAAGAGCCGGTTTTCCTGTGGTGTGGGGGGGGGTTACAAGGCCGTCGTCTTTCGAGGAAGGTCGCCTCTCTCTCTCACACCTTCCCTTACCTTAATAGTGTCCAGGGGATGTCCTGCGGCAACGAGACACATCCCTCCGAACCCTCCTGCTAGGAAATCCTTGGCTGGGCTTACGTTAGGCATTTTGTAAGGTACAGAGGACAAGGCAACACCACTGTAAACAAACGAGCTTGTGGGGGCGGGGTGGAGGGGTCCCTTAGTACAACACTATTACCATGTCAATGAAAGTAAAAGCAATCATGTATTTTAATCAATATACTTATTTGCATACCAATTGTATCGCAAATTTTGTGATAAAGGAATTTTAAGTTATTACTACATGGTATTTGTTGTTCATAAGTTATTCATTGATGAGATATGTGGTTATTTACAGGCGTTTAAAGACTCCCGGCCACGTTGGTAACATCTGCCACAGCTGATCACAATGGCTACCAACTTTCACTTGGCATTTTATTGAAACATCCTCCGTATCGCTTTAACTTTCTTTCCCATTGTTTTAATCATTCACAATATTAATGCGTATTACCTTTTGAATAAGTTAAATATGTTAAGATGTTAAGAAGTAAAACTAAAAGCTTAGTATGCCACAGAGGAAGTCACATATGTCATTTGGTGAGCAGTGGTAATTTCCATCTCTGGGTGTGTTCGAGGTGGAATGGAAAGAATTAAGGAAATTTTACGGCAATTTGGTGCCAGCATTGTAAAACAGGTCGCAATATATTGCCAGTCGCCAGTGTGTTATAAAAAAGGGGGAGAATGACGTGGCAAACACAATTATCTGTGGCAAAAACTTGTTTGCCAAATACTTATTCAGCTACGGGGAGATAATGTGTGTCCGGGTACACGATGGGTGTACAACGATAGGAAACACTGCTGGATTACAAAAATAATTTCTGGCTACATATTTATATATGTAAACAATAATTAACTGGTGCCTTGTTAATGTAATTTATGATTAAATGTTTGGAAGGGAATTCAGCCGTTAATTAATGGTGGACTACATAAATGTGTGTGTGTGTGAGTGTGTGTGTGTGTGTTCTATCGCCGTGGAAATTAAAGTAACGTGAAAACACTCATTTTCTTCTTATTACATTGAACCACGATGATAACAATGGTCTTATCTTGCCACGTGGACCACTACAGCAACAGCAGTTTGATCTCTACCTGGCAACAGTGGTTTTTATCTCCTTACGTGAACTACAAATGGCAACAGTGGTTTCATCTCCCTAAATGAAACCACACTATGGCAAAAGTGTTTCATCTTACTACATAAACCACTATTATGGTGCAGAAGAAGAAGAATACATGAATTCCAGATAAAGATGTGTTGCTCAAAGGTGCTTCGTCCACAAGAAGGATTGGACATACCACATATTACCTAAGACATACCACATATTACCTACTCTAACCTAACCACACATCATACAGCTCTCTAATGTATAACGCTTCATTTATATATCAAATTGGGAGTCATAATATATCACAAGTTAATAGATAACATGCATGTAGCCTACTGCGTGCTAAATGATGCATGGAACACTGGTGGAGAGGAGGAGGAGGAGGACATACATACATTGAGCCTTGAAAATGTAGCAGCAACTTGTTCACCTTGCAAGTGCAGTTAGCAAGGTAGGAGTCAGGTGGTTGGCCATTTAAACAATACCGTTGGTCGTTAGATAAAAAGATTCCTGTGTGATGCTCAAGGGGGCTAGCCTAATTAACTTCATTACCCAGCGAATTAGTCAGCCCTAATGAGAACTAATTAATGAGACTGTGGAGTATAAGGTGAATTCTGTATATTTATTCCTATCTAGAACCCATCCCTGTAATTTGACCTCTCTGGGCCATTATTCCCCTCTAGAAATTTAGTATATGATAGACTAGGATGATATATTAAAAGGTCAGGATCCACGAATTATTGAAAAAGGTCCAAAGAGGTTTCTTTTAATATGGAGAAGGGAAGTGTACATCATGTCTCTTCAAGTATCACATTAACTGGCAGAGGAGGAGAGGGAGTTAGGACGGAGGAACATTATCATTAACAATAACTCCTGATACAGACATAGATTAAGCAAAGCGTCCTTATCATAGTTTCTCTGGGCCAGTACAGACATAGATAAGCAGAGCGTTCCTATAGCTTCTTTGACCTGGCCCTTAAATCATGCGTCGGCTTGCCACTTAGACAATCATACCTAAACTTTGTATCTAT
Organism: Panulirus ornatus; assembly: GCF_036320965.1. NCBI lineage: Eukaryota > Metazoa > Arthropoda > Malacostraca > Decapoda > Palinuridae > Panulirus > Panulirus ornatus. The sequence goes on along the minus strand of NC_092234.1, from coordinate 47,692,633 downwards.
CATACCTAAACTTTGTATCTATCATACTCAAACATTAAAAACTTCCTACATTTGTTAGTCTTGACAGCGAAACACTATGTCGTCTTCATTTTCTTCGGTCTAAAAGAGGTGGTTGAATGATATGACATTTTATTTCAGATTTCGAAAGTTGAGAGAAAAGTGGCTCCATTCCATGTACATATGCCCTTGGTATTTTCCTTTTTCAGTATGACAACACATGAGAGAATGGTTGAAAATCCTCTATATTCATGTATATTACTTGGGCACCTTATAGAGACTGGTTATCTGCTACTGACAACCATTAAAAAACACGTCCTAAGATGTGGCAACGAACATGCTTTACCAAAAGGTTTAATAAAAAAGAAATTCCCTCTCTCTTTGTCCCAAGGAGCATTTACTCCCATCTTAAAATACTATAAATTCTTAACGTACCTCTTCAGGTTTTGATTCGTAGTGGAAACAGATGCTATTGTGATGCCAAATATGACCTAGCAAGTCAGAATCTTTTGACAAACTTGCTTAAAAAAAATTAATATCATCTTTGACAACTATTCAAATTTAAATTCCCTAATGAACTTCCTCCTCCACATCACTGGTTTCATTAATCTCAAGTGAGCATGGGTAAAAATAACCGTATCTTCAACTGGGAAAGCTACGAGTGATATTAAATCCTATCTCTTATTTTTTTAGGGAAGCGTCCATTTTGACTCCTGTCCAAGAAAACGATTTAATCCCTTTTTTTGTTATAGGAGAATTATATTCCACCTGGATCGATGACTTTTATGAATGTTGGATTAGATTAGGTTAAAACTCTTGGATTACGATCGCCTTTTTTTTTTATATGTATATAAATGTTATACAAAATACACTATCTACCCAAGATTTATCACCTGATATAGATAACCATACCTTGACATTTCTTAAAAGATAAACATAGTAGGTGGAATAATATGCCTCATTAACTATAACGAATCGACTATTACCATTCTAACCTATAGTAACCTTTCCATCGCTGCGCCTCTAAAGTAATGTATATATATATATATATATATATATATATATATATATATATATATATATATATATATATATATATATCACTGTTCATGGCCACCTGTATCTGAATACTTTTTATCTGTAATGTCTCGCCCCCCCCCCCACCCCCCCACCCTCCACACACCATGTGAAATGGTGGTAATTCATGAAATTAAATAACTACGTAACTACCAGTTTCGTCTGTTCCAAAATGTCGGCCATACCTTCACGTATCGTCATGGCCAACGAACATGAACTTAGTTTTTTTCCTCTCTCTCTGGATATATTTTCGTGGTTTCCATTTACACAAAAAAATAGATATACAGATATTTATTTGTACCATTTTGCACCGTATTCATCATATGATTTCCATATATAATAACCTATGGCTGATGCGTCTTTCACACAGCAAAAATCATCCATCATACAATATTAAAAACTTCAGTTTAAATCATTCTGTCCCACGACATTGTTATATAAGAATGTTCTAACTACCTCCGCCAACAATTTACGGTCAACAGAGAATAATAATAATAATATATTAGGAATTAATATAACTATTTGGTGTGGAAAGGAGGGAGTCGAACCCCTCCCCCTCACTTTTGAAGGCGAGTGTAAAAGTTTGGTTGGTCTGTGTGGGTTTTTATAACCCCCATCCTTCCCTCTTATAACCAGAAAACCTACCCCTGAGCTATGTCAGCAGCTCCTGTTAAAATGGAAATAATTTTTGCCCCCACATACTGCTCTTCTCGATGGCTTCAATTACTTGCTAAAACTGACCAGGTCAGCATTGAATAATATAAATGGCGTCCCAGCTTCGTCTCTTCGATGTATATCAACTGACTGTTATATTTCTCTCTTGTCTCTCCCCTAATGATGTGATTATTACACGAAAGTGCACTTGGGAACTTTTCGTGTTTCATTTTCCCCTGTGGTGGACTCAGAGGAATATCTTGATCACGCGCAAAATTGTGATCCTTTCCAATATATATATATATATATATATATATATATATATATATATATATCATATCTCAAGTTGGTTTTTTGCGACCCGATGCCTTTCCAAATTGGCTTCGTGTGTTCATTAATGCACCTACTGAAGCAGTGGACAACCTAAAACTAAGTGTAACAGCATCGTCTTCAAATTTGGACGGACGTACAATGGTGGTACGAGTCTTACCTTCCAAAATCAGTAGGTCTGGTTCAGTAATGTGTGAATGAATATTACTTGGTCACAGAAGGTCTTCTTGGTATGACAGTAGCCATGTCTCCAAGGGCGACTCGACTAACACTATAGCGTCCTCGTCTTAATGTAAACTTTCATCAAAAAAAGAATGGAAAAAAATGGTTTTTTTTTTTATCGTATTCAGAATACTGTCCGAATGTGCCACGTCAAACTAGATTAAACCTTTTTTTTTATATATACTTTCTTTGTTCACTGTATTACACACAAGTCAACCCTGAGGGGGAAAAAAAATAAAAGTATTTGTTTCCCTGACCTTCACCGACCACAGACAATTACGCCACTGACCCAACCTCAGGCGGGGGTCATGAAGGGGGGGTGTGACAGGTCTCCATGGCAACGGGACTTGGCTCCGCCCCCCGCCACTACCTCCAGGACCAATCACAGGCCATAACGTATCCAGGTAACTAGTGAAAAATTGGTCACGGCCACACCCCTGATTGGTCAGGTCAGCCGTTCATACAGCAATGTCGTATAGCATTATCTTGCTTGCCCATCCGAGGAAGGTGTTTAAGATTATAATTTAACACTGACGACCTTGAGGAATGACCCCTCTGGCGCTAGCAGTTAAGCCTAAAAGTCTAATTAACCCACGAAACAATCGTAGCCGCAATTAGGTGTAGCACGATAACCAAAAATGATTCTAAAAGGCAATGGATGATGTTTGAACACAGAGGTGTATATATAGATACGTGATCATGGGCTCTAGATGTATATAAAGATATGTAGGTACATAATGAACCAAAATACCGTGAATTTAAAAGAATATATATATATATATATATATATATATATATATATATATATATATATATATATATATATATACACACGAAACGTGAATACATTTGTAAAGCAAGCCTAGTACATAATTCCAAGACATTGAAGTAAATAAGAGAATAAACCTTTGAGAAGATATCGTCTACAAAAGAAAAGACATTAGGAAACCTTTATTTTCTTTTTAATATACATACACACCTAAAGTATACTAAATCTTTTATTAGAAAAAAAAATTCACATATTCTACCCACCACACATATATTTACGTATTCCTTAACCTCATAAAAAGACTATTTTTTCTGACCAACAATCATTGAAAAATAATTAATGACAAAATACTGAACTGAATCTTATTTGGAAGTGAGTCATTTGCTAATAACAGGATGTTCCATTAGTCTCGAGTCCAGGTAACTCACTGTTCACTTGTACAAACCTCTCATGGCTAACAGGTTCATATGAACACTCGAGAGACTATATTTTCAAAGAACATTTATAACGTAAAATGTTAAAAACGCTTTAGCGGCTCCCCAACAAAATGCAAAACCATCGTATATATCAATAGCAACATAGAATTTTTCCCTCTGATGTATACTAAAACATGGCTTTTTAAGACATTCATATTTAAGAAGCAATTGAATTCTTGACAAAACCTCAGACAAACAAAAATGTAAACTGTTTCAAACAACTAATAAGACGTTACTGTAAAGATAAACCACTGATATATATATATATATATATATATATATATATATATATATATATATATATATAGGACGTTGAGTACAAAATATAACAAATAATTTTCTTTTTTAGAATTTTAACTATATTACTCGTACTGTCATGTACTTTCCATGACCACAGTTGCAAGGAGAAACAAAAAAAGTTTCTCACTCTACTTCGCTACTTGTGTGTTGATGCCATTAAAAAATAGCCACGGTAAGTGCAATTTGACCGTAAAAACTTTGTCAGTTGTCTAATGACTTACCAGATGTTGGCAAATATTTAATTCTGTGAGGAGCCTACAATCAAAACTGCCTACTTACATTAAACATCTTCGAGTTTTTTTTTTTTTAATATATATAATATAGTAACTTGTACGTGTGGCTGAATTGGGGTCGAAAAGGAACTCCCATTGCGCCCCGAAGTGGCACTTTGAACTTATATAATACTATTAATCAACACTCGTTCCCCACCCCATACTAACCACCCAAATTAATCACTTGTACATAAGATGATTTCTAAACCTACCTGCTCTGGCCAGTGACTTGACATTTACTACATTAGAAAAAAACTGTGAAGGTTTGGGGGTTGCTTTTCGACCCCCAAAATTAAGGCGTCAGAAAGTTAAAAGTTTAGGACGTTACACACACAAAATTTGCACCATAAATAAATCATCAAAGAAAACGTGACCTCACTATATACGGGTCAGGTTGACGTGACAAGATCACTTTCTTCAAACCGAAGTTTTAACCTTCCCAAAGTTAGATACGTCTTACCAATGGTCGTTATTTGTATGAATACATAAGTGAGCAACTTCACGACGCTTTTTAAAACGGCCGTTGGGGCAAAGAGAAGGAGAAGATAAGAGAGAATGTAAAAGCTGCCCTTAAACCAGGCTCGTTGGATGTGTTAATTACAGGTGCATTTCCTTAAGGAACCTAGCCATCTCCAGCGCTTTCCTTTGCCGCTTCTCCTCCCGCTTCCTCGCCTCCTGCTGTGCCCGCCAAGCCCGCTTACGGGCCCGCACTTCCTCGATTCGCCTTTGCCGCTCCGCCTCGAGCATCGCTTTCGTCCTTTCCTTCTCGCGTCGGTAGAGGGCCAGGTGGCCGCCATCATCCATCTCGTAGGAGGCGACGGCGCTGTTTTCATATTCATTCGTCGCCGCTTCTTCACGGCTCCCACTGCCTTCATGGATGCCACTGCCCTCATGGATCCCACTGGCTTCATAGCTCCCACTGCCTTCATGGATGCCACTGCCTTCATGGTTCCCACTGCCTTCATGGCTCCCACTACCTTCATGGCTCCCACTGCCTTCATGGCTCCCACTGCCTTCATGGATGCCACTGCCTTCATGGCTCCCACTGCCTTCATGGCTCCCACTACCTTCATGGCTCCCACTGCCTTCATGGCTCCCACTACCTTCATGGATCCCACTACCTTCATGGCTCCCACTGTCTTCATGGTTCCCAATGCTTTCGTAGTTCCACCTGTCATCTTCCTCCTTCTCCTTCGCGATAATATCGTCAGTCAGAGGAGCGAAGACGTCATGGGGCATCTCCCTCTCTGCGATCTCCAGCAGGTCCTTATACTCGACGGGCGGCGAGGTGTGGGCAGTCAGGGGCAGCCAGTTCGGCTCCTCCTCCTTCAGATCCGGTCGAACCCTCTCCCTGACGGTGTTGTCGCTCCTGTTCACCATCGCGTCGCCAGCCACCATGTTGCTGTTGCCCTTGGACTCCGCCACGCCCTTGAGGCTCTTCGGTCTGGGGCGGGCGAAGCGCGGGGCCCACAGGTGCTTGGGGCATTTGAGCTGGCGGCTGGTCACGTGGAAGACATCCTGTTGGCGGTGGTGGAGGGGCGTGTTACAGCGGGGCGCTACCCTCGAGTCGTACCTCAGCCTGA
>NC_092234.1:47619453-47684453 GCF_036320965.1 Panulirus ornatus | reverse complement strand
GTGCAACTGGTCAGTGAGAGAGAGGAAGTACTGGAGGGGCATATCGAGCAGCGTCGTCGTAGACAGCGGCTCTATCTGTCGCCGAAGACGTCCCCCTTCCACAGCCGCCACCAGCCGCACGAACTGCAGATCCAGCAACTGCAGGTTGGTCAGGGGCACCAGGGCGTCCTCGGATATCGCCAGGAGTAGGTCTTGATCCTCTCCGTCTTCAATCCTGGCCAGTCTCTTCTTGTGTTCCACCATCTCCCGCACCCGGTTGGGGAAGTAGCCCGAGACTTGCCTGGCGCGCCGTCTGGCGAAGCCCTGCAGGTGGAGCGCCTTCAGCTCCTTCAGCGGGGTCAGCTGTCCGGCCTCTACCACCACCAGGTCATCCACAGCAGCCTGGAGCACCGTCAGCACCTAGAACGTAGACGGAGGTTTAGGTCACTCGGCCCACAGGAGCTGCGACACATGAACACCCCACACCCCACCCTCAGGAGATTGGAAGCAGAGGACTTGCTTCTTTCTCCCCCGCGCCCCCTGTCGTGAGTCTAGACATTCCACTTTCACGCGATGTTATACAATTTAGCAATCGTACGGTGCACGGCAGGTACTCTCTCCTGCGCTGCCATATACACACTTCTCATCATACATCCCCGTCGCTAAGCGCCACCAGTTAGGCACGGTCTCAGCCTCCTCCCATGCCACCTACATGTCCGACAGGCTCACTCTGTCATCCAGAGATTAAAGGCATAATACACTCTCCTCACATCACCTCTTTTAAAGCCAATCCTCCACCAATGCCTGCCTGGTTCTCACGGTGGACTCAGATCTTCCTGCATCACTTTACTTTCCTCCAAAATACCTCATCCACCCCCACATACATTCTTTCCTTTTTTCTTTCTAAATTCCTAACTATGTCTTACCTATTCATACACCCAATATCTTTCTATTTTGTCTTCAAAACCAGGTACTGTTTCCTCTTTGTCTTCTCTTCATCATTGTTGTCTGGAGGTAGACCAACCACTTCCAATTTTTTTTTTTTATTCGTCCTCATCCACCGCCTTCTATCCGACGTCCTCATTCCACCGCCGTGTTCCCATACTTCCACATCATCGCCAACACACACACACACTTTACAAACTCACCATAGTCGAGGAGGGCAAGGCGTGGAAGAGGCGTGTGAGGTTAGTCTCAGGCATGAGGGCGCAGGTGGCGTGTAGACCCACCACGTCCACGTCCACGCGGGCGTCTTCTGCCGTCGTGGAAATGACCAGATCCCCAGCCTCCGACACCTGTAATGAAGCGACCAAGATGTTATATCTAACCCGCTTCAAATAACCAGACAGGAACTTCTTGGACCAGATGGGGAGAGGAGAGTGTGTCGAAGATTGGGTGGGTGGGAGGTAGGTATCTAAGACAGGGTGGGTGTCTAAGATGGGGTGGGTGGGGAAGGGTATCTGAGGCAGGGTGGGTGTCGAAGATTGGGTGGGTGGGAGGTGGGTATCTAAGGCAGGGTGGGCGTCTAAGATGGGGTGGGTGGGGAAGGGTATCTAAGACAGGGTGGGCGTCTAAGATGGGGTGGGTGGGGAAGGGTATCTAAGACAGGGTGGGTGTCTTAGATTGGGTGGGTGGGAGGTGGGTATCTAAGACAGGGTGGGCGTCTAAGATGGGGTGGGTGGGGAAGGGTATCTAAGACAGGGTGGGTGTCTAAGATTGGGTGGGTTGGAGGAGGGTATCTGAGGCAGGGTGGGTGTCTAAGATTGAGTGGGTGGGAGGTGGGTGTCTAAGACAGGGTGGGTGTCTAAGATTGGGTGTGTGGGGGAGGGTAGCTAAAGGGGTAGGGAGGCCTGACGACCACACCCCACCACCAAGGACCTCGCTGGCAGGAGGAGGAGGAGGAGCAGCAGCAGCAGCAGGAGGAGGAGGTAGGAACGACTTACAACTCACCTCGTTCGGGTGTATCTCCGGCAGGTCATCCTCGCCCCAAGAGGTCATCCACGTCAGCACGAAGGACGCCGACCTCAGGGGCGCCACGTCGCAGGTGCATTCCCTCGGGCACTCCCCGGGAGGCACTGGAGTCCCCAGCGCCACGCCCTAAGGGAGCAGGGAAGACGATAAGGGTGGTGGTGGAACGAGACGAGATATGAGAGATGGGAGTGAGACGTGGGTAGAGGGAGGAGGGGAGAAGGGAAGGAGGGAAGGAGGGAGGGACTCAGGGTCATGACGGTGCCAAGACACAGCCCTGGGGCACACACACACACCCCTGAGGACGCCCAACCCATTTCGAGGCGGCTCTTCTGATACGCGTCCCCTCTTCTCCACTCATTCAGTTTTCTATCCATCAAAGGATTCTCGCCTTTAGTGTAGGCCTAAGGACCCAAGTTCACCAACTTTTGTGTAGGCCTAAGAACCCAAGTTCACCAACCTTCAGGGTCAAACGCCTTCCAACAGTTAAGGAATACGTAATTCATCTGTCTGAAATGCAACTCACTCTCACCAAAGTCTGGGCTATCTATTCTGCCATGAGCCCGCCCCCCCCCCCTTTTCCTGAACCCCTATTATCTGTTTCTCCCTTACAATTAATCATGTTTCCCGTATTGTCTCTGTTTCTCCCTTATAATTAATCATGTTTCCCGTATTGTCTCTGTTTCTCCCTTACAATTAATCATGTTTCCCGTATTGTCTCTGTTTCTCCCTTACAATCAATCATGTTTCCCGTATTGTCTCTGTTTCTCCCTTATAATTAATCATGTTTCCCGTATTATCTCTGTTTTTCCCTTACAATTAATCATGTTTCCCGTATTATCTATGTTTCTTACAATTAATCATGTTTCCCGTATTATCTCTGTTTCTCCCTTACAATTAATCATGTTTCCCGTATTATCTCTGTTTCTCTCTTACAATTAGTCACCTGTTTCCCGTATTGTCTCTGTTTCTCCCTTACAATTAATCTATTCTGCCATGAGCCCCCCCCCCCCTTTTCCTGAACCCCTATTATCTGTTTCTCCCTTACAATTAATCATGTTTCCCGTATTGTCTCTGTTTCTCCCTTATAATTAATCATGTTTCCCGTATTGTCTCTGTTTCTCCCTTATAATTAATCATGTTTCCCGTACTGTTTCTGTTTCTCACAATTAATCATCTGTTTCCCGTATTATCTCTGTTTTTCCCTTACAATTAATCATGTTTCCCGTATTGTCTCTGTTTCTCCCTTATAATTAATCATGTTTCCCGTACTGTTTCTGTTTCTCACAATTAATCATCTGTTTCCCGTATTATCTCTGTTTTTCCCTTACAATTAATCATGTTTCCCGTATTATCTCTGTTTCTCCCTTACAATTAATCATGTTTCCCGTATTATCTCTGTTTCTCTCTTACAATTAGTCACCTGTTTCCCGTGTTGTCTCTGTTTCTCCCTTACAATTAATCATCTGTTTCCCGTACTGTTTCTGTCTCTCCCTTACAATTAATCATGTTTCCCGTACTGTTACTGTTTCTCCCTTACAATTAATCATCTGTTTCCTGTATTGTCTTTGTTTCTCCCTTATAATTAATCATCTGTTTCCCGTATTGTCTCTGTTTCTCCCTTACAATTAATGTTTCCCGTATTGTCTCTGTCTCTCCCTTGCAATTAATCATCTGTTTCCCGTACTGTTTCTGTCTCTCCCTTACAATTAATCATGTTTCCCGTATTATCTCTGATTTCACTTACAATTAATCATGTTTCCCGTATTATCTCTGTTTCTCCCTTACAATTAATCATGTTTCCCGTATTATCTCTGTTTCTCCCTTACAATTAATCATCTGTTTCCCGTATTATCTCTGTTTCTCCCTTACAATTAATCATGTTTCCCGTATAGTCTCTGTTTCTCCCTTACAATTAATCATGTTTCCCGTATTATCTCTTTCTCCCTTACAATTAATCATGTTTCCCGTATTATCTCTGTTTCTCCCTTACAATAATTCATGTTTCCCGCATTATCTTTGTTTCTCCCTTACAATTAATCATCTGTTTCCCGTATTATGTCTGTTTCTCCCTTAGAATTAATCATCTGTTTCCCGTATTATCTCTGTTTCTCCCTTAGAATTAATCATGTTTCCCTATTATCTCTGTTTCTCCCTTACAATTAATCATGTTTCCCGTATTATCTCTGTTTCTCCCTTACAATTAATCATGTTTCCCGTATTATCTCTGTTTCTCCCTTACAATTAATCATATGTTTCCCGTATTATCTCTGTTTCTCCCTTACAATTAATCATGTTTCCCGTATTATCTCTGTTTCTCCCTTACCATTAATCATGTTTCCCGTATTATCTCTGTTTCTCCCTTACAATCGTCAGGGAAAATCTGACATTCTAGCCTCATCTCCTCCAGCCACAGCCTAACCTAGACCTGTGTAACCAAGTCACTCCTGATGAACGATGTGAACAGTTGTGAACAAGTCACTCCTGATGAACTATGTGAACAGTTGTGAACAAGTCACTCTTGATGAACTATGTAAACCGTTGTGAACAAGTCACTCGTGATGAACTATGTGAACCGTTGTGAACAAGTCACTCCTGATGAACTATGTGAACAGTTGTGAACAAGTCACTCTTGATGAACTATGTGAACCGTTGTGAACAAGTCACTCCTGATGAACTATGTGAACCGTTGTGAACAAGTCACTCGTGATGAACTATGTGAACGAACCACTGTCGCCTCCTCCACCATTCTCCACACTCCACCATACGTCCATAAACCACTCTAGGTTTTTTTTCATTGTACCATATTTTTTCATTTCATGTAGCAACCCTTCCTTCCTTCCTTCCTTCCTTCACTATGTTGAAGCCAAAGACATTGAAAGTTCTTTCTCCATCACTGTTTGATTCCACAGAATCGTTCTCGAAATGGGATATACCTTGGCTATGGCACTCGAAAGAAAGAAAAAGAAATCAATCAGCTTTTTGAGCTCGAAAGAAAGAAAAAAAGGAAATCAATCAGCTTTTTGAGTTCTTATTTTTCCACAAGTCTAACTCCTTTTCGACTCGAGTCTTACGCTCAGACCACCGTCTTATGTCAACACAGATAACTTAACGCAATTCATGATTTACTACGTGGCGTAGCGTCTGTGACGCTAAATATATCCGTCTTACTGAGCGTAAAGACAAGATGGCGTATTAGCTCCTTTAAGCCAGGTGTGTGTGTGTGTGTGTGTGTGTGTGTGTGTGTGTGTGTGTGTGTTGTGTGTGTGTGTGTTGTGTGTGTGTGTGTCTGTGTGTGTGTGTGTGTGTGTGTCTGTGTGTGTGTCTGTGTGTGTGTCTGTGTGTGTGTGTGTAAACAACTTGACAATCAACATTTCAAATCCATAAGCCTACATAAGGTCTAAAATCCTTTCCGTTGTGATAAATATGATAAAGAAGTGTTTGAAAAGCCTCCACAAAAAGGGGCTTGACTTAGCATAGAGGATGAGGAAGGTATGAGACCAGGTCATGCGAAGGGATGAGGGTCAATCCCTCCGGGCTAGAAGGACACCCTCGCCTCTAGGGGTCAACCCCACAACATAATTCATGGCATCAACTTTTTAAGATACTGTTTCAGCTTCGGTTCTCATTTGGATAAAATAATCAAAATAACATATCACTTCTTGAGTACGAAGATACGACCCTTGGGAGCGATACGGTACGACCCTTGAGAGCGAGACGGTACGACCCTTGAGAGCGAGACGGTACGACCCTTGAGCGCGAGACGGTACGACCCTTGAGCGCGAGACGGTACGACTCTTGAGAGCGAGACGGTACGACCTTTGAGCGCGAGACGGTACGACTCGAGCGCCAGACGGTACGACCCTTGAGAGCGAGACGGTACGACCCTTGAGTACGAAGGTAGGACCCTTGAGAGCGAGACGGTACGACCCTTGAGTACGAAGGTACGACCCTTGAGAGCGAGACGGTACGACCCTTGAGAGCGAAACGGTACGACCCTTGAGCACGAAGGTACGACCCTTGAGAGCGAGACGGTACGACCCTTGAGAGCGAGACGGTACGACCCTTGAGTGCGAGACGGTACGACCCTTGAGCGCAAGACGGTACGACCCTTGAGCGCGAGACGGTACGACCCTTGAGCGCGAGACTGTACGACCTTTGGGTACTAAATATGACCCAGCCTTTGACCTAACCTTTGTGAGTAAGGTCAAAGGCAAGCTTGGCCTTGCATACCCAGGGGTCGTACCGTCTTCCTCTTAAATACAGATACTCAGCCATCTTGTCACCAGGGGGAACTTATATCAATTTCTGCAAATAAAATGGTAAACCTAATTTTTAAAATAAGAGTCGGTGTTGTCGATTTGACCAATATTTTTTCCTTTTTTTTTCCGTTACTAAAAAATAGCTTTTGAACAGTGGTATTCGGCGTATCGTCGGGCGAAAATTATATATATATCTTTCGTCACCCACTGGCAAAAAGCCATCTTGGAAACGAGAAAGTAAAATGTCTTCTTGTTTATACAAAACCCTTTCAAACTCAACAGCTCACAGTAAATCAATTCATCAAAACCATACAATACCCTAAGCTCTACCTTTGTGCTTCAAACAATACCTTCTTCTACTTGATCTATTAAGAAAAAAACCCAAAAAACGTGAAACTCCGAAACCCCGATGCACTTCTGTACTTACCGAAAACAGAAGAAGGCCGCCGACGAAGACGAGAACCGACATGTTATCTAATTTGGCGATCATCTTCCTCACACAGGTCTTGGCGGGGTTCCACCGTGCCACGGCACCAGTCGTGGCTGACTGGTTTGCAATCCGCTCACGGTCTGGGGGGGGACCCTCGGATCCCGCTAAACCAAAGGCGTGACGAAGAGGAGCCAGGCCTATCGTACACCCGGGGTTCGGTCTCCACCTCCGCCGCCGCCGCCGTTCGTCAACTGTTTTCTGCAAACGTTCGCTGGCCAGACTGTTGGCCAGGGAAGTTCGCTTGGGATGTTACAGCCAAACCACACTCTTTTAACTATTCTAGGGTTTGTAAAGGTTAGATAAATTCGTGTATTATATAGTCATTACTCATTTTTTTCTTATCTCTTTTTCTCTTTCTTCCCAATCATCCGTTGTATCAGAAAAATGTATCAAAATATTTGTGCACTGTCGTTCAAGAAAAATTCCCGCCGTTTAGTATTCTCTGTAAATGTTTCATGCCCAGTCGACATTCGTTCGGTAACGCTCAAGTAATATATTTTTTCTTTTTTCACGTACACATCGTCTCACCGTCGAGTCTGACGTCACTGTGTCGACACTAGAACGTTAGCCTGGATGGGTATAGTTCGTCCCCATGACCACCTACTACAGCACCAACACCACCACAAATGGGGACACACGGGACGGCGGCCATTAAAAGTAGAGATGGACGGACGGACGGACGGACGGACAGGCGGGCGGGCGGTAGTGTGAACCGGATGTACCAAGGGGGTGGTTACTGATACGAGAGAGAGAGAGAGAGAGAGAGAGAGAGAGAGAGAGAGAGAGAGAGAGAGAGAGAATCTGCCATCAGAGCGTATGTGTGTGTGTACCTACTGACCTGCCAGTACCTACAATAAAAGATTTTGCGGAAAAGGCTCAGCTAGCGCGTTGCGCTTGCCGCTCGTCTTTCAAAGTGCAAAACGCTCTCTCTCTCTCTCTCTCTCTCTCTCTCTCTCTCTCTCTCTCTCCTGCATTCGTCCGGGACTGACCTGAACCATATATTAGGTTTTTCTTTCCAATATTTTTAGAGTTTGTTCCAGCCATGTTTCCAGCCTCTCCTAGAAGTGCCTTGCAGATGTCGCTCTTGAGGATTCTGTAATGGCTTCTTCCTTCTGGAGAAGCATTTCTTTTAATGTAAGTTTTCAATGTTGTCGTTTATGCGTTTAACTTTATGACGCGTAACATGCGTCTCTCTCTCTCTCTCTCTCTCTCGTCCAAATATTCCAATCTCTGTTATGCTATTGAAATGCTTCTTAATTCTCTAACTTGTTATAATTCCGTTTGTTTGTGGTCGCTGGCCATACGACGTAATAGTACTCACATTGTGCCTATTATATATATATATATATATATATATATATATATATATATATATATATATATATATTTGCTTTGTCGCTGTCTCCCGCGTTTGCGAGGTAGCGCAAGGAAACAGACGAAAGAAATGGCCCAACCCACCCATATACACATGTATATACATACACGTCCACACACGCAAATATACATACCTATACATCTTAATGTACACATATATATACACACACAGACACATACATATACACACATGCACACAATTCACACTGCTTTTATTCATTCCCATCGCCACCTCGCCACACATGGAATACCATCCCCCTCCCCCCTCATGAGCGCGAGGTAGCGCTAGGAAAAGACAACAAAGGCCCCATTCGTTCACACTCAGTCTCTAGTTGTCATATATATATATATATATATATATATATATATATATATATATATATATATATATATATATATATATATATATATATATCAAATATTTTTCAACAGTAGCTCTCTCTCTTAGACCGAAGGTTCTCATTATCATACCTCTCATTTATTTTTCGATCCAAAGTGCTACCTTCTCGGTATATGCAATGAAGCCTAGTCTTACCTTCACAATGAAGCCTACTTTACCTTCTCAATATGTTCAGTGAAGATTAATATAACTTTTCAATATGTTCAATAAAGGCTAGTCTACCTTGTAATATGTTCAATGATGCTTAGTCTACCTTCTCGGTATGTTCAATGAAGCCTAGTTCAATATTGTTTCAGTACCTTAGTATTGTAATAGAGAGAGAGAGAGAGAGAGAGAGAGAGAGAGAGAGAGAGAGAGAGAGAGAGAGAGAGAGAGAGAGAATGATCATCACAATATGATGCATATAGATCTTGCTAGGAATTGGAAACATGACTTTGATAACTAACCCAAAGGCAATATATATATATATATATATATATATATATATATATATATATATATATATATATATATAGGACAAAAAAGAATGCAAGGAAATGACAAAGAAAATTATGAACAAATACGACGTAAGGGGAGGAGAAGGAGCAGGGGGGGGGGGGAAGGGAAAGGAGGAGGAGTAGTTTGAAAATGAATAAATTACATAAGTGTTAACATTGCCTGGCCATAACGGCTCGACTCTTGTCCCTAGGACCACACGTTACTGGCGACCATTAAAATGGGCCATTAGAACTTAGAAACGTCAAGTGTTGTTCTCCTCTCCATCAAAGTTCAAGTGTTGTGGCGGGGGGGGGGGGGGTGAGGGGGGGGACACGTGCACCAGCGAACGAACGACCAGTAGTATGATACACTCTAGATTGACCTCGGCCAATTCGCCCTTGCGTCCAATGAGCCGAGGCATATCAGGGAGAGAGAGAGAGAGAGAGAGAGAGAGAGAGAGAGAGAGAGAGAGAGAGAGAGAGAGAGATTCTGTCGTTGGGTTAAAAAGACAAGACAAGAAGCAGCTTCTTCCTAACGACCACACCAGGTCGTTCGAGGCTTCACGCCGATTGGGTCTGGTGGTGTGAATGCCCTGACGTTGGCCCAAGATAGATAGATAGATAGATAGATAGAGAGAGAGAGAGAGAGAGAGAGAGAGAGAGAGAGAGAGAGAGAGAGACCCAACCAACAGGGCGGAAATTGAAATTTTCAGCTGAAATTTCTCCTAAACTGCAGTAAACCTATCCAAGAATTCAGTAGTTTACATTTTGAAGACTAATTGAAAAAAAAAAGGGAAAAAAAGGATAGTCCAACATGACATATCAAAAAGGGAAAAATAAAAAATAATAATACCAATTCTATTAAATAAATATAACTTGATCATACCAACACTATGGAGTATAGAGATACAACTTTATAGATATATTTAGACTAATCTTTTAACTTGTGCCTAACTCAATCCTTCAAGATTGACGACACAATTATCCTAGGCGATCCTAACTATCCTAGGATCCTATGGTTGTGTTATAGCTAGGTTATAATAACCAAGGATCCTACGGTCATGTCATAGCTAGGTTATAATAACCAAGGATCCTACGGTCATGTCATAGCTAGGTTATAATAACCAAGGATCCTACGGTCATGTCATAGCTAGGTTATAATAACCAAGGATCCTACGGTCATGTCATAGCTAGGTTATAATAACCAAGGATCCTACGGTCATGTCATAGCTAGGCTATAATAACCAAGGATCCTACGGTCATGTCATAGCTAGGTTATAATAACCAAGGATCCTACGGTCATGTCATAACTAGGTTATAATAACCAAGGATCCTACGGTCATGTCATAGCTAGGTTATAATAACCAAGGATCCTACGGTCATGTCATAGCTAGGTTATAATAACCAAGGATCCTACGGTCATGTCATAGCTAGGTTATAATAACCAAGGATCCTACGGTCATGTCATAGCTAGGTTATAATAACCAAGGATCCTACGGTCATGTCATAGCTAGGTTATAATAACCAAGGATCCTACGGTCATGTCATAGCTAGGTTATAATAACCAAGGATCCTACGGTCATGTCATAGCTAGGTTATAATAACCAAGGATCCTACGGTCATGTCATAGCTGGTTATAATAAGAACGGTCATGTCATAGCTAGGCTATAATAACCAAGGATCCTACGGTCATGTCATAGCTAGGTTATAATAACCAAGGATCCTACGGTCATGTCATAGCTAGGTTATAATAACCAAGGATCCTACGGTCATGTCATAGCTAGGTTATAATAACCAAGGATCCTACGTTCATGTCATAGCTAGGTTATAATAACCAAGGATCCTACGGTCATGTCATAGCTAGGTTATAATAACCAAGGATCCTACGGTCATGTCATAGCTAGGTTATAATAACCAAGGATCCTACGGTCATGTCATAGCTAGGTTATAATAACCAAGGATCCTACGGTCATGTCATAGCTAGGTTATAATAACCAAGGATCCTACGGTCATGTCATAGCTAGGTTATAATAACCAAGGATCCTACGGTCATGTCATAGCTAGGCTATAACAACCAAGGATCCTACGGTCATGTCATAGCTAGGTTATAATAACCAAGGATCCTACGGTCATGTCATAGCTAGGTTATAATAACCAAGGATCCTACGGTCATGTCATAGCTAGGTTATAATAACCAAGGATCCTACGGTCATGTCATAGCTAGGTTATAATAACCAAGGCCCCCGAACGTACGGTCATACACATAATTCATATATAAAATAAAAAGTCATTACAAAAACACAAGTGTTATGTAAAGCCATTGTCCTTGGGTGAAGACGACCTGCTAACACTACAACCTTAATAATAATCATAGTTGTATTTTCTCCTTCGATAATGGCTTTGACGTTTAATGAAATGATTGTAACCCGTTGTGTGTAACGAGACTGCAGGGGAAAATTAGTCTTAAAAAAAAAGGGGGGCTCACTTTATTATCTGGCGTCAACAAGGCTAATTCTTAAGTTGGAAAGAAATGCTTTATATAAATGCATTAATTGTCCGTTATCCTGTATCATCATCTCTCATAGTGGAATATGATATCATTGACTCCACTAAATTACTAACGTCTGTTAACAGGTAATAATAATAATAATTAATAATAATATAAATAATAAATAATAATAATAATAATGGTCGTGTACTGTAATGCAAAAAATTTCTTTAATTATATCCTACGACGAGGCAAAACTCTTAAATTAAAAGTTAGAATGAGAATAAATTGCTTATATAAATAATATAGCGACTAGGCTACTACTAATGTTAGCGGCTCTTCAGCCTTCCTCAGCAACACGGTCAGAGAGCTACATACAGGTTGTCGAGTGCTCGATTGCTTAACTACTTGTAACTGCCTCGTTCCACGCCACAGCATATGATAGGTTGGACCAAGACTCATCAGATCCGAGTCCCCTAATAATACATGCGACACAGTCAATGTTCTTTATATAAACTTGTACAGCCTCCACGTTTAAACCAAACTATTACGCCTTTTTTTTTTAATTTCATTTATCCATATACATCATTATCATTCGACCTCTTGTTTAACAGATGGCCCTCAATTGGCACGTCAACCACCCAACCAGCAGTAGTCGTAAGTCCTGCCCCTCATTTTCCTCCGTTATCACCGCCCGTCCCTCCTCCTCCTCCCAGCTCGATGGTGTATATAGGACCGCCATAGCGACAAGATCCGTACATAAAATCATTTACAAACTCGACTTTTGTCGCGTCCGCCGCTTCTCTCTGCTGGGCTAGAGAGAGAGAGAGAGAGAGAGAGAGAGAGAGAGAGAGAGAGAGAGAGAGAGAGAGAGAGAGAGAGAGCAGTATGGGTGGGGTGTACCCATGGTTGGGGGGTGTGTGTACCCCACAACTCGGACCACGATAATGGTCAAGGACGACAGTGGGTGACGAGGGCGTGGGGTTAGGCCGAGTGGTAGCCATTATATCATTCAAGGGTATGTAAGATGTGGGAACCTGACTGGTCTCCTATTTTTCCAAGTTTGTATCTTCCGTCCTTACCACAGGGGAAATGAAGCACGGTGTAAGTTTCCAAGTGCACTTTCGTGGAATGATCACATCAACAGGGGATTGAGTTCTTTCCTTGATCTCCCCTCTGATGATGTGATTATTACACGAAAATACACTTGGGAACTAATTGTGTTTCGTTTCCCTATGGTAAGACTATATATATATATATATATATATATATATATATATATATATATATATATATATATATATCATTATTTTGCTTTGTCGCTGTCTCCCGCGTTAGCGAGGTAGCGCAAGGAAAGACGAAAGAATGGCCCTACCCACCACATACACATGTATATACATACACGTCCACACACGCAAATATACATACCTATACATCTCAACATATATATATATATATATATATATATATATATATATATATATATATATATATATACATATATATATTCACACACAGAGACATATACGTATATACACATGTACATAATTCATACTGTCTGCCTTTATTCATTCCCATCGCCAACCCACCACACATGAAATAACAACCCCCTTCCCCCCGCAAGTGCGCGAGGTAGCGTTAGGAAAAGACAACAAAGGCCACACTCGTTCACACTCAGTCTCTAGCTGTCATGTATAATACACTGAAACCACAGCTCCCTTTCCACATCCAGGCCCCACAGAATTTTCCATGATTTACCCAGACGCTTCAAACGCCCTGGTTCAATCCATTGACAGCACGTCGATCCCGGTATACCATATCGTTCCAATTCACTCTATTCCTTGCACGCCTTTCACCCTCCTGCATGTTCAGGCCCCTTTCTTTTTCACTCCATCTTTCCACTTCCAATTTGGTCTCCCACTTCTCGTTCCCTCCACCTCTGACACATATATCCTCTTGGTCAATCTTTCCTCACTCATTCTCTCCATGTGACCAAACCATTTCAAAACACCCTCTTTTGCTCTCTCAACCACACTCTTTTTATAACCACACATCTCTCTTACCCTATTATTACTTACTCGATCAAACCAACTCACACCACATATTGTTCTCAAACATCTCATTTCCAGCACATCCACCCTCCTCCGCACAACTCTATCTATTGCCCACGCCTGGCAACCATATAACATTGTTGGAACCACTATTCCTTCAAACATACCCATTTTCGCTTTCTGAGATAATGTTCTCAACTTTCACACATTCTTCAACGCTCCCAGAACTTTCACCCCCTCCCTCACCCTGAGCCTCACTTCCGCTTCCAAGGTTCCATTCGCTGCCAAATCCACTCCCAGATATCTAAAACGCTTCACTTCCTCCAGTTCTTCTCCATTCAAACGTATCTCCCAGTTGACTTCCCTCAACCCTACTGTACCTAATAACCATGCTCTTATTCACATTTACTCTCAGCTTTCTTCTTTCACACACTTTACCAAACTCGGTGACTAGCTTCTGCAGTTTCTCACCCGAATCAGCCCTCAGCACTGTATCATCAGCAAACAACAGCTGACTCACTTCCCAAGCCCTCTCATCCACAACAGACTGCATACTTGCCCTTCTCCAAAACTCTTGCGTTCACCTCCCTAAAAACAACATCCATAAACAAATCAAACAACCATGGAGACATCACGTACCCCTGCCACAAACCAACATTCACTGAGAACCAATCACTTTCCTCTCTTTCTACACATACAAATGCCTTACATCCTCGATAAAAACTTTTCACTGCTTCTAACACATCCTCTACCACTTCTGAAACCACACTGCTCTTCCCCAATCTGATGCTCTGTACATATTCCTGCAGCCTAAGGTACTACCAGTGACCTATGCACTTGCAGTGTTACCTCGAGCGGGTCGAGTATATGTATATATATATCATCCACAGCTGACGAGTACAGTCTCAAGGAACTTCTCTCTACCTATCTCTCGCAAATAAGGCCATTGCCTTATAGCTCCATAAAAGGCGACCTAGGATCATAGAGCCAGAAAGTGACGAAAAAAGGCCACACATCCATTCTTGACCCGTCATATGTGCAATGCACCAAAACCACAGCACCCTACCCACACCCAGGGATCATTAATATATAATGATAATGTTTTGTGTAAAAACAAAATATGCTGCCTCGTTCTCCTTATGACTCAGACCGAGATAACCTGCCACTCATGACTCAACGAACAGTCATCTTCTGTTCCATCAAGAGAATTCGAAATCCCACATTTCTTACAAATTGCCACCACAATATCTGGTCCGACTGTATCCCAGGCCTCTACAATCCATCCACAATGTTGCTAGTGATGGAGCATGGATGTTGCCTCCTCCTGAGTATGTCTTATCTCCTTCCATCATCATCGTTCCACTCAACTCGCCACATTTTTGGATTTGGTTATGGAAGCATCCAGTGTGGTTGGACAAGCCTTGTTAATCCAACAGGAATCACAGTCATATGTGTTTTCCTTCCTAATCCCAGCAGGAAGACTGAAAACAACAGGTGACTGAAACATATCCCACAAAAGGAAACATTTCTCTCTGTGCACTTCCCATGGTCAGAAGTTCTTGTTTCTGCCATAGTTTTTTTTTCTATTTACTACTAATTAGCAACTATCATGGGCATACCTATATTCATGCTCAATCAACTTCAATTTTGGTTGGCATATACTCTTGGAACTAATCTTCATTTCCTTCTTTTTAGTCATGATTTTACAGGGTTTAAAGTAGGCTAAAAATGAATACTTTGGAATGCTCTCTTTTTTTTGTTTCTGCATGTTCTATTTTTCACACCTCTACTCTCTCAGCCTCTAATCACATCAAAGCATTATGTACCTGTCATAGCACACCAGCAGCTTCTTTCTGTGTTCTTCAGTTCATGGATATCTCCTGCAGCTTTCTCTTAATCAGACACACATCATTCTACACCATACTGCTTTATACAATAATCCCTAACCAAGTTCCCCTCTCTTTGGCTTGTTTTGTTAATCTTGACTTTTCATCTTCATATTCTTACTCTGCTTACATTAATATTCATAAGATTCACTACTCTGCAGCTCAAATTTGCTTTCTCACACTTACTGTCCTAGAGGAGGTATACTCTGTCATGCATACTATTATATCTTTATAAAAATAATCATACAGATCCTTGTATGAGTAAAATAGATTCATGTTTGACCCAAATTCTACATTTTCTCAGACCAATTTCACATGCAACTCTTACGCATCACCTCTTCCAGTGTGTACAGGCTTTGCATCTTTATTACTCCTGATGGTCTTTTATACTATCCAAAGTCCATCCTAGCTTGTATCCTAAATCTATCCATGATACATAATTCATTAACTTTCCACTTAACTTGCAGCTTAACCTGATCATACTTGCTAATCATTTTCCAACTTAAACCCTATCATACTTGCTAACAACATTTTAAATTATCAATCTAATGCACCATGCCTTGTTTCTTTCATCTACATCCCATACCTGTTTTGCAACACAAAAATTGTATAGGTTGCTGAATAGTTTCCTCATTTACAATCAAACAAGGTTGATTAGGGACAGACTCCCAATGTCATTTACACATCAACACGTCTGGTGTGTTGAAAGTCAGCCCCTTTCCTTCCACACACACACAAGTGGTTCTTAGTCTCTCACTCTACACAGTGATTCAACAAGCAGCAAGAAAGTCCTAATTCATTACATAAATATAAAAGTCAACTTTAAACATATGTTTTCATTTACTTTCCAGCCACTTGAATTTGCAATACCTGTTAAGGATGTGGAAGATAAGTGCTTTGTCAGGAGACAGCATGCAGCTTTAGTAGCCAATTCTTTTGCATGCAAGTGGATTGTCTGCTGCACCAGCTGTATCTCCATGGAGACCTGGAGTCTTCCCTTCACTCTGTCACACATCAGGGAACTTTCCACCTGCATTAGGATTAAGTCAAAAATATACAATGACCGCTTTAACATCAAAGGAATACTACCGTAATACAAAAATCTTAAGATTTGTGGAAATGTGTTAAAAAAATGCAAGGAATAGAGTTCCAAACCAATGTACTCGAAAACAAAAATGGATTACCAGTAATGGTTAATTGGCAGTACTTTTGCACCGGTAGCAAGTGAATATGGCATTTTGGTTTTAAATTGAGTGCATTAGCTGTTTTTTTTTGTACACGATTGAAATTTATGGGAGATTTGAATGAAAGTGGATAATGTTGCAGTTGATGGTATAATTAGGAAGTATAGGGTACCCAGCGTAAAAAATTGTAGCTTATAGACCTGTGGCTTTCAAATGACAAGAGGGAAGGTTCATAGGTAAGCATGCATA
The DNA here is from genome assembly GCF_036320965.1 of Panulirus ornatus. Classification (NCBI taxonomy): domain Eukaryota; kingdom Metazoa; phylum Arthropoda; class Malacostraca; order Decapoda; family Palinuridae; genus Panulirus; species Panulirus ornatus. Next base: position 47,667,646 of record NC_092234.1, on the reverse strand, counting down.
GATGGATGTGCAGGGAATGAATTGGTCATTACTGTAGTGTGCTACAGGTTACAAGTAGAAACTGCTGGATGTAAATGCACTTGAAGGGGCAGCTAGAGGGTTGCCCAATCACTTCTAGTGAAGGAGTGTGACATCTGCAGTGGCTTTAGAAAGTTTGTTAACATAGGTGTGATGGTGAAAGCGAGTAAGCTCAGAAAGTCTTGTAAACATAGACACAAACAGAAATTCAAGGTAAGAACTGAGAAAACTAAGTCATAAAGCGTGGAACAGAAAGAATTAAAGGAAGCTTTTCTTATGCATGTGGGTGAAGTGCATCACACACATAAGATGCGTATGAGTGTTTGAGACATTATGACTGGCCGAGGAAATGAAATTGACTGTGGTAAAGGGGTGTATCAGCATTACATACAGAAAATGAGAGAATTCAACAAGGATAAAGAAGCAAGGTCTGATAGCTCAATCAAGTCTCAACAAAGCTAAGGGAGAATGAAAAATATTTAGTATGTTGTATAGCAGTTAGTGTTCCTAACCATGACATATTCATGGGCTACCCAGGGTTGAGTTCATTTGTTCGAATCCTGGTTGAGGCAGCTGTTCCATGGTCACCCCAACTGTTCATACGACCCCAAGGGTTAGTTGATAAAATGGGTACCTGGCTCAGGCTAGGGTGCTTATGTATACTATATAAATGTATATGTGGATAAGGACCTTTCCATGGTTTAACCCACACATTTCACATGCCCTGGTTCAGTCCACTGACAGCACGTTGATCTCAGTATACCAAGTAGTTCTAATTCACTCTTTTCCTTGTACGCCTCTTACCCTCAAGTATATTCAGGCCCCCAATCGCTCAAAATCTTTTCCACTCCATCCTTCCACCTCCAATTTGGTCTCCCACTTCTTGTTCCCTCCACCACTGGCACATATATTCTGTCAATCTTTCCATATGTCCAAACCATTTTAACACACCCTCTTGTGCTCTCTCAACCACACACCTTTTTATTTCCACACATTTCTTATACTTTCATTACTTACTCGATCAAGCCACCTTACACACATATTGTCCTCAAACATTTCATTTCCAACACATCCACCCTCCTCCATACAACCCATCCATAGCACATGCCACGCAACCATATAATATTGCTGGAACCACTATTCCTCCAAACACACACATTTTTGCTCTCCAAGATAACATTTTCTTCCACTCATTCTTCATCCCTCCCAGAACCTTCACCCCCTCCCTCACCCTGTGACACTTCCGTTTCCATGGTTCCAAATGCTGCTAAGTCCCCTCCCAGATATCTAGAACACTTTACTCCTCCAGTTTTTCTCCATTCAATGTTACATCCCAATTAACTTGTCCCTCAACCCTGCTGAACCTAATAACCTTGCACTTGTTCGCATTCACTCTCAACTTTCTCCTTCACACACTTTTCCAAACTCAGTCACCAACTTAAGCAGTTTCTCACTCAAATCAGCCAACAGAGCTGTATCATCAGTGAACAACAACTGACTCACTTCCCAGGCCTCTCATCCCCAACTGATGGCCTCTGCTGCCTATGTCACTTCGGCTAAAAAAAATAATGTGCCATTATATAAAGGAAAGAGAAAAGAAAGTGACTTAATTACATGGGTACAAGTTGTTGAGTAAACCTGTTAAGTTGCATGGAAGAGTGGTGATAAAGTGGATGATAATAGCACAGGGCATCAAATTAAGGAGCAATATGGAATATGTATTTGATTTGAAGAATGTGCAAGAAATACTTGAAAGAATCTGCATGTGGCAGATAAAAATCAGGAGAAAGTAAATGATCAAGTTGATTGAAAAAGTGCTGTAAATATACAGCATGGGTAAAAAGTTTTCATTAAATGAGAAAGCAAGGCTTGCATGTGAAAAGGGAGGAACAAGATGGAGGAGGGAGAGTGGTTCCAGGTGAAAGCAAGTGTGCATAAGAATGCATGATGTCACAATTTATGTTTAAAGTGCTAATGCTAATGGACAGGGTGGCAAGGCAAGGATATCCAAATGTCTTAGGGAAAAAGGCAGGTCCAAAGGATGCTTGGTGTAATGTGTGTGGGAGCAAAGTCAGTTGCTGTTTGCAAAAGACACTGTTCTGGTGGAAGACAAGTATGAAATAGTGTGAGTTTACAAGTAAATGAAAGCAAGGAGTTAGAGAATAAAAGTAAGGATATGTGGCTTTCATGCCTTATACATTCACCCAGAGAGAGATTGGAAGGGGTGACCCACTATATTAGCATGAAATAATTAGAGTGTTAAGAATATTTATGCTTCTTATGTACCAAACCACTTAGCATACAGGGTTTCCTCTTGTGTAATAATGAATCTAGAATACTGTATCACAGTAAAAGTACTGAAGTTTCTTCTACTGCTACAATGTACTTATCATCCATACCTGTCGGGAAAATTTCCTTTCAACTAGGCATTATTCTACTACCACACCACACTTTATATCAATATAACCGTTTACTATTAATATGAAAAGTTCAGGGGACCACAACTTCTGTTGCCTAAAAATGAACAGGGTTTCGTGAACTTAGGGTGACGAGTTCAGGTAAGACCACATTTATGTATACATTTTATTTCATACTATTACCTTTCATATCTTTAGAGGATAAGCATCACAATCATTCAGGAGATTCTGATAACTTACAGTTATATGAAGCTATGTGACTATATATATATATACCAACACATTCAAATCAACACCAAAGTAAATGTAATAAGGAAATTAAGAACTTTAAAAAAATTCTAGTGTACTTGTATAAACAATGGATGAAATAAACAATGACATACAAAAGCATTTTATTGACTCCCAAAATCACATTTATTTGGATGCCCCAAAAAGCAAAAATTTTGAAAACAAGGAAATCTAAGTTTTAAATACGTAATTACTAACAAATGCTAAATAACTTAATCAAATAATACTTTCCTCAAAAATGATAAAAACTCTTGTACCTTTTGGCAGTTATCCATTACCTGTATGGGAGACCTATACCTTCTAAATACAAGACGAAAGCAAGGTGAAATTTTGGTCCACTAGCATTGCTGACAAATAACTGGGGGAGTGCAAAAGCAATAAAATATAATTCCATCATCCAATTATTCCATGAAATTTTCTTGCCAACGCCTTGCTATCAATCAGCACCTTGATCTTATATTAAAGCAAAAATAATGACTCAAAGAATAGCATATATCAGGTTACAAAATCATTTTTTACCTATATACTTAGATTATCAAAGTACAAAACATTTTGGCTTGTAGAACTCCCAAGGAAGTTCTAAGGAGAGCAGGGAGAAGGATATCACTTGGACGCGCAACATATACCACTGGTGTCGCACTCCTTATTAGGCTTGCTTCTCCTGCTCGATCACTGGAAAAAAAAAAGTTATTTTTGAATAACAGAATTCCTACACGTAAACTGTGAACACTTAATTTTCTGAAAATGCCTTGGTACCAGGCAAAATTGAGGTGGAGAAAACCACTCTGCTCTTCCCCAATCTGAGGCTCTGTACATGCCTTCACCCTCTCAATGTATACCCTCCCATATAATTTCCCAGGAATACTCAACAAACTTTTTATTTTATTTATTATTATACTTTGTCGCTGTCTCCCGCGTTTGCGAGGTAGCGCAAGGAAACAGACGAAAGAAATGGCCCAACCCCCCCCATACACATGTATATACATACGTCCACACACGCAAATATACATACCTACACAGCTTTCCATGGTTTACCCCAGACGCTTCACATGCCTTGATTCAATCCACTGACAGCACGTCAACCCCGGTATACCACATCGCTCCAATTCACTCTATTCCTTGCCCTCCTTTCACCCTCCTGCATGTTCAGGCCCCGATCACACAAAATCTTTTTCACTCCATCTTTCCACCTCCAATTTGGTCTCCCTCTTCTTGTTCCCTCCACCTCCGACACATATATCCTCTTGGTCAATCTTTCCTCACTCATCCTCTCCATGTGCCCAAACCACTTCAAAACACCCTCTTCTGCTCTCTCAACCACGCTCTTTTTATTTCCACACATCTCTCTTACCCTTATGTTACTCACTCGATCAAACCACCTCACACCACACATTGTCCTCAAACATCTCATTTCCAGCACATCCATCCTCCTGCGCACAACTCTATCCATAGCCCACGCCTCGCAACCATACAACATTGTTGGAACCACTATTCCTTCAAACATACCCATTTTTGCTTTCCGAGATAATGTTCTCTACTTCCACACATTCTTCAAGGCCCCCAGGATTTTCGCCCCCTCCCCCACCCTATGATCCACTTCCGCTTCCATGGTTCCATCCGCTGCCAGATCCACTCCCAGATATCTAAAACAAACTTATACCTCTGTAATCTGAACACACCTTTATCGCCTTTGCCTTTGTACAATGGCACTATGCATGCATTCCACCAATCCTTAAGCACTTCACCATGAGTCATACATACACTGAATATCCTCAACAACCAGTCAACAACACAGTCACCCCCTTTTTTAATAAATTCGACTGCAATACCATCCAAACCTGCCACCTTGCCGGCTTTCATCTTCCTCAAAGCTTTCACTACCTCTTCTCTGTTTACCAAGTCATTCTCCCTAACCCTCTCACTTTGCAGAAGCTGGTGACCGAGTTTGGTAAAGTGTGTGAAAGAAAGTCGAGAGTAAATGAAATAAGAGCAAGGTTATTAGGTACAGTAGGGTTGAGGGATAAGTCAATTGGGAGGTAAGTTTGAATGGAGAAAAAGTGAAGGAAGTGAAGTGTTTCCTATATATCTGGGAGTGGATTTGGCAGCGGAAGTGAATTATAGGGTGAGGGAAAGGGGGCGAAAGCTCTGGGAGCATTGAAAAATGTGTGGAAGTCGAGAACGTTATCTTGGAAAGCAAAAATGGGTATATTTGAAGGAACAGTGGTTCCAACATTGCTATATGGTTGCAAGGCATGGGCTATAGATAGAGGCGTGCGCAGGAGGGTGGATGTGCGGGAAATGAGATGTTTGAGGACAATATGTGGTGTGAGGTGGTTTGATCGAGTAAATAATGAAAGGGTAAGAGAGATGTGTGGTGATAAAAAGAGTGTGGTTGAGAGAGCAAAAGAGGGTATTTTGAAATGGTTTGTTCACATGGAGAGAATAAGTGAGGAAAGATGGACAAAGAAGATATATGTGTCAGAGGTGGAGGGCACGAGGAGAAGTGGGAGACCAAATTGGAGGTGGAAAGATGGAGTGAAAAAGATTTTGAGTGATCGGGGCCTGAACATGCAAGAGGGTGAAAGGCGGGCAAGGAATAGAGTGAATTGGATCGATGTGGTATACCGGGGTTGACGTGCTGTCAGTGGATTGACTCAGGGCATGTGAAGCGTCTGGGGTAAACCATGGAAAGCTGTGTGGGGCCTGGATGTGGAAGGGGAGCTGTGGTTTCAGGCATTATTGCATGACAGCTGGAGACCGAGTGTGAACGAATGAGGCCTTTGTTGTCTTTTCCTAGCGCTACCCCGCACACATGAGGGGGGAGGGGGATGGTATTCCATGTGTGGCGAGGTGGCGATGGGAATGAATAAAGGCAGACTGTGAATTGTGTGCATGGGTATGTGTGTATGTGTCTGTGTGTGTATATATATGTGTACATTGAGATGTATAGGCATGTATATTTGCGTGTGTGGACATGGGTGTATATACATGTGTATGGGGGTGGGTTGGGCCATTTCTTTCGTCTGTTTCCTTGCGCTACCTCGCAAACGCGGGAGACAGCGATAAAAAAACAAAAAAAACAAAAATATTCCTGGGGATAGGGGATTAAGAATACTTCCCACGTATTCCCTGCGTGTCGTAGAAGGCGACTAAAAGGGGAGGGAGCGGGGGGCTGGAAATCCTCCCCTCTTTTTTTTTCTTTTTTTTCTCCAAAAGAAGGAACAGAGGGGGCCAGGTGAGGATATTCCAAAAAAGGCCCAGTCCTCTGTTCTTAACGCTACCTCGCTAACGCGGGAAATGGCGAATAGTTTAAAAGAAAGAAAAGAAAAGATATACATATATGTATACGTTGAGATGTATAGGTATGTCTGTGTGTGTGCGGACGTGTATGTATATACATGTGTATGTAGGTGGGTTGGGCCATTCTTTCGTATGTTTCCTTGCGCTACCTTGCTAACACGGAGACAGCGACAAAGTATAAAAAAATAATATATATATATATATATATACATATATGGCTGTGTGTGTAGATATGAAGGAGTACCCTTGAAGGAAAATAAAAGTCTCAAGATCTCCATATCAATTCTGCCCATGGCCATCCACCTTCAATTTAGGCCATCACTGAGAACATCAAAGTCGTCTCTTCTGCTCAACACTTTATCTCCAATCCAGCCAATGGACCAGAGCATAATCTCTACTTATCTATTTTCAGGCCTACTATTTGTGGAGAACATTTGCAAATCACAAGAAAACTAAGAGAATAACCAGATGACTATGAAGGAATTCCGAAAGTCTTTCACTATAAGGGATGCCATCATGATCAACTGTTAGGACAAAGGAAATCACCAGTGTTTGTATGAAAGGAGTGTGGTAGAAGCTTTGTCCTTTAGTTTATGGATTCTGGCATTTTGATGTATACACCAAAGCACCAAGAATGTGTGCACATAGTGTGAAAATGTTGAAAAACTTTGCTTTGATGAGGATAAGGAGGGTGATTTGGAAGAGTTGCTAAAATATCACAAGGAAGAACTCTCAAATGATTCTAATCTTTAGTCTGAGACGGAAGATCAAGAAGAAAACCCTCTAATCTCCAATATTTATGGCAGTTCACACACTTTTGATTAGCTCAACCATTTTCAGGAAGGTAATTACTGTGTAAATCAAGAGATACCAGTACTGGAAGTACTTTAAGAACAAAATTTGATTAGTCTGCTTACCTTCCTTGGTGGGGAGTGGATTCTTTTCCTGGGTTTCCGTCTTTTTCAGGTTTCCAGCATCAAATTCTTCAATACCCTGACGGAGAGCCTGGTGACCCTTCTCAGCAATAATATCTGGAAACGATTTGATATTTTTATTGTCTATTGTGAAAACTTTTGAACAATGTCACTGAAGTGCTTTAAATGTTTTGATTCTCAATCTTCCAAACATTAAAAATGATTTCTATGTTAAATCACTCATACCTCTGCACTGATTTTCCAGTAAAATTACCTTAGGCTTAGTAAAAATGCCATTTCTCATCGGAGTTAGGGTTTTGCTATTTTTCTACGGCACACTTTCAATTCTATTGTACATATTAATGCACACAACGGTCACTTATAACTACGTTTTAGGACATTCTATTAGTCACGTAATTTCACATACAATTTCCAGCATATCATTTGGAAAATGATTTACTGCCATGATTAGGTTTAGAGGATAGAAACTGCCATCCTTATGTTACAGTAAAACACAGTAAAACAATGTTACAAGGCACAAACTGTAAATGCACCTACAGTATTACAAACACGCAAGGTATGAAACTTTTTTCTTGCCACTTGAAACCATCAAAAGATTAGGTTCAAAAATGTGTAAACACTCAAGCATAAATTTGAGACTATACTTGTTATTCACACATTCATGCTCCTCCACCTGCTTGAGAGGGTAAAACATTTCGCTCCTCTGTTTCTGTATGTCTCATCTCACTTTTGTCGAAGGAAACCAAGCGCTGAAAGATACTCTGATGGGCACGCTCAGTCTGAATATCTGCCAAGTAGTGCATTTCATTAAAAACAAGCATTTCAATGCATTTGATGATTTCCGGAAATTCCTCAAGACAATATACAACCGTAATATAGCTCATAAGTATGTATTACATTCTACTGTTAAGCAGTACCATATATCAATATTCAATTCCTAGGAGTTCAACCTTCTTTTTCTTCTTAACACCCATTTTCATGCCCCAAAATATCTGAAGACAAACATGGAATGCCATGCCACACAAACTTGTAAAACAAGTTAATGCAAATTCAATAACAGCTATAAACCCATAAAACTAAAATTAAAAATAGCACATCTGAAACATCACACAGGTAGTGTTCATCAACATAGTCTTTTTATAACCAGCCAATAATTAAGTAAGCTCAGTAAGTCATCACAGATTTATGCAGGACTGTTCCACAGCAGAGCAATTATTTACACCACCCATACTTACGTAAAAATATTTGAGCACATCAAATACACCCGTTTCATGTTTGAAAATCAATTCAAAAAATTATCAGCTCACAAAAAATGTAACAAGGCATTATTAATGAAGCCCAGGATAAGTCATTGTTAATAAAGGGAACTTTGCGGTTAATAATAATTCTATTATCAAGAACAAATCAAAAGAATTTGTCAAAGCAAACTTATTATGGTAGGACACTGCCAAATGCTCATGAAATTAAATTAAGAGCATCACCTGTTGGTGACGGTAGAACAACTTTTTCCTCTGTAGACACCTGCCGCATGGTGGATTTATCAAAAGAAGAGATTCTTTGGAAAAGCCTTTGGTGTGCTTTTTCAGTTTCAATATCTGGATGACAGCACAAGGAAAGATGTTCAGTACGAAATATGTATTTAGTTATGCAAAGCATAAATTCAATAATCAAATCTTACATTCCTATTCCTTGGTATTAACAAAGTGTCATAGCTAGGAAAGGGGGAGATAAAGAATGGCGAATTGAGGGTCACTATAATCATAAATACTTATTTCATAAGAGGCTAATTACCTAACTTTCTTGAAAGACATTTCAAGTCAGACAATTTAAAAACTGTTCATCCTAAAGCTGAAATTTTCCTGCATACATAGATAGCTAAATTCAAAGCTGTAATTCAATTATCAAAATCAAAATTACAACTCTTAAAACTATTAAGGAATATCTAAACATATGAAAAGGGTGATCTCATCCTTTAGCCAAAATATTCCCTTACACTAGTTTATATTTGCAAATGAAAGAATTGCATTACTTCCATCATACTTTCAACCTGATATTTCTAATTCAAATAATCTTAAAGTTTTCAATTTGAATGACTTCTACAAACAAAGTAGAAAACCTTTAAAATGGTTATGCTAACCTTTGGCAAGGTTTTATCATCGGAGTACAATGTCAAGAAACTCTACTCAAAATGAGTCTATCCTTTCCCTGCTAATAGTTATAGTACAGCCTTTAATATTCTGTTGGGGCCCCAGAACAAGGAGTCCTGAGGTCTTTGTGATCTCAAATTGGTAGGGCTAAGATGGACGTTACTTACAATAAAATAACGAGAAAAACGTACATACACAACAGGTCAAATTCAAACCCTGGGATGGGTGTCCCACTACCTCGACCAAACAAGAGGACAAACGAGCTCCCTTCAGAAATTCTTTGACAACATTGTACTCCAATGATAAAACCATGCTAAAGGTGATATTTCACTTGCAATGTCACCACAAGCAGGCAGACTCTGGTAATGCCCCTCGCTTTTTTTTTATACCAGCTTGCTAAAGAGAGACTGCATTAACATCATCAATGGGCAAAAGTACAAACTCACCGAGAAATTCTTCATTCTAAAGTATCATTTCATTACTAACAAATGTAATGGAGAATTAAAGCTGCAAAGTCATGTAAGAAGGCTCCTGAAGTTGAATAAAATACAGATTACAAGACGAGTTAACTTGTCCTCTACTTAGATAATCTAGTATATTTAATATACTACTGAAAAATCATTTTAAGTAAACAGTGTACTACTAGTTCAGTTTCTAAACCAGCATACAAAATTTAACATATTCCAACTACTATTAATGTATTTGAGGGAGATTCTTCATGCATCACCTTAAACTCAATGTAAAATATTTATTACTTTTACTGTGACTGATAACCCAAAAATTAAGGCAGTCTAATTTTTGGGTATCAATAATTTTATATGCAATAAAATCTTCATCCAGGCTATGGCAATGTAGATGCAACAAACTCCTTCAACACATTTGTTATACAATACTTGAAAAATATTTCAAGAGATATATGTTATCTACGTGGATTACCAGTGACAATTAGAATACAACTACACATTAACTTCCCTAAAACGAGCGAGTGACTGTTCAAATATACATCTTTCTGGCAAGTAAAATCAGTTTTATGCCCAGCCTACCAGTCTAAAAAATTCACCACAAACTGAATTCCAGAACATTATTTGAAATAGAAAAACCTTGTACAATATTTCACTGAATAAAATTTTCATAGTATAGGCAGATGAAATCAATCACATATCTGAAATCTTGTAAAGTGGCTGTCATTTCTAAACACATCATCTTGCTACAGGAGAGTAACAAGGAGACACGTACCCGAATAGAATGACACATAAATGACAACTCCAATCATAATGTATGGTATCAATTTCATACAAATATACTGTTCAAGTGCTACAATGAGGAAAATTTATGATTAATTAAAACTAGAAACTAGTATGGCATGACAATTCATCATATCCGGCATTCCAAAATCTGGGACTAGCAATGGTACTACAGTAGCTGGAGATACCTTCGGCACTTGAAATATATAAAGGTACTAAAAAATGATGATATCCCAGGAACAAACTAAGCACCTTCTACTACTTTGGCTTACATCAGAGAAACCCTATCATAATGTAAGTAACACTGCAATAACTGCTGAAAACCTTGTCCATGCTCGAGTACAGACACCCCAACCCCGTCATGATGCTCCTAAGCAGTTTAAACGAGCCTGTAAGCATATCCAAACAAACTCTGTGGACAGAATAAAAGACCTGCCACTCATGATGCATCACTCATTTTGCAGTATGATGACATTCACAATCATATCAAAACGGGCCTAATGCCTCCAAGAGTACTTCAGTTAATGCATCTATTGCTATATTAGCTTGGATGTTCATTTTTGAACTGGGATCATCTAAATCTCTGCCATGTAAAATAATCACAATGTTAAAAGCTTTAATAAACACATGTTGAGAAAAGGAAACTCCACAGGTCATAATTTATTCAATCTCCTTTCATGTCCCCTCGGCACTATCAATACCAAAAGTCCCAAACATTCTAAAATACAGCGATTGCTCAGCCCTAAGGTTGCCTCATTTGAAGATTGTGTATCATGATCTAAGACTGACACAATTTCACTATCCTTAGAGCATGTGAACTATATCACCGATGTATTTGTGCCCAGTAAACCTCCGAGAAATTACCGTAAAGGAAAAATGATTGCGAACATTTTGGAATTCAGTCTCCAAGAGCGTCAAATAGTTTAGCATGTATCAAGTTTGTCTAAGCTCTAAACCATACTCCACTACTGCCTGACAGATGGCACTGGCACTACCCATGCAACTACTACCTTCTTTGGCAGGTAGGGCAACTTTTTCATCAGTCTCAGCATGTCGCATCTGGGACTTGTCAAATTCTGTTACTCCCTGGAATATGCTCTGGTGTGTCTTCTCTGTCTCGATATCTGCAGTCCCACAATAAAAGAAAAAAGTGGAAAAATCGAAGGCATCATCCCTTTCAATTCAATGGACCCGGAAAAAAAAAAAAAAAAAAAAAACTACAACTCTAAATGAGACATGTATTGCAAAAGAAATGACTACTCTATACATGTAGTAGATTGAAAATCCTAAAACATGCAAGTGCGAGTTGCTACCTGGACAGTGAGGCTAGGAACCATTTTCTTACGAATGACAAATTTGATGTTTTGTCCTTTAATGATGAGTCTTATAGAGAACCATAAGGAGCTCCAAATATGGCATGAAACAATCGATCAAAGCCACTAGATAAATCTAATACACAGCTGTGTTTGTCCCTCAAATCCTATAAATCTTAAGAGATGCTACAGAATAATTAGATTTAGAGAGAACAACTGTGGAATAAATACATGGATCTGAACCCACATTTTGCTGACAAACCTTTGGGTTTAAATCTATGTACTGATCTCTGAAAGTTTATTAACTATCTAATCCTTGAAAATAGCAATAAACATGTGCAAACAAATCAAAAACAAATATCTGCACTGTACCAAAGATCAGAGGACTTAAACTCAGAGATAGTCTTCATACTCTTGTGACAAATGTGTATACAAGAGATCTCTCTATGCATCAGAGAATATAAATTTAACTAGTATACAATTCTATTGCCTTAGCAACCCTTTCATAAAGTATAATCTGATGAATTACCATTAATAAAAATGTGTAATCTGTTTGTAATCAAGGTGAGGGAGTTCTACACTTAAGGGGAACTATATAAAAAAATTTCTACCACCATTCCACTTTTCAACTTGTTTGCCATTTATTTTTGCACTCTTTTACTGCAGTGTATTCCATTTGCATATTTTTCTTAACCTATAAAAGTACTTTAGAACCTTTCTACCAAGTTTACTCATTTTCATATCATGGACTCAAGTTGTTTAATCTTTTCAATTTTTTGAAGATTTATTCACAATATCATGAGTTGGTTAAAGAAACAAAAATAAGGTTACCTCTTACTCTTCTCTTTTCCTTGTAACAACTTCCATGTTTCCAGTACCATCTTTGTTGCCTTCCTCTGTAACTTCTTTACAGTTCTCTGTGCTTCTTTAAATGCAAGGGCTAAGTGAATAATATCAAAGTTCTGGTAAAATGTTGGATATGAACAGCTTGCTGTATATTTCCTTATCCATTTTCTTGAATGCAATTCTATCATCTGCCAACAAACATTTTGTCTCATTTTCTATTCTGATGCAGCAATAGGTTAAAGATAATTCCAAAGTCCCTCTCAAAAATGGATTCCAGCAGCCTATTTTCAGCTTGATGATATTCATACTGAAGCCTTCTTTCAGTATCCCCTCCTCATTACTTTTGATCTACTCTGGTTGTACTTTATCACAATGTATCATACCAACTTTGGAATTTCTCTAGTCACCTGTTATGGAGACTTTTGCTGTAGCAACCCCCTTGAAGGAGTTCCCAAAGCAAACAGGAGTTAGATAAATAGGTAATAGATAAACACAGACAGACAGAAAAACAAATAGTTCATACATATGGAAAGAGTGGGAGTAAAAGGATATACACAACAGAAGGAGGAGACAAGAAGGTGAAGACCAAATATAGATGGAAGGATGAAGTTGAAAAAGATTTTGAGTGACTGGGGCTTGAACATGCAGGAGGGTGAAAGGAGTGCATGTGACTGAGGAAATTAAAACATGGTATACAGTACATCAATGTACTGTCAATGGACTTAAATAGGGTGTATGAAATGGCCAGGGGAACCATGCTAAAGTCTGTGGGGCCTGGTTGTGGATAGGGCTGTGGTTTCAGTGTATTGCAAATGACAGCTAAGAAATAGACACCAGTGAATGAGTTTTTTCCTGGTGCTACAATGCTGATGCGAGAAACAGCAAAAAATACACACACACGTATATATTTATTAAGAAAGGGGGTGACTGTGTTGTTGATTGGTTGGTAGGGATATTCAATAAATGTTTGAATCAAGGTGAAGTGCCTGAGGATTGGTGGAATGCATGCATAGTGCCATAGTACAAAGGCGAAGGGAATGAAGGTGAGTGTTCAAACTACAGAGGCACAAGTTTGTTGAGTATTCCTGGTAAATTGGATGGGAGGATATTGACTAAGCAGGTGAAATTATGTACAGAGTGTCATATTGGGGAGGAGCAGTGTGGTTTCAAAGTGGAAGAGGATGTGTGGATCAGGTGTTTGAAGAATGTACAAGAAATACTTAGAAATTCAGATGGATTTGAATGTATCATTTATGGGTCTGGAGAAGGCATATGATAGGGCTGATGAGATGCTTTGTGGAAGGTCTTAAGAGTATATGGTGTGGGAGGCAAGCTGCTAAAAGCAGTGAAAAGTTTTTTTTACCAAGGATGTATAACATGTGTACGAGCTCAAAGAAAGGAGAGCGAGTGGTTCTTAGTGAAGGTTGGTCTGAAGCAGGGGTGTCTGACGTCCCCATGGTTGTTCAATTTGTTCATGGATGGGGTGGTTTGGGAGGTAAGTGCAAGAGTTTTGGAGAGAGGGGAGAGTATGCAGTTTGTTGGGGGATGAGAGGGCCTAGGAAGCCAGTCAGTTGTTATTTGCTGATGATACAGCGCTGGTGGTCGATTCGAGTACGAAACTGCAGAAGTTGGTGACAGAGTATAGAAGAGTGTGAAAAAGGAGAAAGTTGAGAGTAAATGTGAATAAAAGTAAGGTTATTAGGTTCAGCAGGGTTGAGGGACACATTAGTTGGGATGCAAGTTTGAATGGAGAAAAACTGGAGGAAGTGAAGTGTTTTAGTTATCTGGGAGTGGACTTGGTGGTGAATGGAACCATGGAAGTGTGTCACAGGGTAGGGGAGGGAGAAAAGGTTGTTTATTTCTACTGCTACTAATCCTGTGCAAGAGGTTCTGGACAGATAAAGCTATCCATATATCACGGGGTTACTTCAGCTTCATGGCTGTGGGGAAGGATGGGCTCACTTGGGATTAAAGGGTTCTTGGAAACTTTTTCAATCTGCTTATGATAAAGCCTTGTCAATGGTGACTTCAGGCTCACAGTGGTGTACCAAGCAGCGGGACAAAAAGTTAAATTGTTAATGGGAGAGAAAATGAAAGGTGCCTTAATAGTATGTACAAGGATGAAATGACCGATTAGGAGTTTGAGGAAAAAAAAAGATTCTATGAATTTCAAGAAAACGTTTTTAAAGAACAGCTTGAGAACAAGTTAAAAAATGAAAGCAACAATGAAGGGAGCAGATGGTGACTGCTGTCAGGTAAAGATGTGGAAAAAAGAGAATTCTGAATGACTGCTGAATGTGTTAAAAGTATGACAGATACTGTGTGTCTCAGGCACAGTGGCTTGTGGAGATAGGATCTAGGTCATGACAAACGGTATGGTGTGGAAAGACCAGGCACTTAAAACCTCGCATGAAACAAGCATGGCAAAGTTGCAGGAAGGGATGGGACTGCACTCTAATTTTTAATGCAGGTGACTGTTACTGACTGGTTCATCAGGCTATCTAATGTTTGCATGGCACAAGTTGAGGTGTCTTAGAGCTAGCATATTGTATATAATGCCCTTACATACAGACAAGAGAACATAAATAAATAAGTGAATTATACTAATCTAATTAAGTCTGATGAGCACACGTGGTAAGGTGTGGAAGTGTGGTGAAATTACAACCGATTGGGTTGTAGTGTGTCTTCAGGCGAGGCAGAGGTAACCTGTCTGTCTGGTGTTTTCATGGATTAAGAAATATTTTGTGAAAATGATTTAAGTAGCACCGACAGTATGTACCTAGATGAAGTATAAAATAAGGTTGACAGATAGGCCTTGTGGAGGTGCTACGAAAGGATACGAGGGCAAGTGGCTTTCAGTGAAGATAGGTCTGCTTCAAGGATGTGATGTTAGCAGGATTCTTTAATTTGTTCTTGGAAAGGGTGGTGGCACAGAAAGCAAACTTACGCATCTCAGAATTAGGAGCATTTTCTTTTCTAAGATATGGAGAGAGAGAGAGAAGCTGGTTACTGTTTGCAGATGATACTGCTTTGACAGAACACTGCAGAGAAACTCCAAAATCAGACAACAGTCTCGGAGTGTGGAATGACAAAGTTGAGAGCATATGTACCCAGAAGAATGGGAACAAGACAGAGCTCAGAGATGAGACAGTATGGTCTAATTGTAGGCCTTAATAAAGGAAGAGCATTCCTGGATATAGTGGAATGTATCTATAAGGGAAAAGAGTCCTGGGGATTCTATCCCTGGGGATAGGGGAGAAAGAATACTTCCCACGTATTACCTGCGTGTCGTAGAAGGCGACAAAAAGGGGAGGGAGCGGGTGGCTGGAAATCCTCCCCCTCTCATTTTTTTTAATTTTCCAAAGGGAGGAACAGAGAAGGGGGCCAGGTGAGGATATTCCCTCAAAGGCCCAGTCCTCTTTTCTTAACACTACCTCGCTGATGCAGGAAATGGCAAATAGTATGAAAGATGAAAGATCTATAAGGGAAATGAATATGAATCAAGTTACAAAGTTACAGTAGTCCAAACAGTATTCACACAAATCTTGGGCTCTACAAGGGGTAGCCATTATGAAAATTAAATTTCCAAGGATAATATGTAGTGTGATGCAGCCTCCTTGTGTAAGGAATTAGTGCAAAATATGTGATAAGTACTATCTAATGGATATCCAAGTAGGGTGTGCAGAAATGGTTTGGGCAAATGGAGAGAATGAATGATGAAAGATCAGCTATGGTGGATGTTTGAGTCAGAAATGGGGATAAGAGAAAACCAAGGAGACAGAAAGACGAGTGAAGAAGGCTTTGAAGTTACAAGGTCTGATTTATCCAGATGTATGGAAGAAATAGAATAAAGTGGACTGATAAGATCTATTAGTCGCACTATGACTGGGATGGACCACAGCATATGAAGCAGTGATGTATGAGAGGCTTTACAGTGGCTTCAGTACATTAAATACGTGACAGCTCTGAGATGTTAAGATATGAGGCTATTGTTTATTTGATCCTGGTAGTACATCTCAAAGGCAGGAGTGGTAGTTATGTAACTAACTTCCAACAACATATACAATGTTTTGCAAACAAAGATACTTTGTCAATGGATACCCTTACCCAAAAGGCAAAAAGAGCATTTCACACCTAAGTTCCTCTTCTGAAAATAGGCAGCTCTGTAAACAAAATTTAATAACTTCGGTGTAAAACCATTTTCATCATAATGGCACCATGGAGAAATACAATGATTAACAATGGCCAAATACAACTATCTTTTTTTCTTATAAGGAGGCAGGCTTCATGCTGCTCTGGCCCATTAACATGTACTCCATTTGCTGGTATTTCCATTAGGCATGTACAAAATGCTCATACAGCAAAAATAAAAGCTGGTAATTTGGAAAATACTTTGTAAAAGCAGTACTGTGCGCAAAATCATGCAAGATTTAGAAATGTTTAAGTAATTATGTTATAACATTTTGGTTAGTTGTTAAAATTATAAATGCAAAGTACTTCATAAGCACTTAATTCAAAGTATAAGTCAAGAATTAACAATGTTATATGGTGCAGCCGTTATATTGTTATATGTTTTTGATTTGGTTAAGCAAATTAGGTCCCGACTTCTACCTTCTTTGGCTGGAAGGGTAATTTTTTCCTGTGTTTCTGCATGTCGCATAGATGCCTTATCAAAACCAGTTACTCCCTGGAATATGCTCTGGTGCGTTCGTTCCGTTTCAATATCTGCAGATGGAATCATCCAGCAGGACATTGTATAAATTCATTCTTAGTAAGAGAAACATTCTAAAAATTCTGGAAATAGTATATATCACACTGTTAATACAGCAAAAAACAATTTCCCTATTAATGTGGAAATCAAAATGTACCCATAATTAGTTTTTAGAAAAATTAAAAAAAAAAAAAAAAAGCTGTAGCATCAAACCACTCAAAATTTTCCATTTCAGGGATTTACATTTAAAAAACACATCATTCGAAGTAGTGTGAGTTTTAATTGTGACAATGTAATCTCCGGCAACTTCCTATCCCTATAAAAAAGGAACATTTCTGTAGTCAGTAAAATACTTTCCTTATCATGAAAGTGCTCATCAGCACACCCAGGTTATTTTACTCATTTTATAACACTGGACCCATTTGGCAAAAATTCATGTAGCCTATAACAGAAGTTAACTCGGATATTTTGAATTTTTCCTTTTTTGCTACTGTATTTTATAATATACAGTCATTAACAGTGTTTTCTGTTGCTACTGGGATGTATAAAGTACAAGATTCTAAGGATTTATGACCATAGTCTATATGAAAAATTCAATTTCATGCTTATGGAATACATATGACTGCGCTGAATCTTTTGAAATTTTCAGTTTTATTCATATATTCAAAACATTTTCTACTAATCCTATACATTTTCTTGAAACGTAGATTTACATGGTTTAATGGTTATAAAGTATAAAAAATTTAATGCCAGCTATTTAGATACAAAAACTGTGTTTGGAAGTTATAAAAAATATCAAACAATTTCCACAAGACATCTGAAATCTTGTAAGAAATGTCCGTAAAACTTATTGATGCAGGGAGGTTCAAAAGTGACAAAATACACTTCCAAGGACTAAGGTAAAACACCATTGACTCTCACACTTCATACCTAGCACTTCTAATTATGTTATCTTTTTTTCATCTTTAAAGCTCTTCTTATTTCTATCCCTTGACTTTTCAATACTTTTCTGCTTTGCATATACCAAGAACAGCTCTTTTCATTCTTATTTCTTGTTTTCATGCAAGTACAGCAAGCTTCATTAACAGAATCATTCACCATTGATTTGAGAGCTATATAGCCAATGAGAAGTAGAGCTGGCCAAAAGAAGTTTCAAATCAGGACCTGCAGACTGTATCTCAAAATGTAAAATAAAAGGCACACATCACACACCAAAAATGCATGCTACATCAATACACTAACTCAGAATATCAATCTTCAAGAAAGAACTTTCCAGTGAACTGGGCAACATTTATTAGAACATTCATTCTACCTTGAACAATGTATTCTCCCTACATATTTTTGATTCAGGAACTTACTGTCCCAAATACCTTATGCAGCAATACTTTTCATGTCACTAGCTGTATAAAGTTAAATTAAAACTAAATCGTTTGCAGTTTTTTAAAATTTGTAATTCTGCCAGCCAATAACTGAACACTTGTTACAGATTACCTGCCAAGCATCGTGTTTTATTAACAAGACAAAACTCAGTTTTTGTAACATGACTAGCATCAGATAAGCTTCACGTTCAGTATCAACCATTTTGCCAAATTTGAATAAGTCAGTCCACATAAACTAGACATCGTACTTTTCTGATATCTATAATCTGTAGCAACAGCTACTTCTAAGCAGGACATAATTCCATTACTATAAAACCCATACTTTATTTCAAATTTATTAAACTGCAAGAAGCCCCCTAAAAGGGGTTCTAGATTGTAAAATGAAAATCTCCCAGACATACTACTTTTAAGTAGTTATTTCTAGTTGGTAATTATGGTATTAAGTACAGCAGAATTCTCCTGTATTCAGAAACTTTCAAAAATGAGGTGGGGCCATTCTGTTCAATGTCCAACTATACTAAATCCCTAATTCAGGCACTTTTATAATCAAATTGCTCAAAAGTTACTCTGTGCAAATAAAACTGAAAATCAAATTAAAAGTTTTGATAAGCAAAAAAAAGGGTGCCTTGACAAGATATGCATCCATTCTTTGTATATGTAAAATATCATCTGAAAGTTTTGTGGATTGCATGATAAAAGTTGTCTTCAAATATCCATTTCCAAATCACCTGAAAAAAAATGGGTGACAGTAATAATAAAAAAGTAACACACCTTCCTTTGCTGGTAAAACAATTTTTTCCTTCATATAGGCATGCTTCAAGTTGGCTGCATTGAAGCCCTCGACAGCCTGAAGATGAGCTTTTGCTTGTTTCTCCAATTCCACGTCTGAAACAACCACACCGTGCAGAGCCATGCAGCAGGATATAAAGGTCATGAAGGTCTTATCAGGGTAAGTGCATATCATGCAGAAAAAAAGCAGTTGCTGAGCTTGGTCCATAAATTTTCCCCAGTCCATTAATAATCCCCACATAAAATCTCAAAATTGCATGGCTTCAGCTTTTTAAAGCTTCATAGAAAAAAGCCTGGGGGTTTAATTACCAACATTTACAGAGTACAGAGAAGAAACTATGACATTTGCAGAGGACTTTCCTTGTATATACTACTGAAAGAAAAGCTCCAATGGATAGCCCAATGCTACATAAGCTTCTGTAGACTAGGAAGCTAGCACCAAGAAACAGAGCAACAGCACAATAACTACTCCTATGACAAGTTATCATAATGAAAAGGGGTGACATCTGTTATAAGCCTTTTTTGAAAAGTGGACCTTGTGTGAAAAAAAAATCTGAAAAGATTGGACCAAGCTCTAACATTATGACAAACCATAACTTAAAATAAACATCTGAAATTCAACTTTAAAATTGAAACATTAAGGGATTAGAGGAAAAACTGACTGATGGTCACACAATGTGTCCAAAACATATATGCAGTGGAGACATCTGGATCATTACAGTTTATCAAAAACAGATCACAATGGATAGAGGAGAAGGGAGGCCAACAGTTCATGTGTGGGTGAGGCAAACGACAGCTAATTGAGCCAGAGGAGTGATCCTTGACAGCCAAGGAAGTGGAGCTCAGTGTGCAAGTCTCTGACTATCTTGATACTCAGGTGGCAGGGGGGTAACATACCTCTATGGCTACATACCACCAACCAAAAATAGAAAGAAGGAGGGTAGTAGTTACTTATGAATACTTAACAGATTTTGCTAAAAGACAGGCTAGTGTACAGTGCAGGAAAAGCTAATCACTTAGAAAAAGTTGTGGGCCCAGTAGCAAGATAGCACCCTGGGTGAATGTTGGAAGGAAATGAAAACCCATCGAGGTGTGCAGCTGTCAACACCCCCTCTCACCATCCTGGCAGGTGGCTCCCTACCAACTACATGAAAGAGGGAGGTAGTACTTATGAATACTTCGAGATTTTTGGTAAGAGGGAGTGAACGAGGGAGGAAGACAGAGGGAAAGGTAACCAAAATGAAAGTATAAATTGTGGAAAAATGAAAAGGTAAGAAGGTATGAAATTAATCTTGAGGAAAAGTGATGGAGATGGGAATGGATGGACTGAGGCAAGACTAAAAAGAGAAAGGAGATATGAAAAAAAGTGAAAACAGAAGGAAGGAGTGAATACTGACAGCAGAAATTGACTGCAGGGATCATGAGTATGAAAAAAATCTGTTCATGTCTCATATCAGTGCATCTTAATGCATGTAAAAGCATAGTGACTGTAAAGCTGGCCCAATCCAAGGCTATAGCACCTCACTTCATGCACACTAAAATGCTTCATGACTGTATCAAAAAAACTGACACTATAATCACAAAATTATTCTGAACACTAGGTGAAAGTGCAAGATGAAATGGGTAACACAAAAAGCAAAGGCTCCAAGGCACACCGAACACCAGGTCAGAATATATATAATAATCACAACTAACCATTCAATCTTTTGGGACAACAGACATGGGCTGACGTACCAAAGGCCAATCTTCATCATGGAACAAGTTACACTTAAATACATGGACATATGGCTATCTAAAAATACAATATGTTGAGGTACACCATTTCATATACATGGCCCACAATTTTTTTTAATGTTATCCTGAAGAGTGAATGATAAGATGCATCTTTTCTGCCATATCTTCACGCAAACTGCTATCACCAGTTGGTAAGGTTAGCAAGATTTCTGCCTTCCGGACTTACCTTAGGTGTTGGGCATGATTAAAAGAGCACTATGGTGGAGAACATCTATAAGCATCCTTCTCAACATTCACGACCAGAGAGTTTGCATTGTGTTTTCCTCTATATATGTCATAAGGTGCACATTAACACCCTTTCAAAAAAAAAAACATTAAAAAATATGACATCAAAATATGACAAAATCTAAACTCCCAAGGGGAAAAAAAAATTGTCCACCATACCACCACCCCTCTCCCAAGTCTGGCCAGACATCACACCCACCACCCCCTCTGAGCGAGGCAGTCATGGGGGCCCCCATGAGCGAGGCAATCATGGGGGGGGGGGGCACCCCTGAGCGAGGCAGTCATGGGGGGGCACCCTGATCGAGGTAGTCATGGGGAGGGGGAGTGGCGACTGCGCGCATTCGGCTCGCCGTTGCCAGTGCGCACGAAAGCAACCCCATACTTGGGCATCGCACTTTAAAAGCACTTCACACCCGACGCCCATGCCGAAATAAACGGCACACTTGTGCTGAACTGATGCAGGTGCCTGATATTAACATCTCTATATCATTCCACACTGCTTTTAATGACTGGATGATGAGGGATGGAAGGAAATTCGAGCGACGGCAACAGGTTCCCCCCCTCAGCCACCTCGCCCCGCACCACAGGGCGTCCGGTTAAGCGGCCTGTCATCATCTACAACAAATTACAATTTTAAAACTTACTGAACTCAAGATCACACACTCGAACCACCCACTGCCAACGCACGTTACGTGAAGGACGAAGATGAAATGTACAAATCAACGTCAGAAAAAGCGTCTTTTTTAATGTGTGGAATGAATGCCGAGGTTGCGTTACTGGAGGTGGGAGGGCATTATCAGTAGGCGTTATCCTGAGATGGGCGCCGTGCCAACTTCTCCCCCGCCCTCCGTCTCCTCCAAGCCTGGTGGACTGATAACCAAGTTAAAACACCTCCTCCACTGGACTACTGCCACCTACACTGAGACACATCTACTGTGCTTTTCACATAACAAAACACACATCCATAGATCAGTCGTGCTCTACCAATCTGAATTACCCTAGCCTCTTTCTTCACTACCACCAGTCAACCATCCACAAGCCACCACAACTACAACTATTCTCTGCCCGCCGGCAGGACTACAAGCAAGGCCAGTCGTGATACACACCTTCTAGACACTACGTGGTGCTGGGCTGCACGTGACCTACACACCTTCTAGACACTACGTGGAGTGCTGGGCTGCACGTGACCTAAGTCATAACAGTGAATACGACTTGGTGTCAACCAACACTGACAGCGTGGGGTACCACGGACGGGGGGGCCTGGGGCGGCGGCTCACCACGGACGGGGGCGGCCCTCCGACGGCGGCTCACCACGGACGGGAGTGGCCCTCCGAAGGTGGCTCACCACGGACGGAGGGCCCCCGCGACGGCGGCTCACCACGGACGGGGGCCCCCCCGCGACGGCGGCTCACCACGGACGGGGCCCCCCCGCGACGGCGGCTCACCACGGACGGGGCCCCCCGCGACGGCGGTTCACCACCACCACCACCCATGACTTAATCTAGAGGACCACCGACTAACTCTAGTGGCCACATACACTCTGGACACCATACCTTTATTAGTCGGTAGGACGATCTTCTCCGAGGTTGAGGTGCGCTTCAGCGTCTCCGCTCTGAACCCGTTGATGTTCTCGATGAGTTCATTGTGTTGCTTCTCCTGTGCCACGTCTGCCAGCCATGCAATAACAAGGCAATCATGCATAACCACTGCTAATCATGATACCCCAAACCCTCTTAATCCTCTGTCTGTCCACACTAAGTAAACACCTTTTTTTTTTTTTCCCCCTCCCCATCCTGTCTGCCACCCTGGGCTTCAAGGCTCTGGGTGTTACAAGCATATTACATCTACTTAAAGCATGCACAACATGTTCAAAGTACCAGAGAGTATGGTGGGGCAGGCTGAGGAGTGTGTGTGTGTGTGTGTGTGTGTGTGTGTGTGTTAGACGTATTACCGTCTCAACCTTCAATTATACACACTAAAGCAAACTACCTATCTAATGATCAGCCCTGAGGGGTGGTTTCATTCCTGGGTTGGATGTGGGCCGACTGCCACGCCCTGCCTGGATTCGAACCCAGGCGGCTTCGTGCTGCCCCGTGATGACTCATGGTCACTGGTATGTGTTGTGTGTGCGTCGTGTGTACCTAAGATTGTGCAGTCTGGTCTGGAGTGCGAGTGTGTTTTTTTTTTTTTCCCTAAGACTAAGTGTGTTCGTTATTCGGTAGGAAGTTCGTGAATTCTGTTTGTGGATCATGGGGGAGTTTACCCACACGTGAGGTCCTGTCCAACTGTATTGAGTGTGGTGGTCGTGGTGGTGTGGGGGAGTGAACTGATGAAAACCTTCATAAACCAGGTTTAACTGGATTAAGGACCGAATGGGACAAGTCAAATCAAACTTATTCAGAGCAATAAAACACTGACAAATCTCTAGGGTTAAATAAAGATATGACAAACAAGGAAACAATTTAAAAATAGGGTTTGGTGAACTCTGATCACAGCTTAAACATGTACCATGAACCGTAGAAGCTTTGTGTATCATGTTGGAAATATGTTCTTTGGGATAAACTTGTCCTCACCATGCTGGCTTGTCACACATTGTGAAAAACTACACAAAAATTTCATGCAAAACAAACAAAAAACTGGTGCATGGAAAATGATGTGCATTCAAATATCTACTCTTTTTTTTTGGCAAGCACTCACTGAAGTAGTAACACAAGTCTGAAGATTAATAAACCACAAATTCTCTCATTTGAGACAACTACAATGAATAAGCAAGACTACGTGCAAACTACTTCAGAGAGTTAGCATGGCTCTCAATAAACTGCTAATGTCTTCATACTTTAAGCATCGCTTCAGGCATGGCAACATATACGATCTAACCTTGTGAAAAATAAAAATAAAAATGCTTGAGGGGGGGGTTTTGCCTTCTCTACTGCGAAAGCCAACCATCTGTAGGTGTCAACTGATGAAAGAAAATACTTCGTAACTACAGCACTTCCCAGGTCTTGGTGGGGGGTGTCATGTATATATACCAAGTGGTTACAGCGATTTGGAGAGCTTTTTCCTAGGACGCACACACTACTACCACCACCACTACCACCTAGCAGCCCTTCTTCTAGGAGGGAAGGGGTCGTACATGCCCCTTGGAGTACGACAGTACGACCCCCCAGTTGCAGTTGAAAACAACATTGTACCTACACCACCCTGTGTACACACACACTCACACCAGTCCACTGGTCATATACACACTGCAGTGCGTCCAGGTTACCGGGTGACTGACTAGACTATACACATCCCTAGTATTTGTGTTTAACCGTTTCTGAACTGCCGTTAATAAGTAGACATCTGGCAACCCGTCTAAGGCCAGACGATGGCTAACCAACTGCCATTCTCTCCCTCATGCATTATAATACACAGTGCCTTGAGGCTCTCCAAGCACTTGCCTCGCACAACGCCAATATACTTCTACTAAAGCTACCGATAATCGCAAAAAATAAATAAATAAATAAATAAATAAAAGAGCAACTCAAAATATGGTGCAGCAAAACCATAGCAAGCAAGTACACTTACCTTCACACATTTGATAGGCTACGATGGTTTTTATTTGGGAAGCCTCTCCCACTCGCCAAACTGACCAAGTTACCTTCTAATCCTTTCTCTCTCCTACTTCAATACAATAACATTATTTAGAAGAGACAACAATGAGTCAATCTGTCTGCACATTACCAATATAAACTAAGTTTTATTTACAGGAAAAATACATACCAAAAGGAACTCATAACCTGTGCCCCCCCCCCCTTTTTTTTTTTGCTATTAAACACTTGTAATAAACTGCTTCAAAACACCCCTCCTGTACCACTCATGCTGGTCAAACCTAACCCAAGCCACGACCTTTCGTAATGTAAAAAAAAAAAAAAAAAAAGAACCACTAATACATACATACACCGCGCATTACGAGTTTGTAAACTACATCCAATATAATATAGCTGGTGCCATCTACCATTAGATCACACACACAAAAAAAAATGTACTGGGTAACCCGATTTTCCCTGGTAACATAAGCAAGTATTTCATTTCACAGAACATACACATTTTTTTTTTCGAATGAAAAAAGTAGTGTCTTGAGACTACATTATCATAGTGGTTTTCACTTGGTAGTGCAGATATTTTTTCAACAGAATTATACAGTATGAAGGATTTCTTATCGATATAGGGGTAGTACAACATTCTTTCCCATGGGATTGTATAAGTTTTTTTTACTTGGGATTACAGACCAATAACATATGGTGTAACCCAAAAGAGAAAGGTTCTCTGTCAACAATAAAGAAACATAATTTCTATAATATACACAGAGCATGTAAATATAACAATAACAACCAGTTTCACACAAGAGTCTGAGGTGCTAAGTACCCAATCGACCAGAATCTTTTAATTCTAGCCACTGATTCAGACACCCAACTCACCTCGCGACCTCAATTCCGTGTTGGGAATACACTTCCACTTCCCCTGGCTACATCCACCTTTAACACTTTCCCGTTAAAGTCAACAATACCTTACAGTTCAAGGCCTACACACACAAAAAAAAAAAAAAAATATATAGGGATATTCTCAGCTAACATTTAGATACATCTATAAAACACTTCCTGTTCGATGAAAATGGTGGGATTAGGAACACACTAGTCTCCATCAACAATGAGACTTGGCTGGCGCGTCCAGGAGTTCTCCCTCTCCTCCTCTTAACACTTGTCATCCGTTAGAGACTCTCGGACTGGCTGGCGCCATAACCCAGGTTTTGGTCGCAAGACCTTCCGCTGTTTTCGCGCCCATCCACCACCTACCACCGCCCGCGCACACTAACCACGGACTGTTTGGACTTACCTTCCTTAGTGGGTAAGAAGGACTTCTCAGTAGTGTCGATCTTCTTCAGTTTGTCGGCGGTGAAGCCCTCCAGCTGACCCTTGAGGTCGGTGCTGACCTTGGGTAAATCCTTGAGCTGGGTCTCGGTACTCATGATAGCGATGGTTTGGTGAGGTTCTACAAAGCTAGCCAAGAGAGCTTCTCTCAACTAGACGGGGGGAAAGAAATGGAAAAGTGTCAAGAGGATTTCAGATGTCATGTCATGGGTGACGAATCAAAATGCACCTCATCAAATAGGCAAAACAAAAATAATATAAAAATTCCACTAGCATTAGAAACTATGGCGAGGAAAACTTCCAAGTTACCTCCACATCAAACATGTGTAAGACAAACTTTAAGCTACCATCACATCAAACATGTGTAAGACAAACTTAAGCTACCACCACATCAAACATGTGTAAGACGAGCTCTTTTTACACACACACACGCACGCTCGAACTGCGAAAGATCAGCAGAAATTCTTATATAAATATCATGTGGTTACTACCACAGTGGCTTGCAACATCACTTTTAAAGTCCTGCTTGTGTTGAGCAGTATGCAAAACAAGAGGTCGACAACACACCTCAGTGGCGCATATTCACGCCACAGACAATTCAACCACCTAAGAAATCTATGGCAGGGGGACACACCTTTTTTTTTTTTTACGATGAGGCTCTCCATTCCGATCTAGAATACGTTAATATCCATAACCCGTCTTTAACACCAAGACAAAATAAAACTACACCCAACAAACTCTAACGGTAAAGCGCCCCCAGCCCCCCACACGTCAATGACAGCATGCATCCCCCACCTAACCAGCCTCACTTGCAACCGAATTATGTTATCAGCTGCCAACGATGCAACGGGATCTTGCTGGCCATTTTCAATGCATTGTGAAAGGTGAACAACCCTCACAGATTCGGTTATCAGACGTTACCGTACGAACGGTGACGATCCTCTTGGTTGGTTGGAGGAGAGACGTGTGCAATAAACAAGAGTCAGGTTAATGTTAAATTACGAAATGGCGAATCCTTTAGGTCTCTTAACATGACAAGCTGTTGGCAAAATGCTTAACATATGTCCGGGGGAAATATATAATATATATATATATATATATATATATATATATATATATGTATATATATATATAAATGGCAGTCAGTGTGTTCAAGTGACACGAGAGCGAACAAAGCCTATTCGAGGATAATGGGAGGAGACCTCACTAGGCTTCTTACGTCATCTGAGATCCTGTCCTCCCAGTTAGTTGAATTTCTTCCTTTGACAAGTGTCTGGAGGCGGGTCGAAATATGACGAAACTTGTAACAAACACTTGTGTGTGTGTGTGTGTGTGTGTGTTAAGCCCTTCCTATGAAAAGGATACAGAAAAGAGCACGAGGGTAGCCTGCTTACACCAGAGCGTCCAACACCCGAGATTCCATCAGGGAAAAGATAAATAGAAATACCATTGATATCAAGTGAACAACATTTCAAGGAGCAACACAACAAACTATAGAAAAAAAAGAGCAAGTCATAATTCCAATTCAAACTTCTTACAATGTTGCAATAAATCGCTTAATACCTTTACTTAACCGGGATTTATCGCCCATTAAACATGTGATACACTAAAAAAGCTGTGACAACGAAATGGTAGTCACGTAACATCTACATATTTTTTTTTTCTTTTGCAACTTCGATCCACTGGACTGATCAAGTTTGTGTCCAATGCCACACGAGTCACGTATGAAGGTAAATTCATGATAAAATACATCGTTCTTCCACGTCTATCATGTGATACATCTTTTAAGAAGGACACGTCTGACTGACCTGACCCATGAGAAGGAAGCAATCAACACTATCAAATAATCACGGCCACCAACCACCCACTCACTTCCCTTTGTACAACATTACTAAAAAAAATCTTTCTCGACTTTCAACGTTGAACCCCAGGATTCGTGTGGCAGACATAATGACAACACAACAACTTAACAACAGGAAGTATTTCCCTTAAGCAAGAGGAGGAGGAGGGGGATTACAACACAACCATGGTTAGTTGAACCGAGCGGGTCTGGGGAGCGTCTCATACATCCAAAACTCCCCAAAAGTTATTTGGATCACCATTTACCAAGCAGATTCACAGCCAAGTATCATCAGCTTCATATCCCTTCCTACTGATCACCCTATTTCAATAGCAACTGTATTGTCGAGTAAGACAAATGATGTGAGTGGCGTGTCGGAGCCGGATGTCCCACGCTGCCTCACAGATGGCAGCAGCAGCGTCGTCTCCTCCTCCGCCGCCGCCATGACCTAAACAAACACTTGAAGCTCCACACTCGACACAGTTCCCCCTCCATCTCTCACGTTAACACCCTCTCTTAACACAGAGGCTGGGAGGTAGACAATAAGGATGACATGGGTCGAAAAAAGAAGCCTTGAAACCAAACAAATGTTCACCCTAATGCACAAACAAGGCTGCCTTTTTTTTCCTCCCCCTCTAGTTTCTTCTCCGGCTTCCTACCTGGGGAGATGTCTCGTAGTGTCACCACGAACACCAACTCATAAGACCTCTAGTATCAAGTCTATCTTGTAAGATGCGATCAATTATAACCATCTTAGCATACGTAGACAAATTTACGCTGATTAAAACACTACTCCTTACGTAGGACACAGCTAGAGCGTTTAGTGAATGGTCTGCAGAATTATCGAACACCCAAATACGCAAGTGAGCGATGTACACGCTGCGTGCACCGCTGCCCTTTTCCAGATGGGAAGGGAGACGAAACTACGAAAAACGCCTGAAGGTCACCATGGTTTCGATGACATTCGACCTTCCCCACAGTAGAAAAAAAAAAAAAAAACAGAGGCAAAGCGCAGGAAGGAAGCGGGACCCCCGTGCAACGGCGCATGCGGGAGGGAGGAGCCACTTGCGAGGCGGACGGACACACACACACATGCCCCCACATCATAGATGGAGAGGTCGTCTATGATGGATAAATGAGCAATTGTGAGGTGAGGGCAGAGCCTTCGTCTACCACGGCTGTTTAGTAAGTGGATCAAACAGGCCATATTGGGAGGAAGAAACCTCACCACCACCAACTCTTACCGGTTTCCCCCCTCCTCCCCCCACCATTGTTCACAACGGGAAAACATCCAGCACAACCACAACACACACCCACCCCCCACCACCCCAACCCAAGTGCCCCAAACAACCGGTATCACGACCAGCACGAAGGAGGGTGAGGTGGTGGGGGTGCTGGCTCCCTAACCTAACCTAACCTAACCTAACCCCAACCCCAAGGACCCCCTTCCCCCCTCAACCTCCCCAGAACATGGCAATGTCGATCGACCTCACCTCACCACAAGACTACGTTACCACTGCCCGAGAAGCGCCTGTATCGTAGCTTAAGCACACACACACACACACACATGTGGTTGCGAGCCGCTGTTTAACGCTACTGTTTTCAAGTTACCAGATCCCGCTCAATGGAGAACATTTACGTGGACACGAACAGGCTTCTACTTTCACATAATCGTGGGTGATGAAGGGCGTATTACTACCATGACTACAACTGCATTTATACCAAAAACTACTGGCACACACGACCCTGTATCATTCACCTGGTTCATGACATATCCTGTTACATTAAGCCCTGAACTTACCAGATGGGCCAGGGGTGAGGGCACGATTTTGCACAAAGACCATGAACTAACCCACACCAAATTTGGTCCAAAATGTATCTATCACTAGTTCAGGGAAAAAGACTGGACTGTGGAGAGATAAAATGGAGGAAAGGCAAATGAATGGTAAACAGCCAAAGGTCACGTTGTCATTGGCCAGTTAAATGGTAACAGTTGAGGGTTCTGTGGTCTTTGGCCACCCGAGCTAAACATTACAATATGTAAAACACTCAAACAGGTGCGACGAGTTAAATGAACCTACTGACATGCCTTAAACAGGTACGACGAGTTAAAGAAACCTACTGACGTGCCTTCAACAGGTACGACGAGTTAAAGGAACCTACTGACGTGCCTTAAACTGGTACGAGTTAAAAGGAACCTACTGACGTGCCTTAAACTGGCTCGAGTTAAAGGAACCTACTGACGTGCCTTCAACAGGTACGACGAGTTAAAAGGAACCTACTGACATGCCTTAAACTGGCACGACGAGTTAAAGGAACCTAATGACGTGCCTTAAACAAGTGCGACGAGTTAAAGGAACCTACTGACGTGCCTTAAACTGGCAAGACGAGTTAAAAGGAACCTATCAGTAAACCCAACCTGGCGCGCATACCGTCATTTCAAGGCTGGTGTAACGTACCTCGATCATACACGCACGTCACACTACTACACTGGTTGGTGCCCACCACTAGCTGCCGGGACGCGAGATGTGTAGCCCCCACTAGCCAGTCACAGCCGACACGCACCACATACCAACGCACGCCATGACAAACAACATGTAGTCCCTACCTACATGGTAGCCTACTTCCGTATGTACCTGCCTCCACTTACCCCCACTAGGGAAATGTCCCATTCACCCATACTCTCAATTGAAGAGCTTCCATCTATGTATAAGTCTAGACAACGAATAAACTGACAGGGGGTTCTGTCGCAATCCACAACACACAGCCAGCCTTCGAACTCTTTAAACAAACCCACATACCCTGAGTCGTGTGTGTGTGTGAGCATATATGCAGAAGAGATTGTAAACTAGGGTCGATATACCCTCAAAAACGATTGTAAAGTGGAAATGTGTGTGATGACACACGTCCTTACATAAACACTGTTCTGGCCTTATCCGGTTAAGCACTGCTTTGGTCCAGAACCAAACTCAATTCTCCCATAAAAAAGTTTATATATATATATATATATATATATATATATATATACCCCAACATACAGGCAGATGTAACCATGTTTGGTTGTTCACAATGCCAGAAAATTTATAGATATACACACACACACACACATATATATATATATATATATATATATATATATATATGTCTGTCAAGTCGGGGTACAAACGAACAAAATCTAACTAAAATCTTGTACCGTCCATGCAGAGTAAACGAACATGCAATAAATGTTTTCACAGACATTTATTTCCAATCTGCTGCAGACCATATACGAATCCATCACCAGTATATTTTCTTTTTATCCTCACGGAAAAAAAAGAGTCATGGAAAATGGTATTAAACGATTCTAATAAATGTATCCGAATCTCTCTGCAATACTGTTTTGGAATTAAGCTCAAAATCGCATTGACACCAACGTGGTAATTTGACCTACAAAATACCGCAGAAGATCTTTCACAAGGTCTCCAAAAGAAAAGATGCCTAACAAGTGCGCGTTTTTTTTCTTTTGCTCCCAAGCGATGTCGACCCCCACCCCTTCCTGAGAAAACAACGGGGACGGATAATTCAAGTCCCTTGTTCAAGTGCACGTCTATAACTTTCCCGTCGTTGACAGCTTTTTTTTTCTTCTCAATATTGTGTGTGTTTATAAACGTTCGAACACAACATACATAATCCAGCATCTGGAGGAAAGTGGCTGGCGTTTTCCCTCCACCTCTCTCTCTCGCGCGTGCGCGCGTATAATGGATCCTAACTCGCAACGGAACCGCTCCCGGACAAGTCATGCAAACAGTACCGTTCACTGTTTAAGCGACTCTTACGTCTGACTAACGGGAGATAGATAGATAGATAGATAGATAGATAGATAGAGAGAGAGAGAGAGAGAGAGAGAGAGAGAGAGAGAGAGACTGGCGAGAATGTGGCACACGCGCGCTGGTGTGATGAACAGCCTAGTCTGGCCAAAGTCATTTCATCATTTAGATAATTGGGAATCTCAATAGACTTGTAAAACAAAATATATAACTCCTATTTTATCAAAACCACCACCGCCAAGGTAGCCACACTTATAATAGTACCATAATGTGGTCTTTTATACACACAAAAGTCCACAAAAAAAAAAAAAGGTTTACACACACTTGGTGTGCCAGCGAATTACGGATTTATAAGTAAACTAATATGTATAATTATCACTAAATACATTTGGGTATTCTCAGCAAATATAAACAACACAATCTTTATATTTTCAATTCCATCTAAGAGCCTGATTACGTTTTACCACAGTTTCCCCCGAGATCCTTTCATTAATAAAACTCAACACAAACCTATTAACTTGCTCTCACGACTCTTCCTCATGCCCAGAGACTCACTCAACCCGCCTCACAGAGCCAAGACAACGGCTTAACTCTATATCCACATCTAAACGGCCCGTTAATCCGCACGCTCGTAAAGCAGTCACTTCAAACTGGCCAAAGCACTTGGACTACACACAATAACTCAATGTTGCATGCAGATGAAACCCTGTTTGGTTGTTTACAATGCCAGAATATTTATCTCATATATATATATATATATATATATATATATATATATATATTTATATATATATATATATATATATATATATATATATATATATATATATATATATATATACGGACGTGGAACTGGTTTTTGGTTAAGCTACATCTATACAGACGCTTTATTTAGAAAATACTTGGAACTATTTTAAAGTAAAGAAAATGGAGCAGACGATGAACTAGAGGTAAACTCGTATCTTATTTTTTTCTCTAAGATTAATTATATCCTCAGGCACCTCCACTTGTGATCTTTACGGTGTATAGTTGACAATTATAATGGGTATCACCTCGTCTGTTCCTCTCCGAGATCAAAGTGAAAACGATCATGCTCCCTCCAAGAGAAAATCATAAACCATAAAGTCATAATTATGGACGCAGATACGAGTATGAGAGAGTGTGCTCCTCCTCCCAACGTTACAAGGGCGTGCCTGGCGTGGGCCACTCGCACAAGCGCAGGTGCAACACCCACTACACACACACACACACACCTGTACGACAGCGCCCACACCCTTCCTCCCCTCGTGTCTGCAACATCGGCGCCACCGCCAAGACACTCGACCTTTGCCAAACCTATCCTCCCCATTTTTCTTCCTTTCCAAACATGTCTGACAATCTCCACCCCAAGCTTTAAGTTTAGGAGTTCCATTATTTGTGTGAGTGTGTGTGAAAGGATCATAATTTTGCGTATGATCAAGAATATTCCTACGAGTCCATGGGGGAAAAATGAAACACGATAAGTTCCCAAGTGCACTTTCGTGTGACAATCACTTGTTGACCAAATGGCGTTCTAGCTACGTCTCTTCGTTGTATGTCAACTGACATATTTTTCTTGTATCTCCCTTGATGTGATTATTACAAGAAAGTGCACTTGGGGACTTGTTTCATTCTCCTCGTGGACTCATAGGAATGATATATATATATATATATATATATATATATATATATATATATATATATATATATATATATATTTACTTAATTTCCCCTCTAAACACTACCTTCCCACAGCCAATCACATCAAGGACCGTGCATGGCAACATCATGTTGACTCATGACTAATCAAAATAACCTTAATCCCTCCCTCACCCCCCCTTAATCCCCACCACCTCCACTACCCACTGGTTCAATACTAACACTTATGTATCACAAGGCACACCCTCCCCCCCCCCTTCCAATACACACCACGACCTTCCAACGATACAACCTAATCCCCCTCAACGATCGAAGGTCCTTCAACCATAGACTCAACCCTACACACAGACACACACACAGAGCTACAGACTCTCTCTACACACAAAAAAATTCCTCCCTACCATCCCAGTCTACGTCTAAAATCATCCCACTTCCCCCAAAAATAAAGCTGTCATTTGAACCAATGAAGACTATATCCATGGCCTATGAAATGGCAACGTTAATACTCTTAAACAAGAATATATACCAAAGCATTTTCCTCAATTCTTTCCCTCTCCCCCATTACACTAGCTATTCTAATAAGCAACATATACTAAAATCAAAACGAGTCTAGTTCATTTTCAGTAACATGTTTCAACTATTATCTCTTGCCACCCAAATCACTTGGCTGTATTCATCATAAATAGTTTCTCTTCGACCAGTTATACTACACCAGTGACTGGGGTGGCACGACCAGTTGTACCACACACCGGTGACTAGGCTGGCACGACCAGACACGTCACGACCAGTTGTACCACACGGAACACACACACACCAGTGACTAGGCTGGCACGACCAGACACATCACGACCAGCTGTACCACACACCGGTGACTAGGCTGGCACGACCAGACACGTCACGACCAGTTGTACCACACGGAACACACACACACCAGTGACTAGGCTGGCACGACCAGACATATCACGACCAGTTGTACCACACGGAACACACACACACCGGTAACTAGGCTGGCTGGCGCGACCAGACACATCACGACCAGTTGTACCACACGGAACACACACACACACACACCGGTAACTAGGCTGGCACGACCAGACACATCACGACCAGTTGTACCACACGGAACACACACACGCACCAGTAACTAGGCTGGCTGGCGCGACCAGACACATCACGACCAGTTGTACCACACGGAACACACACACACACCGGTAACTAGGCTGGCTGGCGCGACCAGAGACGGAAGTCGACCAACGGTCGTCTCCCACCCGGTGGTGACCAAACATCATGGTGGGGGTTGGGGGAGAGCGAGTGGCGCCCCGCAGTAATCTGGGTAACGGGAGGAGACAGGAGTGGGGTGGGGTGAGGAGGTTGGGCTAACACCTGGCTAGTGAGTCATCATCATCCACCCAGTGAGTCATCATCATCCACCCCTCCCCTAACCCCCCAAAACCACCCAACCTTGCCTTCTCCTTCCACCAATGATGGTTAATGACGGCCAACCATGCGGGTGGTGAACAGCGGTTTGGAGGAGGGAGGGAGGGTGGGATAGAGAGAGGTGAGAAGACATGCGAGAATGCCAAGTTCAAATCAAGACTGGAGCAGCAGCAGCAGGGTGGTTGGACTACCGGTTAACTTCCGACATAAATCACCACCAGCTTGGTTGGAATCTCTCTCTCACCCCTTCCCCCCCCCCCCCCCTCACACTCGCTAGACATCTGTCGTGAAGCGAGAGAGAGAGAGAGAGAGAGAGAGAGAGAGAGAGAGAGAGAGAGAGAGAGAGAGAGAGAAAGTGCGTTTATGAGGCGTGCGCGCGCGCGATGATGTGGCTCCTACAGAACTGTGCAAAACTTTAAATAGGACGTCATTGCAGTAATCTCAAAGCTACGGATTACTAAATTTATATGACAGCGAGAGAGAAAGAAATATGGCCTCTCTCCCCACCTCCCTGCTGGCGCCCCAACTCACCACCCACCCTTCCCTCCTCGCTGCTGGCTGGGCACGTACAGCTGTACCCTAGGACGAGAATGGCATGTTGGGCGCCATCCATCACCAACGGTACTTTCGTGGGCCCGTCACAAAAATGTAAGATACGCGGTCGTCGTGTGTGCTCTACGAATAATAATCATCATCTGGGGATGCAGCGCGTGGAATAAATTGCACAGATAAACCACAATGGGAAGACTCCCTCCCATTAAAGCGTAGATGCATCGTCTTTCTTTTTTTTTTTTTAAAGCAAGCGTAGTAGAAAGTACCTAATCACTTGGTAACTGAAGTCTACACAGCAAAAACAATCCATAATAAAGTATATATATATATATATATATATATATATATATATATATATATATATATATATATATATATTTATTAATATACCGTCATACTAACCTAGTAGTAAACTACCACCCATTTACCATTCCCGTGACACTTTATTTTCAACACACCCACTCACCCACCCTGTCAATGCACCCGTTTAAGAACCCGGGGGCTAAGTTTGCTTACTGCTCATCACAGCCGGCCGACACCCAACACGCACCCTCCTCCCTCCCTATCTACAGTAAGCCATCCACGTACCCTCCCTCTCCCTCTACAGTAAACCATCCACGCACCCTCCCTCTCCCTCTACAGTAAACCATCCACGCACCCTCCCTCCCTCTCTCTCTCTACAGTTAAACCATCCACGCACCCTCCCCCTACAGTAAACCATCCACGCACCCTCCCTCCCTCTACAGTAA
The DNA here is from genome assembly GCF_036320965.1 of Panulirus ornatus. Taxonomy (NCBI): domain Eukaryota; kingdom Metazoa; phylum Arthropoda; class Malacostraca; order Decapoda; family Palinuridae; genus Panulirus; species Panulirus ornatus. The sequence goes on along the minus strand of NC_092234.1, from coordinate 47,631,269 downwards.
ACCATCCACGCACCCTCCCTCCCTCTACAGTAAACCATCCACGCACCCTCCCTCTCCCTCTACAGTAAACCATCCACGCACCCTCCCTCTCACTCTACAGTAAACCATCCATGCACCCTCCCTCTCCCTCTACAGTAAACCATCCACGCACCCTCCCTCTCACTCTACAGTAAACCATCCATGCACCCTCCCTCTCCCTCTCCAGTAAACCATCCACGCACCCTCCCTCTACAGTAAACCATCCATGCACCCTCCCTCTCCCTCTACAGTAAACCATCTCACGAGCTGTCTCGTTCACGCTTTATCATCGCTTCTCATGACCTCGTTACATAATGCTGCCCAGAACATTTTCACGTTCCCCTTCGCCCCGCCCACCACTTACTTATCCAATAGGCTAAATCCTACAGGGACTTCCAAAACGCACGCGTGAAAAACGAAAAAAAATGTTACCCATTTAAAAAAAAACCGAGACTAAGATAGTATAGGCGAAATGAGAGTGGCTCTGCCTAACACCAACAGTTTTGTTGTTCCACGTCCCGAAAATTTCCAACCCCCTAATCTGAGGTTAGTCACTTTGGGTGTGGAGTGTTTACTCAAGCCAGGCGAATACTGGCGTTACACAACCCAAGAGTTGTACCTCATCTTCTCCCCCACTCCATCATGGTGTTGGGTTCTACATGCCACAACATGGCAGAGGAGTACCATAGAGTTATGGTGGCCACAACCAGCGAATAATATATATATATATATATATATATATATATATATATATATATATATATATATATATATATATTATATATATATATATATATATATATATATATATATATATATATATATATAACCCTTTACGTCGTCATCACTACACCCTCCTCATGCCTCAAAGTTGTAAGTCATCCTACGACTGGCAACTCCAATCTACGTGCTACATCCTGGTAACCCTGCCATTACCTGGAGCTTGGCGACAGGTTACCCCTCCTAGTTTTGCTACCCAAGAGCCTGACGAATGGTATAACCCGCCCCCCTGGTGTTGTAGCCAAAAGCCTAACGTGTTATAGGTTCTGGTAACGGTTGGCTACACCCACCCTTCACGTCCCGACACCCCTGGGTATTAAGCGTGTTACACCGTAGTAGACACACACCCCACGCCTTCAATCAGGTTAGCCACACCCTAGGTGTTGGGTAACCTAATAGACGCACACGATACATTGTGTTCGGTGTCAGCATTATGCCGAGACACATCCTATGTTCTGGTATCCCCCCCTTATGTTCTGTCCCTCTCGAACCGTACTGGCTGGTTACAGCAAGTCACACACACACACACACCATTTGAGTTGTGACTGCCACAACCTCACGTAACGAGCCCCTGGGGCTGTGCTAGCCAAAATTCATCACCTTTAAGGAAACTGGGGGCCGAACTGACTGGCTAGCCAGAACTTGGCATAAAGTCTCCCAAGAGTTCTGCCAACACACACACACTGGCGTTCCCAAAGAATCGTGCTGGCAACAACGATTTTCCGATTCTCGGAAAATTATGCGCCAGCTGAAAGACCCTGGCTAGCTGGTGTTCGTGCTACGCGACGTACCAGCGTTCGATATTACCAACGACCGAGCAGAGCATCCCTGCCAACCACACACTTGGTTGTGACCTGCACTTGTGCTAACCACACCCCGCCGTTTGGGTACGACCTGGTTACACACATAAGAGCAGTTAGGTAACGCTTGGACCACCGCCCGTTGCATCCTGATTATTAGGTAACACTCGTACTTGGGCTAGCCAATGTCGTAATGGTATTACATGGCTCGGCTTTTTGGGACACTAAGTCTTCTGCTAACCACATGTGAATCTCTACTATTAGTTTGTGCTCGCCAGAACTAAGCACCAGGCACCACCACCAGCTGAGCAAACCACACCCAAAACCTTTTTGGTTCCCTAACAAATGACCTAATCCTGGGAATTGGTTCCCCTAAGGCTGTGCTAACCACATTCTCTCGCTGGCTTCCCTTAACAAACGTACAAGGAGATAACTACGGCTTTGTCTATCTACTGGGAGAGAAACACAACCTACCTTCCCTTGGAATTGCCTACTTACCTATCATCAACTAAACCTTAGAATTAAGAATCAAAACCACTTGATTCCATCCAGCAGTCATATTATATATATATATATATATATATATATATATATATATATATATATATATATATATATATATATATATATATATATATATATATATATCCTAGCTTACACTACAGAAGTGTGCTCGAGTTGGTCCTCGTGTGCCATACAACTGCACAGACTGACGGACATGTCAACACAGCGGATGTGGTCTTTCCACAACCAAAACTCATTTTTAACAGCCGAATCCTCTCTCCCCAACGTTCAGCACTCCCATGGTGTATTATGAAAATTACAACCACCAGAAGCTGGTGGCCCCGCGCCGCCTATTTAACATATTTCGTTCGAGATGGTAAAAAAAAAAAAACCTGTCAAATCAGTGACCAGACAGAAGCCGGCTTGTGACGGAACCGAATCAAGGTGATGCACGGTACGGACACCAACAGTTGGGTTAACTGCGATTCGACATCGCCAATCAGTACACTTGTAAAACACAATCAACCGGATACGTACATGTTTCCTGTTATTTTGAGATTAATATGAACTGGGTCTTTCGGAATTTACATACCTTAATGCATAATTGGGAGGGGTCAAAAAAAAGTTGTAGAAATAAAACACTTTACCAATAACCTCATAACTCATAACACTAACATGACAGCGAAGGAAATTACATTAACATAACATTTGATGTCTAAATTACCAGCGCTGGTCATCCCGTGTTATAGAACTCCTGCTTCAACAATCTCAGTGGTTGTGATGGGTGTTGCTAATATTCTACAACCTCAGGCTTAGGTATCGCTGGTTTTGAGCTTTGGAAATGCTGTACATTAGCGCACGTGATCTGCACAAACTCAAGCAGTGTGAGGCACGCCAAGCATAATACAAATGTGGACTAATCCATCAGTCTCAAGGTCAGAACGAACACTAGTCTGACATACTAATAGTGGAATAACCAAAATAAACAAAGTTGCGGTACTCTCCACAAGGGTAGTAGATGTGGAGCCATTATTCCACACACATTCACACGAAAAAGCCTTGCAACACCCGGTCGTATTGTGTACGAGACGGGCACAATGTGGGGGATAATGAAGCCACTCATATTAGCTGTGGCTATGTCGTGTGCTACACCTAAACGTACAAAACACTTTGTCAACCTCTTCCTAGTAATACATGACCTGGTCTGCTACACACACAAACGCAGGGTCCCACTGTTTACCTACAGAATAAAAATAAACAACGTTAAATGGCCCAGTTGGTTTTCCTTGAGGTTCAAACAGCTGTGGCCAGCAGTTTGCCAACCTCGGAAAACCAAATTGGTCGGCTGTGTGGTATGGGTTCGACAAACCACCAACGCAACGCATGTGGGTCTAAATCTGCCACACCCATTTTTGCTTGACGGTGCACAATGCCACCCGGTTAAAATATACATAGTGCCTGGATCTACCGGCGCAATTACGACATCTCGCAACACTTGCAGCCAATGGCAATGACCTTCATGGAACGTAAAATCCGGCTTTGGATTAGAGAATCGGCAATCATATATATATATATATATGAAGACCTACCCACACAATGCGAGACGAACGGTGATCCTAACCAACTTCATTGCGCATAACGTTTAATCATACATATATATATAATCCGGTGTGCGCACGTGTAGGCGCACTTAAACACAGCTCCAGCACTAGCCACACCTGTCGCTCAAGCGTTAACCGGCCGGCGCCAGAGCAGCAGCAGCAGCGGGGCCCCTCTCACAGAGCCCGCCATCTGCCGCCGCCACCACCGCCGTTAGGAAGTACGGCCTCCATGGCGGTCAATACAACCCCAGCGGCGGTTAAGCGCACACACAGACACACACACACATATGGCGGGAACTCCCGTACTCCCGATCCCAACTTCTGCCTCTGCATCATTCACGAACCACCACCCACCTCCTCCTCTCCCTCAAGCCCCGCGCCCCCAGAGACAAAGAAAAGCCGCGAGGGAACACATTGAGTTATGCCGTCCCTTGGAAAACTTATGTCGCAAGGCGTGGCTGTGGCTACGAAACCGACGAAAAGATACACGATTAGCACGATTTTTAAAATACATTCTGGCTCTTCAGCCGGTCGGGAAACAAGCGGGGGTCTTTTGAGATCAAGACACTCACACACACACACCCCCAACACCACGCCGGGGCCTCTCGCAACAAAGCACTTCGACCGACGCTCGTTTCCCTCGAACCACCTCCTCTCAACCGGCGCTTTGGCTGTAATCTGGCGGTGTGTGTGTGTGTGTGTGTCTTTCAGGCTTCCAGTATATCATGACCACAACGGAGGCGCTACTCCAAGCGCTCCCCTTCCCCCCTCTGTCTCCTGGACACCACCCCCCCCTCACACCCCTCCTCCTCCTCCCCCTCTGCCACACCCTCTCACGCCGCCTCCGTCAAGACGCCGGCTCAAAGCCGCCCCCCTCTCTCTCTCCATTTACCTTCGCCAAAATCGGTAATCCGGTAATCTAAACCTCACACGCCACTTACGTTAGCCACGCACTGCACAGGGGACGATCGCCCGTTAAGTTGTTATAGGAGACTAACGGCCGCTTTGAACATTCTGGGTCTAGCCGGCCCGGCCACACAGCAGCATCCTGTCAACCACACACCGGCATTTTGACAAGGGTCGGCGGGAACAGAATCGACCTAAGGACTTAAAAAAACAAAAAAAAAAAAGGCCCCCACATGAAAATAATGCAAGACCATCCCCTTCAGGGGAAATAATATACCCAATTGGGGAGGTGGTCCTTCGGTTATGACTACGCTCGTCCTAAAACTCACAAATACAAAGCACTGCACTTATGAACAAGAGATATGGAGGGGGGTTATATAGTCTTGGAACAGCAAGAACCACGTCCTACCTCTATGAAATCCCAAGCTCAACTGCCCGGCCACGTAGCAGCATAGAAACTCCCTAACCGATGACTCAACCACAGCCACGCCAAGTTGCCACACGTCGCCACCGACCACCACCAACACCACCACCTCCCTCCCTTCTTCTTTTTTTTTTCCTTTTTTTTCTTTTCCAATTCAGCCCATACGATCGGGTGAGTCATGGGCAACCCACGGATAACTCGGCGAATTCTTCGGGCCGACGTCACGCCCGCGAGACAGACAGACAGACACGACGATGATTTACGCAATCATTTCAAAGGTAGAGGAGGGATTGACGGACCAGTCATTCCCCTCCTGTTGTTACAACGGTTGTAACTCAACGGCCGTTTTCCAGGCGGCTCACGGGGGGGTTGGGGGGAATATACTCCGTGAGAACATACTACAAATATGTTGAGGGTGAATTGACGGGGGGGAAGATGTCCCTATATGGTATATAACCTCGTTATCTCAGACTCCTCACACCTCCCCTCCCTCTACCTGCCACCTTTCTCCTCCCTCCCTCTACCTAACACCTTTCTCCCACCCTCCCTCTACCTACCACCTTTCTCCTCCCTCCCTCTACCTAACACCTTTCTCCTTCCCTCTACCTGCCACCTTTCTCCCTCCCTCCCTCTACCTAACACCTTTCTCCCTCCCACCCTCTACCTACCACCTTTCTCCTCCCTCCCTTTACCTAACACCTTTCTCCTCCCTCCCTCTACCTGCCACCTTTCTCCCGCCCTCCCTCTATCTGCCACCTTTCTCCTCCCTCCCTCCCTCTACCTAACACCTTTCTCCCTCCCTCCCTCTACCTAACACCTTTCTCCTCCCTCCCTTTACCTAACACCTTTCTCCTCCCTCCCTCTACCTGCCACCTTTCTCCCTATCTCCCTCTACCTGCCACCTTTCTCCTTCCCTCTATCTAACACCTTTCACTTCCCTCCCTCTACCTACTACCTCTCTCTCTCTCTCTCTCTCTCTCTCTCTCTCTCTCTCTCTATCTCTCTCTCTCTCTCTCTCTCTCTCTCTCTCTCTCTCTCTCTCGTCCTTGCTCCCCTCACACACTTTCTCCCTCTCCCACCTTTCCCTCTCACCAACCATCTCCGTGCCAATCCCGTCCCCGCTCCTCATGGCCTACCTTCCATACAGTAACCTAACTCCTGACCTGACCCTCCTTCTTTATACCTTGTGGGCGGGAGACAACTGAGTTTATATATATATATATATATATATATATATATATATATATATATATATATATATATATATATATATATATATATATATGATCTACGCCAATCCCTCAAAAATTCTATAATACATACGCATCCCGGATCAATTTCTCTGACGCAATCCTAGGATGGCACAGCCCAACCCACAAGCCTTTTGAAGGAAACCCACTCGGTTGGTATCTGTTCTAACCTCCCCCTATCCCGCTGTCTCACAACCTCACAACCAAGAGGTTTAACCTACCCCCCGCTGTGTCTCACAACCTCACAACCAAGACTTTTAACCTACCCCCCGCTGTGTCTCACAACCTCACAGCCAAACCTGTTTTAACCCCCCAACACCGCTGTCTCACAACCTCACAACCAAGAGTTTTAACCTACCCCCCGCTGTGTCTCACTGCCTCACAACCAAGAGTTTTAACCTACTCCCCGCTGTGTCTCACTGCCTCACAACCAGAGTTTTAACCTACTCCCCGCTGTGTCTCACTGCCTCACAACCAAGAGTTTTAACCTACTCCCCGCTGTGTCTCTGCCTCATAACCAAGAATTTTAACCTACCCCCCCCCCCCCCGCTGTGTCTCACTGCCTCACAACCAAGAGTTTTAACCTACCCCCCCCGCTGTGTCTCACTGCCTCACAACCAAGAGTTTTAACCTACACCACCCCTCGCTGTGTCTCACAACCTCACAACCAAGAGTTTTAACCTACACTTCCCCCCCCCCCCCCCGCTGTGTCTCACAACCTCACAACCAAGATAACAGTTACTATGTCGCATCGCCGTGTTGCACAGCCAAGCCTTGGACAGATGGATGGTCGCCTCGGCTGTGTAAACTCGCCCGGTGTACCGCACTAACAACACCCACACCCCCACTCCACTCCACTCCACTCCACTCCACCCCACTCCACTCCACCCCAATACACACACCGTCAGTCGTATACAGACACAACAACAGAATCCCCCCTCCTCCCTTTCCCCCCCCTTGATCAACGGTGAGTTGCTGAAGCGATCGGACGTCACCCCAATTAAATAATAATAATAATAATAATAATAATAATAATAATAATAAACGCGTCTTTTTTTTTACGCGCTTATTTTCGTTTTTTCTTTTTTTTTGTCCACAATCCCCAGAGCGTAAGCGAGACATATTTGCATAAACTCCCTCCTTCACAGGTCGACGACTGGGAATGACAATTGATAGGGGAGGGAGGGAGAAGGAGGGAGGGAGGGTAGGAGGGAGGGAGGGGAATGGAGGTGCAGGGGGTGATCAACGCGCCAATCATTAATCCTCCCCTCCTCTCCCCTCTCTCCTCCCCGTACAAAAATCGCCCTTTCACACACCCCCATTCCCTCCCTCCTCCCTCCCTCCCTCATCGAAAAAGGGGAGTTTGAGCAACTGGGGCACACCACACACACCACACTCCCTCTCTCTCCCTCTCCCAGCAGCGGCGTTCATCATTTCCGCTAGCCGGTGCCGAGGGAAGGGAGGGGGGGAGGGGAGGGGGGGTAGTAGAGAGGGGGGGGGTGGGGGGGGAGTTGGGGGTAAGAGAGGGCTCGGGCTGGAATACGGCGGCGTAATGCTCCGGCCAACGGGAGAGAACCCGGCGTAATGCTCCGGCCAACGGGAGAGAACCCAGAGCAAACGCAACAAATGCAAAAACCTACGAATGAAGTCATGAATGAAATGAAAAAAAATATACTTCAACAGTCATGAATGAACGAAGATCTCTCTCTCTCTACATATTTACTTAATATCTCCCTTCAAAAATATTTAATATATCTCCCTATATAAATGCTTAAAATAAGATCTCTCCCTACATAAATACTTAATATCTCCCTACATAAATGCTTAAAATAAGATCAATCCCCCACATAAATGCTTAAAATAAGATCACTCCCCCACATAAATGCTTAAAATAAGATCACTCCCCCACATAAATGCTTAAAATAAGATCACTCCCCCACATAAATGCTTAAAATAAGATCAATCCCCCACATAAATGCTTAAAATACGATCAATCCCCCACATAAATGCTTAAAATAAGATCACTCCCCACATAAATGCTTAAAATAAGATCACTCCCCACATAAATGCTTAAAATAAGATCACTCCCCCACATAAATGCTTAAAATAAGATCACTCCCCCACATAAATGCTTAAAATAAGATCACTCCCCCACATAAATGCTTAAAATAAGATCACTCCCCCACATAAATGCTTAGAATAAGATCTCTCCCCCACATAAATGCTTAAAATAAGATCACTCCCCCACATAAATGCTTAGAATAAGATCACTCCCCCACATAAATGCTTAAAATAAGATCACTCCCCCCACATAAATGCTTAAAATAAGATCACTCCCCCACATAAATGCTTAAAATAAGATCACTCCCCAAGCTTAATAAGACTCTCTCTCTCTCTCTCTCTCTCTCTCCCCCCAAAAAAGAGAGACAGATGAATAAAGAGGACCTAAAAATAGCGTATAGCTCACACACACACACACACACTCCCCCATCCCCCAACGGTTGGGTCATGGCTTTCCCGCGCGAACTGACGTCACGCTCAGAATGCGCGCGCTCCAGAAGACAACGATGTTGCATTCCTTCCCTGACATTTTATTTCTAAATATATATATATTTTTTTTTACCTTTTCTAACTCACGTTGTGGGAAAGGTGAGGTAAGTGACGTGTGGCACAGACTTACAAGATTGTTGTGAGGGTCTAATATAGGTTAGCCATGGCCTTGTGTTGTTTTTAAGTTGTTAATATTTTACACAACAATATACAGGCCATTAGAAATGTTCTCAGATGTCGAAAATTACTTTTTTTTAAAAAAATAATAATAATTATGTAATCTATGTGATACGTTCGTCTTCATATTTAGCAACGTAACGCAGGTTAGTTCTAAAGCCTTTCCTTTTGAAAATAGGATGAGGGGGGGAAAAAAAATTCCTTTTTCGAACTGATTTACAAGAAAAAACACACGTTTTTGAACACCCTCATCTCGTATACCTCAAATAGGGGCAACAGACTCTCTCTCTCTCCCTCTCTCTCTCTCTCTCTCTCTCTCTCTCCTCACTGTCCATGATGAACATATAAACAGGGAAATGAAAATTGTGTACCAAATGGCGTCCTAGCTACGTCTCTTCCTTGTAGATCAACTGGGTGTTCTACAGAGTCTTGTATATCATTCTTGTGTCTCCCCTGATGATGTGATTATTGCACGAAAGTGCACTTGGGAACTTGGCGCGTTCCACTCTCCTGTTTATTTATTCATTTTTTCTTTTTTGCATATACATTACGGGCACCACTGTGACCTCTTTCAATATATATATATATATATATATATATATATATATATATATATATATATATATATATATATATTCCTGACCTGCATAGGGCTGGCACAATAATAATAACTGATAATTTTCATCTACACGTTAATAATAATTATTTCTGTATGTGTACAATCTCACATTTGCTTTAACTGAGCCACTGGAGTGTACTGAACACCGGTTCCCCAACCCAGAACAGCCGGTTTCGTAACTAGAACAACCGGCATCTCACGTTGAACAGCCGGTTCTGTAGGGTCAAGCAGCCGGTAGAGTACGGTACACATCCGGTACTTTTACGGAGAACAGCAACGGATACCGTGATGAGCAGAAGCGGAACCGTAATAATAATAATAATAATAATAATAATAATAATAATAATAATAATAATAATAATAACAATAATGAATAAATGATAAAAAAATGCAAGGAGAACAATAGTAATTATGTCTACTACAACCACTACTACCATCATTTCTACTACTATTACCACTTTTACCACTACTACTACCACTTCTTCTGCTACTACCCCTTCTACTTCTACTACTAATTCTACTACTACTACTACCACTTCTACTGCTACTACCCCTTCTACTTCTACTACTAATTCTACTACTACTACTGCTACCACTACTTCTACCATTCTACTGCTACTACCCTCTCTACTTCTACTACTAATTCTACTACTACTACTACCACCACCACCACTACTACTACTACTACCACTTCTACTGCTACTACCCATTCAACTTATACTACCAATTCTACTACTACTACTACTACCATTTCTACTACTACTACAATCAATAACACAGAGCCAAGTAGAGACACGATCAGGGAACACCTACATCTCCACCCTCACAACTGTTCGTAGACAAATACACCCACAACTCCACCCTCACAACCGTTCGTAGACAAATACACCTACAACTCCACCCTCACAACCGTTCGTAGACAAATACACCCACAACTCCACCCTCACAACCGTTCGTAGACAAATACACCCACAACTCCACCCTCACAACCGTTCGTAAACAAACACAAGAGGACACGACCCCTACAGTTTCGTGGGCGCACAAGCCGTTCCTCACGTCTGCGTCAGGAGGGTGCTGGTGCTGGGCTGGGTTGGGTTGGGTTGGAGCATACAAACGAGTATGGTATATATATATATACATTTAGGGACAGTGGGAAGGACAGAAATATACTGAACACGCGTTCGCCATCGCCTCCCCTGGCACCTCACACCTTGACGTGAGGGCCACCCTATGTGCACACGATGGTATATCCTCATCCCTTGTACACGACCTCCCCCCCTTTTTTGGAACACGACGGGACGACCCTTTGTCGTATACGACCCTCTGAAGGGAGGAGGGTGGGGTGTGGGTGTGTGTTGGAGGGAGGGTGGAGGGTAGAGGGTGGGAGTAATGGTACGACCCGTGGACAAGGCTGACATGGCTTTTGACCTGACCTTTCAAGGTTGAAGGGTCAGGTCACCACCATCAGACAACCTATTTCAGGGTCGAGCTGTCGTAGTGTGAGGTCGTGAAGTCGTTTTTCCACGAAAATTATATTTCTATTTTCTAATTCTAAAAACTTTATTTGTGTAATTCCGCGAAGACGAAACATTTTTGCTTAGGAAACTATTACGGGGATTATCATATAAACTATGTAAACTATTAGTGGAATCATTATATACACTATATAAACTATGAAGGGAATCAATATATGCATTAAAGGAAAAACTATATACACTATATAAACTATCAAAGGAGTCAATATATATATTAAGGGAATTACTATATACACTATAAAAACTATGAAGGGAATCACTTCATACACTATATAAACTAATAAGGGAATCACTATATAAACTTAAGGGACTCAGTATACACACTATATAAACTATTAAGGGCATCACAATATACACTGCATAAACTATCAAGGGTATCACTATATACACTATATAAACTATCAACGAAATTACTGTATAAACTATTGAGGAAATTACTATATACAATATATAAACTATGAAGGGAATCACTTCATACACTATATAAACTAATAAGGGAATCACTATATACACAATATAAACCAGTAAGGGAATCAATACATAGACTATATAAACTATCAAGGAAATTACTATACACACTATATAAACTATTAAGGGAATCACTATACACACTATATAAACCATGAAGGGAATCACTATATACATCGCAACC